>NW_027441972.1:0-300000 GCF_048569485.1 Anomaloglossus baeobatrachus | reverse complement strand
GTCTTGGGTAATTCTCACCACGGACGCCAGTCTGTCCGGCTGGGGAGCAGTGTTTCTCCACCACCGAGCACAGGGCACTTGGACTCCGTCCGAATCAGCCCTCTCGATCAATGTTCTGGAAATCAGAGCTGTGCTCCTAGCTCTCGAAGCCTTTCACCACCTGTTGGCGGGCAAGAACATTCGAGTCCAGTCAGACAACGCGACAGCGGTTGCCTACATCAATCACCAGGGCGGGACTCGCAGCCGCCTGGCAATGTTGGAGGTACAACGCATCCTTCAGTCGACGGAGGACTCCAAGTCCACCATATCCGCAGTCCACATCCCAGGCGTAGAAAACTGGGAGGCAGATTATCTCAGCCGTCAAACCGTGGACAGCGGTGAGTGTGCCCTGCATCCGGCGGTGTTTCGGTCAATCTGCCGCAAGTGGGGCACTCCGGAAGTGGATCTCATGGCATCCCGGCACAACAACAAGGTCCCGGTTTACGTGGCTCGCTCCCACAATCCTCAGGCCTTGGCAGCGGACGCGCTGGTTCAGGATTGGTCCCAGTTCCGTCTAGCCTATGTGTTTCCTCCCCTAGCTCTCTTGCCCAGAGTCCTGCGCAAGATCAGAATCAGGGCCGTCGGGTCATAATCATTGCTCCAGACTGGCCCAGACGAGCTTGGTACCCAGACCTGTTCCGTCTGTCCGTGGAAGTGCCGTGGCATCTCCCGGACCGCCCAGACCATCTCTCACAAGGTCCGTTTTTCCGCCAGAATTCTGCGGCCCTCAGGTTGACGGCGTGGCTCTTGAGTCCTGGATCCTGACTGCTTCAGGCATTCCTTCCGAGGTCATCTCCACTATGACTCAGGCTCGGAAGTCTTCCTCGGCCAGGATTTACCACAGGACTTGGAGAATTTTCCTGTCCTGGTGTCGTTCGTCCGGCCATGCTCCTTGGCCTTTTTCCTTGCCGACCATCCTGTCTTTTCTACAGTCCGGTCTGCAGCTAGGACTATCCCTCAATTCCCTCAAGGGACAGGTCTCGGCTCTTTCAGTGTTGTTCCAGCGGCGTATCGCGGCTGGCTCAGGTGCGCACCTTCATGCAGGGCGCATCTCACATCATTCCTCCTTATCGGAGGCCCTTGGATCCCTGGGACCTTAATCTGGTCCTCACGGCCTTACAGAAACCCCCCTTTGAGCCTCTTAGGGAGGTTCCCTTGTTTCGACTTTCCCAGAAAGTGGTTTTTCTGGTGGCCATAACTTCTCTCAGGAGAGTCTCTGATTTGGCTGCGCTCTCTTCGGAGTCACCCTTTTTGGTTTTTCACCAAGACAAGGTGGTTCTCCGTCCGACGCAGGATTTTCTCCCTAAGGTGGTATCTCCTTTCCACCTTAACCAGGACATTTCATTGCCTTCCCTTTGTCCGGCCCCTGTGCATCGCTTTGAGAAAGCATTGCATACTTTAGATTTGGTGCGGGCGCTCCGGATCTATGTGTCACGCACCGCTGCTCTTAGGCGGTGCACCTCTTTTTGTGCTGACCGCAGGTCAGCGCAAGGGTCTCTCGGCTTCCAAACCGACCCTAGCTCGTTGGATTAGGTCGGCCATATCCGATGCCTACCAATGTGCTCAGGTGCCTCCCCCGCCGGGGATTAAAGCGCACTCGACCAGAGCTGTCGGTGCCTCTCTGGCTTTTAGGCACCAGGCTACGGTTCAGCAGGTCTGTCAGGCTGCCACTTGGTCCAGTCTGCATACCTTTTCGAAGCACTACCAAGTGCATGCTCATGCTTCGGCAGATGCGAGCTTGGGCAGACACATCCTTCAGGCGGCTGTCGCCCATTTGTGAAGTTAGGTTTTGCCTACTTCTCAGCTTTCTGTTTATTCCCACCCATGGACTGCTTTGAGACGTCCCATGGTCTGGGTCTCCCATAAGGAACGATGAAGAAAAAGAGAATTTTGTTTACTTACCGTAAATTCTTTTTCTTATAGTTCCGACATGGGAGACCCAGCACCCTCCCTGTTGCCTGTTGGCAGTTCTTGTTCCGTGTGTTTTCACCAGCTGTTGTTGTAGACAGAGGTTCCGGTTATTCCGGGTTTTACTCTATATCTACTTATGGGTGGATGTCCTCCTTCAGCTTTTGCACTAAACTGGTTGGATTCTGTCATCCAGGGGGTGTATATGCTCGGAGGGAGGAGCTACACTTTTTAGTGTAGTACTTTGTGTGTCCTCCGGAGGCAGAAGCTATACACCCATGGTCTGGGTCTCCCATGTCGGAACTATAAGAAAAAGAATTTACGGTAAGTAAACAAAATTCTCTTTTTTTCCTTTTTTTATTTTTTATTTCCAAAGGTTCCGGAACATTATCCGGAGTTCCCTGAGAACTCCAGGCCCAGGTCCGGTACTAGGGTATTTTTAAAACCTCTCGGATTCTAAATTTTAGAGTCCGGGTCTGTCCATCACTAATCAATAGACAAACGAAAAAAGTGCATAGTGTTCATGTTGTTGTGTAAACAGAAATATTATATGCAAAATTAAAAATGACATGCCATACGGCAAGCAAAATCAAGAAATGCAAAAAACTAAATTATTGAGTAAATGTATTAAATAATAGTTGTATCCTAACTATAATTAAATTGTTGTACAATGTTTTTCTCCACTTTTCTTAGATAATAATCTTTTTTCTTATTTTCTCATAGGCACTTCATTCAGGGAAAAAACCCAATCAAAGTCAACATCTAAGTCACTGAGCGGGTCGAGTGAAGTACCTCAAAATTTGCAGACCACCACGGGTATGGTTTTAGCATATACAGATCTCTAAATTATGGATAAATAGAAAAAGAAACAATTAAAAATAATTTAACACAAACAGTCCCATTCTCACACCACATAAAAATACCCAATTAAAGAAAGCTGTCAAAGCTCTCATTGAGCCCAATAGGAGTCCTTGTGTCCAATCTATAAATCCAATGACTCAAGTTGTGCAAGGGCCTTAAATAGGTTACCACCTCTAACCTCTGATCTATGGCCTTTATAATTAAAGGGGTTATCCGGCTTATTTTGACTTTTCTTCATTATTACCCTATTGGGCTACATTGGGGCAGGTAAGTAGCTAGTGACCACTTACCTGCCCTGCTGTCAGCCTTTCTCCCCCGGCTCAGAGCGGTCATGTGACCGCTCCTGCCACGATTTTGCTGCTTCGGTCATTTCATGTCAACATGGGCAGGACCATGTTGACATGCAAATTTGGAACAGCATGTTGCCGCCCTGCTGGGCGGGTACAGTGTGTGGAGTCCCCGCCCCTCTTCCCTGCACCCTCCCACACATTCCTCCGCACCCCGTACTCTCCCCGCCCACGGTGTTACCGCCAGCACCAGGCCCCCTGCTCAGGATAGCAGGAGTGCCCGTGCAGTCTGTGTCCCGCTCCAGCCCCGCGGCTGCCTTCATTGCAGGCTCAGCAGCCTCTCACATTGCAGCGCAGGCAGGGATGTTAGATGACATCATTGCCTGCTGTGACGATCTTCGCTTCACTCCTGTCAGCGCTGTCAGTGCCTTCTATGCCGCTGCGTTCTCACGTCACTAGCGGTGACGTCTCGGGCGATACTGCTGAGAACGCGGCGGGCATAGAAGTCAGGGACAGATCTGACAGGAGTGAAGCGAAGATCGTCACCGCAGGTAATGATTTCATCTAACCTCCTGATAGCAGCGCTCGGCATCCCCTGCAGTGACCTGGGCTATTGATGTTAGCTCAGGTCACTGCATTACTCTCCCAGCCGACTGGTACATTGACTATGGTATGGATCGTCATGGGACCCCCTTATTGGATTATGCCGGACCTGGATTTGTTTTTCTTTTGAATAAATTGGTGAATGAGGGAATGTTTTGAGTAGTGTTTTTTCAAATAAAACTATTTTTTTTGTTGTCTATTTTTTTCTATTACTGACTGGGTTTGTGATGTCGGATATCTGATAGACGCGTGACATCACTAACCCCAGGGCTTGATGCCAGGTGACATTACACATTTGGCATCAACCCCATATATTATCCCGTTTGCCACCGCACCAGGGCACGGGATGAGTTGGGGCGAAGCACCAGGATTGGCACATCTAATGGATGTACCACTTCTGGGGCGGCTGTGGCCTGCTATTTTTAGGCTGGGGAGTGTCCAATAACAGTAGGCCTCCCTAGTCTGAGAATACCAGACCACAGCTGTCTGCTTTACCTTGGCTGGTGATCCAATTTGGGGGGACCCCATGTTTTTTGTTTTAAACTATTTATTTAATTTAAAATAACAGCGTGGGGTGCCCTCTGTTTTGGATTACCAGCCAAGGTGAAGCTGCCAGCTGTGGTTTGCAGGCTGCAACCATCTGCTTTACCCTAGCTGGCTACAAAAGTATGTTTTTTTTTTAATTATTTTTTATTTATTTTTTGGATAAATACAAGGCTAAGCACACTTTAGTGCCACATGAAAGTCACTAAAGGGTGCCAGCTTAGAATATGCAGGGGGGTAGGACATTATATGTCTTTCTCATCTATCTATCTATCTATCTATCTATCTATCTATCTATCTATCTATCTATCTATCTATCTGTCTAACCCTCTGTTCATTCATTCATCCCTCTATTTCTCTGTCTCTATATCTATCTATTCATCTCTATATCTACTCATCTATTTATCTTTCTTGCTGCTTCCAATTTTTGCAGTCCGCAAAAAAACGGAAGACACGGATGTATCCGTGAAAAAATTGGCCATTTTTTGCGGACCGCAAAAACGGAACGGTCATGTGAATGTAGCCTACATGTGTTCCCTATGGGGGTAGGGGTCGGTACAGAACGATGGTGAGGGGGAGGTCGCTACAGAGCGCCGTGTGTGTGTGTGTGTGTGGGGGGGAGGGTTGCAGAGCCTGATGTGTGTGGCGCAGAGCCCGATGTGTGTGTGTGTGTTTGTGTGTGTGTGTGTATGTGTGTGGCGCAGAGCCCTATGTGTGTGTGTGTGTGTGTGTGGCGCAGAGCCCGATGTGTGCGTGCGTGCGTTGTGTGTGTGTGTGTGTGTGTGTGTGTGGCGCAGAGCCCGATGTGGGGCTGTTATTTTCATTGCTAGAGTGATAACAGATCAGGTGCTGGGGTAGAATACTGACAGGGAATGTGTGTGCAGGGGGCGGGCAGGGGACGGGGCTGGACACTGAGGCCGGGCAGTGCCAGCTCTAACTGAGGTTTTGCACAGGAAGTGGTCAGTTTGCTAGAGCAAAATGTAAACAAAGAACTGCAGAGAATAAAGGGATAATTCAATAGGAACAAAAGTTAGAAAACAAAAATAACAATGTAGTGGTGTTTTATATGACAATACAGCACAGATAAACTCAACATTTTTTGGTAAGCTAATGTCGGACAACTCCTTTAATTTGCTTCAGTCAGATTTATGGTACAATTGGAAATGTTTTGGTAGGGTTTTTAGGTCTTCCGCCTCATGCAGAGTCTTTGTTTTCTCAATGTCCCTGATGGGCTCACGGAATCCCACCTTTAACCCCCTAACCCCTGGACGATTTTTCCGTTTTTGTTTTTTGCTCCCCTTTTTCCAAGAGTCGTAACTTTTTTATTTTTCCCGTCAATCTTGCCATAAGAGGGCTTGTTTTTTGCGGGACGTATTGGTCTTTTAAGTGAAACCATGAGTTTTACCATATATGGTACTGGAAAACAGCACAAAATTTCCATGTGCGGAAAAATTACAAAAAAGTGTGATTGGACAATGGTTTATGGGGTACTTTATTCACCGTGTTCACTGTATGGTAAAACTGATGGGTGGGTGTGATACTTCAGGTTGGTATGAGTTCGTTGATACCAAACATGTTTAGGTTTACTTTTATATAAGGGGTTAAAAAAAGGTTTGTCCAAAAAATTGGAGCACTTTCTGCGGCATTTTCTGCAACTTGTAGTGTTCTCATTTTCTTTGTCGCTCCATTGGGAGACCCAGACAATTGGGTGTATAGCTACTGCCTCCGGAGGCCACACAAAGTATTACACTTAAAAGTGTAAATCCCCTCCCCTTCTGCCTATACACCCCCCGTGGGATCACGGGCTCCTCAGTTTTCATGCTTTGTGCGAAGGAGGTCAGACATCCACGCATAGCTCCACTGTTTAGTCAGCAGCAGCTGCTGACTATGTCGGATGGAAGAAAAGAGGGCCCATACTAGGGCCCCCAGCATGCTCCCTTCTCACCCCACTTTTGTCGGCGGTGTTTGTTAAGGTTGAGGTACCCATTGCGGGTACGGAGGCTGGAGCCCACATGCTGCTTTCCTTCCCCATCCCCCTTAGGGCTCTGGGTGAAGTGGGATCTTACCGGTCTCCAGGCACTGAGGCCGTGCTCCATCCACAGCCCCTGGGAATCTGCTGGACATGGAGCTGAGTATCTTCAGGGACATGGCCCTGCTACTTCAAGGTACTCTGTGTCCCCGTACAGACCGCGCACAGTCACACTACAGCATTGCTGGGTGTGTTAGTGCGCCGGGGACAACAGCGCTGTGCGCTTGTGCCATGACTAACTACAGCTTGCTGAGTGTGTCAATGTATTGGGAACTGCCGCGCCGGCCGCTGCTGTCAGTTTTACACTGCGGCGCGGCTGGGACTTGTGGTGCGCCGGGGACTTACGCGCTGGCCGTGCATATATGACGGCCGCGCTTACTACTCGAGTCCCCGGCTTTTGCGGCCTAGTTTCGTTTCGTTCCCGCCCCCAGGCCTGCCAGTCAGGGGAAGGGCGGGACGCTGTACAGAACGTCAGCGCCGAGGGCTGGAGTCTACTTTACATACTCCAGCCCTCACACTGGGCACAGTGGGACGCCACTTTCCCGCACTTTGTCTGAGGCACGCCCACGGCCTGCCCCTCTCCACAGGACGCCGGCAGCCATTCCTGTGTGCAGTCTGAGCTGGAGAAGGGAGACAAGTTCTGGGAGACCCAGACACGGGATTCTGGCGACCACACACCCGCTTTTGAGCGGGCGGTAAGCAGCACCTGTGGTGCTGACCCCAATAGTGCCGGAGTGTACATTTGTATTTTTATGCTTGCATGCTATACATTGCACTGTACGGTCGTTATTGATTCTTGGCTATATACCCTCCTAGATTGCTCAGAGGAGACAACAGCATGTCGTCCGCAAAAAGCAAGGGTGCCAAGGCACAGGCTTTCTATGCTGCTTGTACCGCATGTGAGGCTATTCTACCGGCAGGTTCCACTGACCCCCATTGTGTGCAGTGCTCGGCTCCTGTGGCACTTGCTCGGCCGGGGCCTCTGCTAGAGGTGACCCAGGGAGAACCACCTGTGAATACTGTCCAGGTGACGGGGACGGAGTTTGCAGTTTTTGCTGATAGATTGTCTGTGACTATGACTAAAATTCTAGAAACTTTGCAGTCTAGACCGGTAACTCAGACCATGGGCACTGTTGAATCATTGCTCCCTGGTCCCCCTCAGTTGGAACAACTCCGGGCTCCGGGGGTGTCCCATGCATCCCAGGGTGAAGGCTCTGACACGGACGACAGTCCCAGACAGCCTAAGCGAGCTCGCTGGGAGCGGCCCTCGACTTCATCACACTGGTCAGGGTCCCAGCAGGAGGACTCTCTGTATGATGAGGCGGAGGTAGCTGATCAGGATTCTGATCCTGAGACCGCTCTCAATCTGGATACACCTGATGGTGACGCCATAGTGAATGATCTTATAGCGTCCATCAATAGAATGTTGGATATTTCTCCCCCAGCTCCTCCAGTGGAGGAGTCAGCTTCACAGCAGGAGAAATTCCATTTCAGGTATCCCAAGCGTAAATTGAGTACTTTTCTGGACCACTCTGACTTTAGAGAGGCAGTCCAGAAACACCACGCTTATCCAGATAAGCGTTTCTCCAAACGACTTAAGGATACACGTTATCCCTTTCCCCCTGACGTGGTCAAGGGCTGGACCCAGTGTCCCAAGGTGGATCCTCCAATCTCCAGGCTTGCGGCTAGATCCATAGTTGCAGTGGAGGATGGGGCTGCACTTAAAGATGCCACTGACAGACAGATGGAGCTCTGGTTGAAATCCATCTATGAAGCTATCGGCGTGTCGTTTGCTCCAGCATTCGCAGCCGTATGGGCACTCCAAGCTATTTCAGCTGGTCTTACACAGATTGACACGGTCACACGTACATCTGTTCCGCAGGTGGCGTCCTTAACCTCTCAAATGTCTGCATTTGCGTCTTACGCGATTAATGCTGTCCTGGACTCTACGAGCCGTACGGCAGTGGCGTCCGCCAACTCCGTGGTTTTACGCAGAGCCTTGTGGTTAAGGGAATGGAAGGCAGATTCTGCTTCCAAAAAGTGCTTAACCAGTTTGCCATTTTCTGGTGACCGACTGTTTGGTGAGCGATTGGATGAAATCATTAAACAGTCCAAGGGTAAGGATTCATCCTTACCCCAGCACAATTCAAACAAACCTCAACAGAGGAGGGGACAGTCGGGGTTTCGGTCCTTTCGAGGCTCGGGCAGGTCCCAATTCTCCTCGTCCAAAAGGACTCAAAAGGATCAGAGGCGCTCAGATTCTTGGCGGGCTCAGTCACGCCCAAAAAAGACAGCCGGAAGAACCGCTCCCAAGGCGGCTTCCTCATAACTTTCGGCCTCCTCTCTCCGCATCCTCGGTCGGTGGCAGGCTCTCCCGCTTTGGCGACATTTGGCTGCCACAGGTCAAAGACCGTTGGGTGAGAGACATTCTGTCTCACGGGTACAGGATAGAGTTCAGTTCTCGTCCTCCAACTCGATTCTTCAGAACTTCTCCACCTCCCGACCGAGCCGATGCTCTTCTGCAAGCGGTGTGCACTCTAAAGGCAGAAGGAGTGGTGATCCCTGTTCCTCTTCAGGAGCAAGGTCACGGTTTTTACTCCAATTTGTTTGTGGTGCCAAAGAAGGACGGGTCTTTCCGTCCCGTTCTGGACCTAAAACTGCTCAACAAGCACGTGAAAACCAGGCGGTTCCGGATGGAATCCCTCCGCTCCGTCATCGCCTCAATGTCTCAAGGAGATTTCCTAGCATCAATAGACATCAAGGATGCTTATCTCCACGTGCCGATTGCTCCAGAGCACCAGCGTTTTCTACGCTTCGTTATAGGAGACGAACACCTTCAGTTCGTAGCTCTGCCTTTCGGGCTGGCGACAGCCCCACGGGTCTTCACCAAGGTCATGGCAGCAGTAGTAGCAGTCCTGCACTCTCAGGGTCACTCTGTGATCCCTTACTTGGACGATCTACTTGTCAAGGCACCCTCTCAAGAGGCATGCCAACACAGCCTGACCGTTGCGCTGGAGACTCTCCAAAGTTTCGGGTGGATCATCAACTTTTCAAAGTCAAATCTGACCCCGACCCAATCGCTAACATACCTTGGCATGGAGTTTCATACTCTCTCAGCGATAGTGAAGCTTCCGCTGGACAAACAGCGTTCACTACAGACAGGGGTACAATCTCTCCTTCAAGGACAGTCGCATCCCCTGAGGCGCCTCATGCACTTCCTAGGGAAGATGGTAGCAGCAATGGAGGCAGTCCCTTTCGCGCAGTTTCATCTGCGTCCACTACAATGGGACATTCTCCGCCAATGGGACGGGAAGTCGACGTCCCTCGACAGGAACGTCTCCCTTTCTCAGGCGGCCAAGGAATCTCTTCGGTGGTGGCTTCTTCCCACCTCATTGTCAAAAGGAAAGTCCTTCCTACCCCCATCCTGGGCGGTGGTTATGACAGACGCGAGTCTATCAGGGTGGGGAGCAGTGTTTCTCCACCACAGGGCTCAAGGTACGTGGACTCAGCAAGAGTCCACCCTTCAGATCAATGTTCTGGAAATCAGAGCAGTGTATCTTGCCCTACAAGCCTTCCAGCAGTGGCTGGAAGGCAAGCAGATCCGAATTCAGTCGGACAACTCCACAGCGGTGGCATACATCAACCACCAAGGAGGAACACGCAGTCGGCAAGCCTTCCAGGAAGTCCGGCGGATTCTGAGGTGGGTGGAAGACACGGCATCCACCATATCCGCAGTTCACATCCCGGGCGTAGAAAACTGGGAAGCAGACTTCCTCAGTCGCCAGGGTATGGACGCAGGGGAATGGTCTCTTCACCCGGACGTGTTTCAGGAGATCTGTCGCCGCTGGGGGATGCCGGACGTCGACCTAATGGCGTCCCGGCACAACAACAAGGTCCCGGCTTTCATGGCACGGTCTCACGATCACAGAGCTCTGGCGGCGGACGCCTTAGTTCAAGATTGGTCGCAGTTCCGGCTGCCTTATGTGTTTCCACCTCTGGCACTGTTGCCCAGAGTGCTACGCAAGATCAGGTCCGACTGCCGCCGCGCCATCCTCGTCGCTCCAGACTGGCCGAGGAGGTCGTGGTACCCGGATCTGTGGCATCTCACGGTAGGCCAACCGTGGACACTACCAGACCGACCAGACTTGCTGTCTCAAGGGCCGTTTTTCCATCTGAATTCTGCGGCCCTGAACCTGACTGTGTGGCCATTGAGTCCTGGATCCTAGCGTCTTCAGGATTATCTCAAGGGGTCATTGCCACCATGAGACAGGCTAGGAAACCAACCTCCGCCAAGATCTACCACAGGACGTGGAAGATATTCTTATCTTGGTGCTCTGCTCAGGGAGTTTCTCCCTGGCCATTTGCATTGCCTACTTTTCTTTCCTTCCTGCAATCCGGTTTGGAAAAAGGTTTGTCGCTCGGCTCCCTTAAAGGACAAGTCTCAGCGCTATCTGTATTTTTTCAGAAGCGCATAGCACGACTTCCTCAGGTACGCACGTTCCTGCAAGGGGTTGGTCATATCGTCCCTCCTTACAAGCGGCCGTTAGAGCCCTGGGATCTGAACAGGGTTCTAATTGCTCTCCAGAAGCCGCCTTTCGAGCCTATGAGGGATGTTTCTCTTTCTCGCCTTTCACAGAAAGTGGCCTTTCTAATAGCGGTCACGTCTCTTCGGAGAGTGTCCGAGCTAGCAGCGCTGTCATGCAAATCTCCCTTCCTGGTGTTTCACCAGGACAAGGTGGTTCTGCGCCCGATTCCGGAGTTTCTCCCTAAGGTGGTATCCCCCTTTCATCTCAATCAGGATATCTCCTTACCTTCTTTGTGTCCTCATCCAGTTCATCAATGTGAAAAGGATTTGCATTTGTTGGATCTGGTGAGAGCGCTCAGAATCTACATTTCCCGCACGGCGCCCCTGCGCCGCTCGGATGCTCTCTTTGTCCTGGTCGCTCGTCAGCGTAAAGGGTCGCAAGCTTCCAAATCCACCCTGGCTCGGTGGATCAAGGAACCAATTCTTGAAGCCTACCGTTCTGCTGGGCTTCCGGTTCCCTCAGGGCTGAAGGCCCATTCTACCAGAGCCGTGGGTGCGTCCTGGGCATTGCGGCACCAGGCTACGGCTCAGCAGGTGTGCCAGGCGGCTACCTGGTCGAGTCTGCACACTTTTACCAAGCATTATCAGGTGCATACCTACGCTTCGGCGGACGCCAGCCTAGGTAGACGAGTCCTTCAGGCGGCGATTGCCCCCATGTAGGAAAGGGCCGTTTTACGGCCCTATCACGAGGTATTATTTTACCCACCCAGGGACTGCTTTTGGACGTCCCAATTGTTTGGGTCTCCCAATGGAGCGACAAAGAAGAAGGGAATTTTGTTTACTTACCGTAAATTCCTTTTCTTCTAGCTCCAATTGGGAGACCCAGCACCCGCCCTGTTTCCTTCGGGCTTTTTGTTTTTTCGGGTACACATGTTGTTCATGTTCAATGGTTTCAGTTCTCCGATATTCCTTCGGATTGAATTTGTTTTTAAACCAGTTATTGGCTTTCCTCCTTCTTGCTTTGACACTAAAACGGAGGAGCCCGTGATCCCACGGGGGGTGTATAGGCAGAAGGGGAGGGCCTTTACACTTTTAAGTGTAATACTTTGTGTGGCCTCCGGAGGCAGTAGCTATACACCCAATTGTCTGGGTCTCCCAATTGGAGCTAGAAGAAAAGGAATTTACGGTAAGTAAACAAAATTCCCTTCTTCTTTATCGTTCCTATGGGAGACCCAGACATTGGGTGTATAGCTTCTGCCTCCGGAGGACACACAAAGTACTACACTAAAAAGTGTAGCTCCTCCCTCTGAGCCTATACACCCCCTGGAGAGCCAGATCTAGCCAGTTCATTGCTTTGTGTTCAGGAGGCATACATCCACACATGCATTCTCATCTGATTTTTCATTTTTGGAAAGAGTTTGAAGAAAAGCGGGTCCAACTCTGGACCCCCGGCATGTCCCTTCTCACCCCACTGTGTCGGCGGTGCTGTTAAGGTTGATTCCACGGCTGGAGCCTTACATGCCGCGCTCCTTCACCATCCCTCGGGCTCTGGCTTGAAGTGGGAGCCAGCACGGTTCTCCATGCTTGGCAGGAGACCGGTCTCCATCCGCAGCCCTTCAGGATCCTGCTGGACGGAGCACTCATCCCCAGGGACCTGGAACCCTGCATCTCAGCAAGCTAAGTACCTGAGACGTTTACATTCGGGGTCCCTGTACTTTATTATGTTGGGAGAGTGTGCTGAGTGAGTTTTCTGACTTTTCCGGCCGGTTCTCTGGCTGTCGCCTGAGAACTGCGCCGATGGTGCCTGCGCGCCGGCCGCACTGCTCAAATTTAGGTCCCGGCATCGCCGGAGGCCTACTTTCGGTTTCACTGCCCTCGCATGTCATTCATGCAGAGGGACAGTGCGGCTCCGCCCAGCGGCCGTTCTGCACAGGGGAGGGACACTCCTCACTGGGTTCATGTCTCCTCCCCTGTAAGTCTCTTTGGCCCTCCAGATCCCGCTCTCAGAGCAGGTCCCGCCCCCTCTCCTTGCTCCGGCGCCATTTTATCAGCGTTTTCTCTGCGATCAGCACTGGCTGCAGCATCCCTGCTGAGGTGCTTGGGGGTCCGGGCTTAGGGATCTGGAGGGCACACAACACCGCTCCAGCGGTCTGGTAAGCCACAACCTCTGGTTGTGGGCCTCTGTAATACTCTCTGGGGGTCACTCTGGCAAGAGCCCCCACTTCAGCAGCACGTCTCACACGAGGAGCAAGGCTCCAAGGCTATATTCAGCATGCACTGCATGTAAGCTCGTGCTGCATGAACCGAGCACATATCCACATTGTGATGCCTGCTCTAACCTGACAATGCCTCAGCCTGGAATCGCACCCACAGTGGTCTCTCCGGCTGCTCCGGCTCCTGTGTCTGAACCCCCGGCTTGGGTAGAATCCTTATCTAGGTCTATCTCCCAGTCATTTGCCGACTCCATGGGACAGCTGTCCCGGACTTTGCTGAACATGCATCAGCCCCCTTCACAGGGCGCCTCTGCTGCTAGGGCTCTCTCAGCGGAGCTCACAGAGGATTCCTCATCTGGTCCCAGACCCCGTCCTCCTAAGAGGAGACGCAGGGCTACCTCCCCTTCCTCGTCCCGCGGCTCTGTTTCAGAAGCTGACTCGCAGGAAGAGGAGGATACTTTCACAGGGGGCTCGGAGGCTACCTCCATGTGCCCCATTGATCTGTCCGAAAGTGACTCAGATGTTAGTGATTTGATTGCGTCCATTAATTCTGTACTGGACCTCAATCCGCCAGTATCAGAGGAGCAACCCTCTCTGGCAGAAAAGCACCAGTTTACCTTGCCTAAGAGGACAAAGAGTGTGTTCTTTAACCACTCCAGTTTTCAGGCCGCTGTGACCAAGCCTAGGGCCTGTCCTGACAAACGCTTCCCAAAGCGTGGTTCTGATGACCGTTTTCCCTTTCCACCTGAGGTGGTCAAGGAATGGGCTCATTCACCAAAGGTAGACCCCCCGGTGTCTAGACTCTCAGCCTGGACCGTTGTATCAGTGGCTGATGGCACCTCTCTTAAGGATTCCACTGACCGCCAGGTTGACCTTCTGGCCAAATCTGTATATGAGGCGGCAGGGGCCTCGTTCTCCCCATCTTTTGCGGCAGTGTGGGCTCTCAAAGCCATCTCTGCTTCTCTAGAGGAGATGCATTCCCTCGCCAGGGAATCTATGCCCGAAATGGTTGCCTTAACTTGCCAAGCTTCCGCTTTTTCATCCTATGCCATGTCTGCCATGCTGGAGGCTTCTCACCGCACTGCGGTGGCTTCCGCTAATTCCCTCGCTATCCGCAGGATCTTGTGGCTTCGAGAGTGGAAGGCAGATGCTTCTTTAAAGAAGTACCTTGCTGGGCTCCCTTTTGCTGTGTCCAGGCTATTCGGTGAACAACTGGATGAAATTATTCAGGAAGCTACTGGCGGGAAGAGTACTTCCATGCCACAAACCAAAACCAGGAAACCTGTCCAGGGTAGGAACCAGTCGAGGTTTCGTTCCTTTCGTTCCTCCAACTGGTCGTCCTCTAAGCCCTCGGCCTCGTCCACTAACTCAGCCAAGGACCAAAAATCCAACTGGCGCACAAAGGCGCGTCCACAGAAGGCCGCAGGAGCTGCTGCCGCTAAGGCAGCCTCCTCTTGACTATCTGTCAACACGTCTCCGATCAGTGGGTGCGGGATGTCATCTCCCACGGCTACAGGATAGAATTCTCTTCCAGCCCGCCAAACAGATTTTTTCTGTCAACTCCCCCCTGCTCCAAGGCCGCCGCCTTCTCTCAGGCCATGGCATCCTTGCAGGCCAACGAAGTAATTGTACCGGTTCCCGCCCGGGAACGGTTCAGAGGTTTCTACTCAAATCTCTTCCTAGTTCCAAAAAAGAACGGTACCTTCCGGCCCATCCTGGATCTCAAGCTTCTCAACAAGCATGTTCAGGTGCGGCATTTTCGCATGGAATCTCTGCGGTCAGTCATTGCCTCAATGACCCAAGGGGATTTCCTGGCATCCATCGACATCAGAGATGCCTATCTGCATGTGCCAATTGCAGTTTCTCACCAGCGTTGGCTACGTTTTGCAATCGGAGAGGAACATTTCCAATTCGTGGCTCTCCCCTTCGGGTTAGCCACGGCCCCTCGGGTATTCACCAAGGTCATGGCAGCAGTGATTGCGGTTCTGCACCTCCAGGGGTTGGCAGTGATTCCTTACCTGGACGACCTTCTAGTCAAGGCTTCATCCAGCGCAGACTGTCAGCGGAGTGTCTCGCTCACTCTTGCCACTCTAGCCAAATTCGGGTGGCTGGTCAATCTGCCCAAATCCACTCTGACTCCGACCCAGAGGCTCACGTACCTAGGGATGCAGTTCGAGACTTTGCCGGCACTTGTGAAGTTGCCCTTGATCAAACAGCAGTCCCTCCAACTGGCGGTGCGCTCTCTCCTGAGGCCCCGCCGTTATTCCATCAGGCACCTGATGCAGGTGCTGGGTCAAATGGTGGCGTCAATGGAGGCTGTTCCCTTTGCCCAGTTCCATCTGCGTCCTCTGCAGCTGGACATTCTCCGCTGTTGGGACAAGCGGCCTTCCTCCTTGCACAGGTTAGTGGCTCTGTCGCCACGGACCAGGAGCTCTCTTCAGTGGTGGCTTCGGCCCCTCTCTCTGTCTCAGGGACGCTCCTTCCTGGCTCCGTCCTGAGTGATCCTCACCACGGATGCCAGTCTATCCGGCTGGGGAGCGGTATGTCTCCACCACCGAGCACAGAGCACTTGGACTCCGTCCGAGTCAGCCCTCTCGATCAATGTGCTGGAAACCAGAGCCGTGCTCCTGGCTCTCCTAGCTTTTCACCACCTATTGGCGGGCAAGCACATCCGAGTCCAGTCAGACAACGCGACAGCGGTTGCCTACATCAATCACCAGGGCGGGACACGCAGCCGCCTGGCAATGTTGGAGGTACAACGTATCCTTCAATGGACGGAGGACTCCAAGTCCACCATATCCGCAGTCCACATACCAGGCGTGGAAAACTGGGAGGCAGATTATCTCAGCCGTCAGACCGTGGACAGTGGCGAGTGGTCCCTGCATCCGGCAGTGTTTCAGTCAATATGTCGCAAGTGGGGCACTCCGGACGTGGACCTAATGGCATCCCGTCACAACAACAAGGTTCCGGTTTACGTGGCTCGCTCCCACGATCCTCAGGCATTCTCCGCGGATGCACTGGTTCAAGACTGGTCCCAGTTTCGTCTGTCCTACGTGTTTCCCCCTCTAGCTCTCTTGCCCAGAGTCCTGCGCAAGATCAGAATGGAGGGCCGTCGGGTCATCCTCATTGCTCCAGACTGGCCCAGGCGAGCTTGGTACCCAGACCTGCTCCATCTGTCCGTGGAGGTGCCGTGGCATCTTCCGGACCATCCAGACCTTCTCTCACAAGGTCCGTTTTTCCGCCAGAATTCTGCGGCTCTCAGATTGACGGCGTGGCTCTTGAGTCCTGGATCTTGACGGCTTCTGGCATTCCTCCTGAAGTCATTTCCACTATGACTCGGGCCCGGAAGTCTTCCTCGGCCAAAATCTATCACAGGACTTGGAAAATTTTCCTGTCCTGGTGTCGCTCTTCCAGCCATGCTCCTTGGCCTTTTTCCTTGCTGACCCTTCTGTCCTTTCTACAGTCCGGTCTGCAGCTAGGACTGTCCCTCAATTCTCTCAAGGGACAAGTCTCGGCTCTGTCAGTGCTTTTCCAGCGGCGTATCGCCCGGCTGGCTCAGGTCCGCACCTTCATGCAGGGCGCGTCACATCATTCCGCCTTACCGGCGGCCCTTGGATCCCTGGGACCTCAATTTGGTCCTCACGGCCTTGCAGAAACCCCCCTTTGAGCCTCTTAGGGAGGTTTCTTTGTTTCGTCTTTCACAGAAATTGGTCTTTCTAGTGGCCATAACTTCCCTCAGGAGAGTCTCTGATTTGGCTGCGCTCTCTTCGGAGTCACCTTTTTTGGTTTTTCATCAAGATAATGTGGTTCTCCGTCCGACTCCGGACTTTCTTCCTAAGGTGGTCTCTCCTTTCCACCTTAACCAGGACATTACGCTGCCTTCCTTTTGTCCGGCTCCTGTTCATCGCTTTGAAAAAGCGTTGCATACTCTGGATCTGGTGCGAGCGCTCCGGATCTATGTGTCACGCACCGCTGCTCTTAGGCGGTGCACCTCTCTTTTTGTGCTAACCACAGGTCGGCGTAAGGGCCTCTCTGCTTCTAAGCCGACCTTAGCCCGTTGGATTAGGTCGACCATTTCGGATGCCTAATAGTGTTCTCAGGTGCCTCCCCCGCCGGGGATCAATGCACACTCGACCAGAGCTGTCGGTGCCTCTTGGGCTTTCAGGCACCAGGCTACGGCATAGCAAGTCTGTCAGGCTGCCACTTGGACTAGCCTGCATACCTTTTCAAGGCACTACCAAGTGCATGCTCATGCTTCGGCAGATGCGAGCTTGGGCAGACGCATCCTTCAGGCGGCTGTCGCCCATTTGTGAAGTTTGGTTCTGCCTACTTCTCAGTTTTTTCTGTTTATTCCCACCCATGGACTGCTTTGAGACGTCCCAATGTCTGGGTCTCCCATAGGAACGATAAAGAAAAAGAGAATTTTGTTTACTTACCGTAAATTCTTTTTCTTATAGTTCCGTATTGGGAGACCCAGCACCCTCTCTGTTGCCTGTTGGCAGTTTCTTGTTCCGCGTGTTATCACCGGCTGTTGTCGTGGACAGAGTCTCCGGTTGTTCCGGTTCTTGCTCTGTTTTACTTGTGGGTGGCTATTCTCCTTCAGCTTTTGCACTAAACTGGCTAGATCTGGCTCTCCAGGGGGTGTATAGGCTCAGAGGGAGGAGCTACACTTTTTAGTGTAGTACTTTGTGTGTCCTCCGGAGGCAGAAGCTATACACCCAATGTCTGGGTCTCCCAATACGGAACTATAAGAAAAAGAATTTACGGTAAGTAAACAAAATTCTCTTTTTTCGGGATATGGGGCTCACTGATGGCTTATTTGTTTGCATTTTTAGCTGTACCATTTTTGCACAGATGCTACGTTTTGACTCCCTGGTATTGCATTTTGCTGAAAATTTGCGAAGACCAAAAAACGTAACTTTGCCAGTTGGATTTTTTTTTACGGCTACGCCATCTACCGATCTAATTGATTCATTTTATATTTTAATAGACTGGGCAATTCTGAACTCTGCGATACCAAATGAGTGTATATTTTTTATTTTTTTAACCCTTTGATTTTTAGTGGGGCGAATGGAGAATAATTTAAACTTTTAGTTGTTTTTTTAATTCTATAAAACTTTTTTTTTACTTTTTTTATTTTAATAGTCTCTCTAGGGGTAAGGATTAGCCGTCTGATCGCTTGTTCATTTCTGCTGATCAGAGCGGCAGAGCTCTGAACAGCTGAAATGCTGCTGTCCTGTTAAAGCCAGCCGGCTGTAACAGGATGTGAGTCATGATAGCGACAGGAGTCATCACATAACCCTGTGCTACCATGGCAACCATCGGCTTCCCATGATCGCATTACGGGGCCTCCGATGGCGATGTAGAAAGGCAATTGGAATAGTCATGGGCCCTCGTGTGGATTACCACAGACCTGCGTGTTTTTGGAGTTAATAAAGGAGTGAAATAGGGTATTGTTTTTATCTTATTTTTTGTTTGTGTTTATTTCTTTTCACTTCCAGATTAGTAATGGGGGTAGGGTTTTCATAGACCCTGCCATTACTAATCTAGAGCTTAGTGGCAGCTGTGAGCTGTTATTAACCCCTTATTAGCCTGATTGCCACCGCACCAGTGCAATCGGGAAGAGCCGGGTAAAGTGCCAGGATTGTCACATATAATGGATGTGACAATCCTGGGTGGCTGTGGGCTGCTATTGTTATAACGCGCCTGCTTTAATCTTATTTTATTTAATTTTCCTTTATTTATTTTTTATTTTCTCATAGGCACTTCATTCAGGGAAAAGACCCAATCAAAGTCAACATCTAAGTCACTGAGCGGGTCGAGTGAAGTACCTCAAAATTTGCAGACCACCACGGGTATGGTTTTAGCATATACAGACCTCTAAATTATGGATAAAAAACTATTAAAAGAAGGATTTTTGTGTACTCACCGTCAAATCTCTTTCTCTGAGTCTTCATTGGGGGACACAGGACCATGGGTGTATGCTGCTGTGACTAGGAGGCTGACACTAAGTAAACATAAAAAAAGTTAGCTCCTCCCTAGCAGTGTACACCCTGAGCCGGAGGCGGATCTATGCCAGTTAAGTGTACAAGCAGTAGTAGGAGAAACCTGAACAACCATAACTAATCAAAGTAATAACAAGAAACACACAGTATCTTATCTAAACCTATACTGTATATAAATATCTATATATATATCTATATATATATATATATATATATATATATATATATATATATATATATAAAAAAACATAAATAAGCTGGGTACAGAAGAACGTGTTTCCATAAAGAACCAGTAACACCCGGCAACTAAGAGCAACCCCATATCCAAACAGGGTGGGTGCTGTGTCCCCCAATGAAGACTCAGAGAAAGAGATTTTACGGTGGGTACACAAAAATCCTTCTTTATCGCTTTCATTGGGGGACACAGGACCATGGGACGTCCAAAAGCAGTCCCTGGGTGGGTACAGGAGTAATCATACAGATTCAAAATATACCCAAAACTCTGTAAGAATGCTCGGTGCAAACGTAAACCGGCTTATCATAGGTGTGCCAAAGCCGCTTGCTGTATCCTGGAAAACCTGGAAAAGGTAGAAAAGCTTGACTACGCGGCGGCTCTGAAGACTTGCTTGGCTGACGCCTGGCGTCTGACTGTCCTAGACGCCCCAATTGCACCGGTGGAAAGGCCTTTACACTCCTCGGAGAAAACCTGACTCTAATCCTGTAGGCCTCTGATATGGTCGGCCTGACCTAACTTGCAGTGATAGCCTTGGACGCCGGCATGCCCCTCCTGGGTCCCGTAGACAGGACGAATAGGCCGTCCAAGATGCAGAGGGGTGCGGATCTCGAAACGTAACTCCTCCGAGCTCGCACTAGATCCGGTGTAAGCCGTGACCTCTCCAAGAATCGAATGGAGGCTGGACCGAAGGATGGAGCCACCATCACCTCATTCAGATACTACATCCGGTAGGAAAAAACCTGAGACGGGTGCCGAACAATCTCGTCTTGGTGAAAAAAACAAGAAAAAGTGACCCGCATGAGAGGGATTACAGAGCAGACCTTCTTCTGATTGAAGTGACTGTCCCCAACAAAGGCACCTTCCCGGATAGGCGTGAGATTGAGGATCGAACGGGGCTAATTGAAGAGACCCTAGAGCCAGCTGGAGGTCCCATGGTTCTAGCAGGGAACGATCTAGCGGTGCCAGATGGACGACTCCTTGGATGAACGTCCTGACTTGCGGCCGAGATGCAAGATTTCTTTGGAAAAGAGATATAGAGCCGACACCTGATTTCTCTGGAAAAGAGAGATATAGCCGACACCTGCCCTTTGAAGGTTGCTGGCGAGAGACCCGCCTGTAAGCCTGACTGTAGGAAGGCCAGTAACACTGGGAGTGACAGATCCAGTGGAGATGCGTTGACGTTGACCTCACCCTCTTGAAAGGAGGCCTTTGTTTGAAGACGGAGGCTTCTGAGTTTTGACCATGGTCTGTAACACCTGTGGGATAACGCCTTCCTGGGCTAGTAGCCATGGTTCCACAGCCATGCGGTCAAATTGAGAACCTCTGAATATTGATGTAAAAGAGGACTTTGCGACAGGAAGTTCAGACGATCTGGAAGCCACCATGGGGTGTCTGATGAGCTGCGTGAGCTCTGCGAACAACGCTTGCCTGGGTCAATCCATGGCAATGAGAGCCACTAGGATGCCCTCTGCTCTGAGTTTCTTGAGGACTCTTGTGACTTGATTGTTGAATCGAGAAGCCATCAGGTCAACATTCGGAATATCTCATCTGAGGCAGATCCATTCGAAAGCCTCTCTGTTTAGGGATCATTCGCCTGCCACCAGACCTTGCTGATATAGTCCGCTGCCCAATTCTCCACGGCGGGGAAAAATGAATGTGGACAAAATCTGGAGTGGTGAGGCTATGCCCACTGTACGATCTTCTTCACCTATGTCATCACCATGACGCTCCTTGTTTCGCCCAGGTGATGTCCGACTGGATTCTGGATGGCGATTCTTGTATGAAGGGCTGAAAAAAATCTGTAGGGCTCGCAGAAAATACTCTGATCCCTAAAACAAAATTGATAGGCAGACGGCTCTCCTGGGAGGACCACCGATCGTGAGCCGTGTGCTTCGGAACACCGCTCTCCAGTCGGAAGACTGGTATCGATGGTGACTGCCTGCCAGTGTACTGGTATGAAAGACATTCCACTGGACCGATGAGGGCCGCTGGTCCACCATAAAAACGAGCGGCGGTATCCCGGAGTCAAATGGATCCTGCGATTCAAGGTGAACAGAGAATTGTCCCATCTGTTCGGCCAAGTCAGCTGAAGGAGACGAAGGTGGAAGCGGCAAACGGAACCGCCTCTATTGCCGCCACCATCCGACTGAAGACTCTCCGCTCGGAGTGACGGAGGATCTGGAGGTCTCTTTGGAGGGACACGCGTCCTTGGATGGTATCGAACTCCATGCCTAGAAAGGTAATCCTGCTGGCCGGGGTCAGAGAGGGCTTCTTCCAAATGATGCGCTAGCCTAGTCGGGACAGGATATCGATGGTGACCTAAACACTTAGGAGACCGTCGTCAAAAAGAAGAACCCCTGATCGACAAGGCGACCAGGTACAGAATCACCAAAAATGATCATCTGCTATTGCCAGACGCAGGAACATCTGTGCTGGTGCGACCTGTATGTCCGACGATAGACTTGCTGGAGAAAACTATTATGTCCCCTGAGTCCAGCAACTCGCCGACCCAGGGGTCCGTGATCCAAGTCCGCCAGACGTGATTGAGATGAGACAGGCGCCTCCCCCTGGTCTGCGCCCGCGCGCAACGACCAAGAGTCATCTAGCGGGGTAGCGCTGTGATCTGGATGTCGTTGTCGATGGCTGGCGTGGCTGAGAAAACGCCAGAAAGGGCATGGATTGAGGTACGGAATCTTCCTGTTCCTCTGCGGGGACCTGGTTTTCTTGTGTGTGTGGAACCGAAGCTCCCGTGATCTCGTCGATGACCTGATCCAGCCAGTCCCCAAACAAACGACCTCCTGTAAAGAGGAGGACTGTAAGTGATATCCTAGAAACCGCGTCCGCATACCAGTCTCTGAGCCAGATCGCCCGACAGATGGCCCCCGTGCTGCTAGCCGCTTTCACTGGGCAGTAAGCTGCTGACGGAGATGCGATGAGTATGTACTCACCTGCTAGAGCAAACTGTGTGCCAAGTGTGAATTCCGGATTGCTCGATCCTGCGCGAAAAACCGTTGTGGAGGTTATCGGACCCGGACATCATGGATGCTGCCAGCTAGATGGCGGCGAGGGCAGAAGGAGTACTGTGTCTGTCGTCTGAAGAAAAACCGGAGCGATGGCCCGTGCGGGAGAGCTGAAAGATGACCGCCGGAAAAAAAGCAGCAGGGCGACCATAGGCGAGCCTGTCCATTCCTTCCTGAGAGACTCAGGAAGGGAGAAAAAAGGAGATCAAACGACTTACCCTTGTTGAATATCTTGACTGGTTGTCTGTGCTTGTATAGAATTTCAGCAACGACTGGATGGTCACCAAATTGCCTGTGTGCCCGCTTAACCTGTGTTAAAGGAGACATGCAAGCACTGGGTAGCCACAGAGTCCGTCTGGGGCTCTAGCATATGACTTACCGCTTTGGCCGGACTAACCACCCTACCTCTGACCTCAGTCCTCTGATCTGGAATCAGCATCAAGGCTGCATCCGACTCTTCTCCTGAAAAAAGGGTCGGCCGGTCTCGGAGACGAGGAACACTCGGGGCCTGGAGGTGATGGAAATCTCCGGGAGGGCTTGAGAGGAGGCCCAGCAGGTCCCCTTCTGCGATCCAGTGGTAGGGTCTGGATCAGACCGACTGTTGTCCAGAGTCAGCTGGACCGGGGGAGCATGGCCGAGTGTAGGGAGCGACTGCAACGCCTGCGCGATGGTCCTAGACGCCCTTGAGAGAGAGTCCACAGACTGGGATAGAGGGTCTACCCCTCCGGATAAGGGAGCGCAGCGGAGCTCGGGTGCTGGCGGTGGCATGGGGCGCAAGCCGAGCGGGGGGCGTAGCCTGGATTGGGAGGATTATACCTAGCCGGCTGTGCGTGCATAAAAAGCTATAGGGTGCTTAGGAAAAAAACACTAGTGACGCTAGTGGGGAGACAGGAGAAAAGGGGGAAAAAACAAAAAAAAATTAAAGAGATATAGTCTGTTCCTAAGCAGGAGCAGCACTCACCCAGGTCCTGTCTCCCACCCAGGTCCGCGGAGGTCTCAGAAACTGCAGGGACAGCCTTGCTAAAGAAGAAAAACCGTCCTTCATTTTTTTTTTTTTTTTGCAGTAGGGGGCTGCCCGGATAGGGACCGGGCAGGACCTGCAGGGGTCATGCTTGGGACAAAAAAACACGAGCGCGCAACACGGGGAGGCGGAGATCTGATGGTCTGAGGTAGGCCGAAGCAGGGGACTAGATTAGTGGGTGGCCCGCCGGGAGCGCAGCGCTGAGAGCAGAGAAGTCCTACCTGCGTTCTGCCGACGTCTCTGAGATGCTCGGTCCCATCCTGCCTGCTGGAGAGTTGCCAAGCTGCTGAGCGCTCCTGCGCTGTGTAACCACGATCCCCTGTGAACGCTGGGGAGGCCTGTTGTAGCTGAGCGCTCCTGCGCTGCAGATGTGATCCTCTCCCTGTATGATAGGGGACGCTGGGAGGAATGGGGGCGTGCTGCAGCACTGAGCTGGCTGTCTCCGGGCAGAAGTCGAGGGGGGCGTGGCCGGAAAAAACGCGCGCGCGCGCAAACAGGGGGGCGGAGCGCACCGGCCTGATGTAGGCCCGAAGCCGGAAGCTAAATTAGTGAGCGGCCACCGGGAGCGCAGCGCTGCTAGCGGAGAAGATCCTACCTGCGTCCTGGCGGCGTCGCTCTGATCCACGGCACCAATCTGTGATGCTGCGCCTGCCGGTGAGTCCAGTCTGCCCCTGGGAGACACCGGGGGAAAACGCTGGGGAGCTTGGGGAAAAATGCAGAGCGCTCCTGCGCTGCATGAAGAGATCCACTGCCTGGGCCCAGGGTAGGAGGAAGAACGCTGGGGGAGGCCTGGTGCTGTGAGCGCTCCTGCGCTGCAGTCTGCGATCCTGACATCGGGTCCTGGAGCAGAGATCCCTCGTCGCCTCCACCAGAAGTACCCCTTGGGATGGTACCATAGGGGCCGACGGGGAGTGTGCCCTTACAAAAATTAAAAATATCGGTCCCCAAGCAGCCCCTGGGGTGGTACCATGGGGCAGGAGGGGGATAGGGCCTGGCGTCTCGAGCCCCAGACAACCCTGGGGACGGTTCCCGGAGGGGAGGAGAAGGTGAGGGTTCTCTCTGATGCAGGGACTCCAACCCTGCAGAAGAGACAAAAAACCTAGAAGAGATGAGAAGGCTGAGCGGCGCCGTATTAGCACGAAAAAACGGAAAAAAGCAATAGCCTAAGCTGAGGTTGGCCCACAGAGATATGGGCCCACTTCAGCCTCCTACGACACTAAGCAAAAAACTGGCATAGATCCGCCTCCGGCTCAGGGTGTGCACTGCTAGGGAGGAGCTAACTTTTTTTATGTCTACTTAGTGTCAGCCTCCTAGTCACAGCAGCATACACCCATGGTCCTGTGTCCCCCAATGAAAGCGATAGAGAAAAATATTTTAACACAAACAGTCCCATTCTCACACCACATAAAAATACCCAATTAAAGAAAGCAGCCAAAGCTCTCATTGAGCCCAATAGGAGTCCTTGTGTCCAATCTATAAATAAAGTGACTCAAGTTGCGCAAGGGCCTTAAATAGGTTACCACCTCTAACCTCAGATCTATGGCCTTTATAATTAATTTGCTTGAGTCAGATTTATGGTACAATTGGAAATGTTTTGGTAGGGTTTTTAGGTGTTCCATCTCATGTAGAGTCTTTGTTTTCTCAATGTCCCTGATGTGCTCACGGACTCACACCTTTAACCCCCTAACCCGTGGACGATTTTTCTGTTTTTGTTTTTTGCTCCCCTTTTTCCGAGAGTCGTAACTTTTTTATTTTTCCCGTCAATCTTGCCATAAGAGGGCTTGTTTTTTGCGGGACGTATTGGTCTTTTAAGTGAAACAATGAGTTTTAACATATATAGTACTGGAAAACAGCAAAAAATTTCCACGTGCGGAAAAATTACAAAAAAGTGTGATTGGACAATGGTTTATGGGGTACTTTATTCACCGTGTTCACTGTATGGTAAAACTGATGGGTGTGATACTTCAGGTTGGTATGAGTTCGTTGATACTAAACATGTTTAGGTTTACTTTTATCTAAGGGGTTAAAAAAAGGTTTGTCCAAAAAATTGGAGCACTTTCAGCGCCATTTTCTGCAACTTGTAGTGTTCTCATTTTTCGGGAAATGGGGCTCACTGATGGCTTATTTGTTTGCATGTTTAGCTGAACCATTTTTGCGCAGATGCTACGTTTTGACTCCCTGGAATTGCATTTTGCTCAAAATTTGCGAAGACCAAAAAACTTAACTTTGCCGGTTGGAATTTTTTTTTACGGCTACGCCGTCTACCGATCATATCAATTCATTTTAGATTTTGATAGACTGGGCATTTCTGAACTCTGTGATACCAAATGAGTGTATATTTATTATTTTTTTAACCCTTTGATTTTTAGTGGGGCGAATGGGGAGTGATTTAAATTTTTAGTTGTTTTTTTTAATTCTTTAAAACTTTTTTTTAAACTTTTTTTATTTTAATAGTCCCCCTAGGGGTAAGGATTAGCTGTCTGATCGCTTGTTCATTTCTGCTGATCAGAGCGGCAGAGCTCTGACCAGCTGAAATGCTGCTGCCCTGTTACAACCAGCCGGCTGTAACAGGATGTGAGTCATGATAGCGACATGAGTCATGACATAACCCTGTGCTACCATGGCAACCATCGGCTTCCCGTGATCGCGTCACGGGGACTCCGATGGCGTCGAGGAAAGGAAATTTCCCTGCCATGGACAATTACATTGCGCTGTCAGTATTTGACAGCGCGGTCTAAGGGATTAAAAGGCATGGGTGAATCGTGGATCCACCCTTGCTTGTAAGCTACACATGTCTGCTGTTCAGATCAGCATATATGTGCGGAAATCGGTGCCGGTTTACTGCAGCAGCCGACGATGATTACACCGCCATTATCTACGATGTACCCAGTACGTCCAATGTCTGTAAGAGGTTAAGTCCCTTGTGGTCATTCCTATGTAGATTTTCTGGCATGGATACTGGGCGTAATAAATCACGCCCTTAGAAGCACAAATATGTTGGTGATTTATTGTGTAAGTTTGTGTTCCTTCCGATTTTTTAATGGGAATCTGTCACCAGATTTGGGAACTACAAGCTGTGTCCAATACCACTGAGTTCTTATATACAGCATTCCAAAATACTGTATATAAGAGCCTAGGCTGCTCTGTAAAACGGAAAAAGTACTTTTATAATACTCACCTAGGGTGGGTCCAGTCCAATGGGTGTCGCAGCTCTCCAGTGCGGTGCCTCCTCTTTTAGGTCTGACGCATCCTCTCTGCTGCGATCTTCGGCCTCCTTCTTCCCAGTCCGGTGTGGATGATGTGTCTACGTCATCCACACGAGCCGACATTGCGGTCCTGCGCAGGCGCATTCATCTGCCCTGCTGATCAAAGTACTGTAATGTGCAGGCGCGAGGAAAGGTTAACCCCTTCACGACCGGCCGACTTTACACTTTCCGGTATTTGTGGGGGTTTGCCATTCTTCTGACAGACGTAACTTTTTTATTTTTCAGTCAATATGGTCATGTGAGGGCTCATTTTTTGCAGAATGAGCTGTAATTTTAAATGAAACTGTGAGTTTTACCATGCAGTGTACTGTAAAATGGTAAAAAAAATTCCAAATGTGGAGAAATTGCAAAAAAAAGTGTTATTGCTCTATTGTTTTTGAGAGATTTTATTCACTGTGTTCACTATATGGTAAACCTGATGTGCTGCTGTGATGCCTGAGGTTACTGCAAGTTTGTAGACACCAAACATGAATAGGTTTACTTTAATCTAAGGGGTTAAAAAAATAATCAGAAGTTTGTCCGAAAAAAGTGACGGACGTTTTGCGCCATTTTCTGAGACCCATAGCGTTCTCATTTTTTTAAATCTATGGCTCAGTGATGGCTTTTTTTTGTATCTCGAGCTGACGTTTTTAACAGTATCATTTTCGCGCAGATGCTATGTTTTCATTGCCTGTTATTGCATTTTGCTTAAAATTTGTGGCAACCAAAAAGCGTAATTTTGGCATTTGGAATTTTTTTGCTGCTACGCCGTTTACCAAACAGAACAAATGATTTTATATTTTGATATATATCCGGGCTAAAGACAGCGATACCAAATGTGTGAATATATTTTTTTTTAACCCTTTATTTTTCAGTGGGGCAAAAGAGGGATGATTTGAACTTTTAGGTGTTTTTACTTTTTTTTTACTTTTTCAAAACTTTTTCTTAATTTTTTTTTAAATTTGACTAGTACCCCTAGGGGGCTATTAGGATCAGCTGTCTGATCACTCATTTATTTATCCCAATCAGAGCAGCACAATTTAGACTGGGAGAAATTATCATCTCTTGTAACAGCCAGTATTTGGCTTTTTCTTACAGGACCTGAGTCATATGAGCTACAGGAGTCATCACATGACCCTGTGCTATCATTTTAGCCACCAGATTGTTAAGGGGTTAAAGATCTCTTACGCATATGCACTACAATACATGGATCTGCTTTGAGCAGGGCAGATCAAAGTGCGCCTGCGCAGGACCTCAATGCCAGCTAGTGAGCATGATGTAGGACGCGTCATGCACATGGGCCTCAGAAGAAGGAGGATGGCGATCGCCGCAGAGAGGAAATGCCGGACTAGAAAGAGGAGGCAATGGGTTTGAGATAATGATCAATAACTTTTCTAGCTATTTCATCATCAGCTGACAGTCTCCTTTTTTTCTCAGCCCCAGATCCCCTTGAGTGGAGCCCCAAAAATTGGTCTGTGCGATTTCTTCCTGTAAGCTCCCAAAGTAAGTCTGCCATCTTATCTTTCTTCTTCCTGCTCCAGCTGTAAGGCTACTTTCACATTTGACAGGATGCAAACCGCATATGACCGGATCCTGTGGATTGAATGTGCAACGCATGCAACCGCAATTGTTATTTTATTGTATGCTTCTACTTCTACTTGTGATGGATGAAGGGGAACACAGAATATATCGGCTGGCACTGTAGTCAGCTGAACGGGAATAAGCTGAACTCCTGATCTCACATCCCGCACACGCTGTGATGGATGCAGGTTAACAGCAATCACTGCCTGCTGCCGATCACGTGTGACCATGTTCGGGTTGTGTGGTCATGAGTTCAGCTGAGTTCAGATCAGCTGACTCCAGTGTTGGCCGATTACTTTCTGTGTCCCCCTGCATCCATCGCAGAGTGTTCGGGCTGGAGTTCAACAGAGTTCAGATCAGCTGACTCCAGTGTCGGCCGAATTCAGCTGACCTCACAGGCAGCACACGCTGCGATAGATGCAGGGGGACCCAGAACAAGTAATCGGCCAACACTGGAGTCAGCTGATCAGATTAGTTGATCTGCTGGCTGTATGGTTAGAAGTAGGAATGAGTGAGCACTAAAATGCTCGGGTTCTCGGTAGCCCATGAGTATTTTTTTGTTTTAAATTCATTAAAAAATAAACAAAAACCCCAAACACATAACCCTAACTCTAGGGTTAGGGAGTAAAAAAATAAAATGTGTGGACTGCCGCTGCATTTTCTATTGCTAAGGTAACCCAAGCAGCTATTGGCTGCTAACCCCCACTGCTTATATGACCTTCACTGGCAATGGAAAATCCAGGGAAGCCCTTTTTTAACGTTTTTTGCCCAAAAACTAAAAAAAAAAGACATCTTCACCCTGTTTTTGTATGCTAGCCAGGTACAGCAAGCAGGTACGCGCTGCCCCCAACCCCCAGCTGCCTATTTGTACCCGGTTGGGAACCAAAAATACAGGGAAGCCCTTTTTTAAGTATTTCATGAATTTCATGAAATAATTAAAAAAAACAAAAAACGACATGGGCTTCGGCCAATTTTTGTGACGAGCCAGGTACAACTAGGCAGCTGGGGATGGGAATACGCAGTGCAGGGTGGCCCAAGCTTTCTTGGCCCCCCCCCTGCTGCGAATTGCAGTCAACAGTCGCCACAGAATATGGCGCTTTCTTAAAAGCGCTATCTTCTGGCGTTGTGTCCAACATCTCTCCAAGCGGCCCTGGTGCCGGGTGGCACGTTGGGTAATAAGGGGTTAATACCAGCTTTGTTTTACCTGCTGGTATAAAGCCTGAGATTGCTAATGTCAGGCCAAGTTTGACCCGGCCATTAAGAATCTCCAATAAAGGGTTAAAAAAAAGACATCACACAGAAAAAATACTTTATTAGAAATAAATACACAGACACACTTAGGGACTCCATCTTTATTACTCCCTCTCACCCCTTCACGATCCTGGTCTTCTGTCTGAGAGAGAGGGAGATTTCTGTATTGACCATGCCAAGCTGCTTTCTGGGCATGCTCAGTACAAAAAACAGGATTCTGTCTATCAGGATCCGGCGACTTCCGGTACAGCAGGATCGGGGTCATTGAAATACATTGCAGGTACCACTGCATGTACTAATACAGATGGCCACCTGGTGGCGCTATAACAACACAAAAATCTAATATCACCCATGTAACGCAGCCTAAGCCTCAAAGGCTACCATTACTATTACCGATAGAGCTAACAGCCATGAATCATCGTGATCCGGACTCACCTATAAAGTGCACTTATAACTGGATGTTTTGAGTAGCCCTGACACGCGTTTCTCACCTGGCTTACTCGCTTGAGGAAAGTGTAATGTGCATGTTTTATTATGTGGTGTCTTGGGCGAGATCGTCGCTGTTTGGGCGCATGCAGGGGGTGGGACGCCGCACATAGAGTCCGCCTCATCCAGTCATTCCAGGGGAAGCGTGGATCGGAAGAATACTTCCACTAACGTCAGTTAACCCATGCATCCTTCTAAGGAAGCTCCCTTGGCGGGGACTCATGCTGAGGCAGCCCCGCACATGCGCACCCAACGAGACCATATCTACTACTGGCAAGTGAAAGGGCACGACCAGGGTGGTAAGAAAATCATCCAAACATAAGGAGAATCAGCCTTAAGCTGGTGTCACACATAACGACGACGACAACGACGTCGCTGCTACGTCACCATTTTCTGTGACGTTGCAGCGACGTCGCTGTCGCTGTGTGTGACATCCAGCAACGACCTGGCCCCTGCTGTGAGGTCGCCGGTCGTTGCTGAATGTCCAGCTTCATTTTTTGGTCGTCACTCTCCCGCTGTGACACACACATCGCTGTGTGTGACAGCGAGAGAGCGACGAAATGAAGCGATCAGGAGCCGGCACTGGCAGCTGCGGTAAGCTGTAACCAGCGTAAACATCGGGTAACCAAGGGAAGACCTTTCCCTGGTTACCCGATGTTTACGCTGGTTACCAGCCTCCGCTCTTGCTGCCAGTGCCGGCTCCTGCACTGTGACATGTGGCTGCAGTACGCATCGGGTAATTAACCCGATGTATACTGTAGCAAGGAGAGCAAGGAGCCAGCGCTAAGCAGTGCGCGCGGCTCCCTGCTCTCTGCACTGTGACATGTAGCTGCAGCACACATCGGGTTAATTAACCCGATGTGTGCTGCAGGAGAGCAAGGAGCCAGCGCTAAGCGCGGCTCCCTGCTCTCTGAACTGTGACATGTAGCTGCAGCACACATCGGGTTAATTAACCCGATGTGTGCTGCAGGAGAGCAAGGAGCCAGCGCTAAGCGCGGCTCCCTGCTCTCTGAACATGTAGCACAGCGACCTTATGATCGCTGCTTCTGCTGTGTTTGACAGCTAAGCAGCGATCATAACAGCGACTTACAAGGTCGCTGTTACGTCACCGAAAATGGTGACGTAACAGCGACGTCGTTGTTGCTGTCGTTTAGTGTGACACCAGCTTTAGCCTAAAGAATATGACCATGTATAGTCCTTAAAAGATTTTCTAATGTCCCTATATCATGCAGAGACAAAATTCTTATAGTAATATGTGTGTATATATATATACCCCTAGATTCTAAATGGACCTTGCGATACCACAAAGTGGGACCACAGTCATGGCGCAGCTTGAAATGTCTCTGGATCATCCTCAGGGAATCAAGATCCACAACATCACACACCGCAATTATGTCCCTAACATGTTCCCTCGTGCGGACGCGTTGTTCCCTTGATGTTAACCCAATATAAATTAGGCTACAGCCACATACTGCATAATAGATAACGTGACTTTTACTGCATGAGTTGTAACTTTTTATTTTATACTCTTTAGGTCCATCCCAAGCTGACAACATCTCTGGGCAGACAAAAGGAAAACAACCAAATTTGGGACTCCCTTTCTCAAAGCGAGATACCACCCTAGGTACGTAATGGTTCTTCACCAGCATATCCTTTAGGCTTTTCCCCCTTCTAACAGGTAAGAGTGGGCGATGAGTAAAACGTCGTTCAAACTCTGGTCGGTCTTCAGTAACGACCAGTGTTTGTTCAAGATCTGCCTGATCGCCCCCCTCTGACTGTTAACTTGGAGATGAAATGTATCTGTGAGGCAAAAGATTCTTCCCTCTTACTTGTTGATAATAATTGTACCCGTGGAGAACCCTTTTCTGTCTGGTACCCCATTTTTATATTATAGTCCAGAAAATCAATTGCCTCCCGATCTGTCTTATAGGTTAGTTTGATGTTATATGGGTTATTGTTCAACCAAGTCATGAAGCTCTGCAGTTCAGGACCGGTACTTCTCCAGATAATAAAGATGTCATCTATCTTACCACCTAGTGTAAAATTAATAGATTTTGGATAAGCCAAATGGACGACAATGTTTTAATTTTGTTACATACATTTTTCCTTCTGAGTCCTCTGATACCATACCAAAAAAATATTCAATGCACATGATTCAAAAGATAGATTTTCAGCGTAGTTTCTCCTTGATGAAAAATGAACCTTGAAATGGTAGCCTCATTTTAACCAAAACCTGGTATTAATAATTGGACAAATTGAAGAAGGACATGGCATTTGATTTACGAGTAATGCAACAACCTTTTCCCAGTTGATCAGTTTTAGACATCCTTAAAATTATCATTAGTGATGACTAGATATGGGCGAATGCTAAAATATTCGGGTTCGGATTGTTCAAATCCAATAATTTCTACATTTGTGTATTCATACTGAATAACGAACCCAATCCAAGTCAATGGGAAACTCGAATAATTTTCTAGAGGACCTTGGAAATAGGCCTGCGAGGGCTGTAAAAATATTGCAATTGATGGAAATTTGTTGAAACTGAATGGCAACAGCATGCGGAAGATGCCTGAATGTATTTCTGACTCACATTTTATTTCTGGGAGTAATTTTGCCAAAGTATTATGCCACTTTTATGGATAGTAGTGGTCACTCAGTTCAATGAGGTCACCTGAGGTCAGGTTACCTGCGATCTAGGTGGATGACAATGGGCAGCTCCAGCTGTGACCGCAAATAATCTAATTTACGTCACCACACATCGCTGCGACTCATTCTCTGCCTTAAGATCACAGCGGGTGGTCATATTCTATGCCCACGCGCTGTCACTTCAGATGTAGCAGAGCTGGAATCGTTATGGGACCTCGTGTGGATTACATCAGACCTGGGTGTTTTTGGGGTTAATAAAGGAGTGAAAGAGGGTGTTGTTTTTATCTTATTTTGTGTTTGTGTTTATTTCTTTTCACTTACAGATTAGTAATGGGGGTAGGGTTTTCATAGACCCTGCCATTGCTAATCTAGGGCTTAGTGGCAGATGTGAGCTGTTATTAACCCCTTATTAGCCTGATTGCCACCGCACCAGGGGATTCGGGAAGAATCGGGTAAAGTGCCAGGATTGTCACATCTAATGGATGTGACAATCCTGAGTGGCTGTGGGCTGCTATTGTTATAACGCGCCTGCTTTATTCTTATTTTCTTTATTTTTCCTTTTTTTATTTTTTATTTCCAAAGGTTCCGGATCATTATCCGGAGTTCCCTGAGAATTCCAGGCCCGGGTCCGGTACTCGGGTATTTTTAAAACCTCTCGGATTCTAAATTTTACAGTTCGGGTCTGTCCATCACTAATCAATAGACAAACAAAAAAAGTGCATAGTGTTTATGTAGTTGTGTAAACAGAAATATTATATGCAAAATTAAAAATGACATGCCATAAGGCAAACAAAATCAAGAAATGCAAAAAACTAAATTATTGAGTAAATGTATTAAATATTAGTTGTATCCTAACTATAATTAAATTGTTGTACAATGTTTTTCTCCACTTTTCTTAGGTAATAATCGTTTTTCTTATTTTCTCATAGGCACTTCATTCAGGGAAAAGACCCAATCAAAGTCAACATCTAAGTCACTGAGCGGGTCGCGTGAAGTACCTCAAAATTTGCAGACCACCACAGGTATTTTAGCATATACAGATCTCTAAATTATGGATAAAAAGAAACAATTAAAAAATAATTTAACACAAACAGTCCCATTCTCACACCACATAAAAATACCCAATTAAAGAAAGCAGTCAAAGCTCTCATTGAGCCCAATAGTAGTCCTTGTGTCCAATCTATAAATCCAATAACTCAAGTTGCGCAAGGGCCTTAAATAGGTTACCACATCTAACCTCTGATCTATGGCCTTTATAATTAAAGGGGTTATCCGGCTTATTTTGACTTTTCTTCATTATTACCCTATTGGGCTACATTGGGGCAGGTAAGTAGCTGGTGATCACTTACCTGCCCTGCTGTCAGCCTTTTTTCCCCGGCTCAGAGCGGTCATGTGATCGCTCCTGCCGCAATTTTGCTGCTTCCAGTCATTTCATGTCAACATGGGCAGGACCATGTTGACATGCAAATCTAGAACAGCATGTTGCCGCCCTGCTGGGCGAGTACAGTGCGTGGGGTCCCCGCACCTCTTCCCTGCACCCTCCTACACATTCCTCCGCACCCAGTACTCTCCCCGCCCACGGTGTCAACGCCAGCACCAGGCCCCCTGCTCAGGATAGCAGGTGTGCCCGTGCAGTCTGTGTCCCGCTCCAGCCCCGCGGCTGCCTTCATTGCAGGCTCAGCAGCCTCTCACATTGCAGCGCAGGCAGCCGCGGGGATAACGAGCGCTGCCATCAGGATGTTAGATGACATCATTGCCTGCTGTGACAATCTTCGCTTCACTCCTGTCAGCGCTGTCACTGCCTTCTATGCCGCTGCGTTCTCACGTCACTAGCGGTGACGTCTCGGGCGATACTGCTGAGAACGCGGCGGGCATAGAAGTCAGGGACAGCGCTGACAGGAGTGAAGCGAAGATCGTCACCGCAGGTAATGATTTCATTTAACCTCCTGACAGCAGCGCTCGGCATCCCCTGCAGTGACCTGGGCTATTGATGTTAGCTCAGGTCACTGCATTACTCTCCCAGCCAATGAGGAACATTCTGTTCTTCATTGACTGGGACATTGACTATGGTATGGATTGTCATGGGACCCCCTTATTGGATTATGCTGGACCTGGATTTGTTTTTCTTTTGAATAAATTGGTGAATGAGGGAATGTTTTGAGGAGTGTTTTTTCAGATAAAACTTTTTTTTTTGTTGTCTATTTTTTTTTATTACTGACTGGGTTTGTGATGTCGGATATCTGATAGACGCGTGACATCACTAATCCCAGGGCTTGATGCCAGGTGACATTACACATTTGGCATCAACCCCTTATATTACCTCGTTTTCCACCGCACCAGGGCACGGGATAAGTTGGGGCGAAGCACCAGGATTGGCACATCTAATGGATGTGCCACTTCTGGGGCGGCTGTGGCCTGCTATTTTTAGGCTGGGGAGTGTCCAATAACAGTGGGCCTCCCTAGTCTGAGAATACTAGACCACAGCTGTCTGCTTTACCTTGGCTGGTGATCCAATTTGGGGGGACCCCATGTTTTTTGTTTTAAATTATTTATTTAATTTAAAATAACAGCGTGGGGTGCCCTCTGTTTTAGATTACCAGCCAAGCTGAAGCTGCCAGCTGTGGTTTGCAGGCTGCAGCCATCTGCTTTACCCTAGCTGGCTACAAAAGTATGGGGGACCCATTGTCGTTTGTTTTTTTTTTAATTATTTTTGATTTATTTTTTGGATAAATACAAGGCTAAGCACACATTAGTGCCACATGAAAGTTACTAAAGGGTGCCAGCTTAGAATATGCAGGGGGGGTAGGACATTATATGTCTTTCTCATCTATCTATCTATCTATCTATCTATCTATCTATCTATCTATCTATCTATCTATCCCTCTGTTCATTCATTCATCCCTCTATCTCTCTGTCTCTATATCTATCTATTCATCTCTATATCTACTCTTCTATTTATCTTTCTTGCTGCTTCCGTTTTTTGCGGTACGCAAAAAAAAAACGGAAGGCACACGGATGACACACGGATGTATTCGTGAAAAAATTGGGCATTTTTTTCGGACCGCAAAAACGGAACGGTCATGTGAATGTAGCCTACATGTTTTCCCTATGGGGGTAGGGGTTGGTACAGAACGATGGTGAGGGGGAGGTCGGTACAGAGCGCCGTGTGTGTGTGTGTGTGGGGGAGGGTTGCAGAGCCTGATATGTGTGGCGCAGAGCCCGATGTGTGTGTGTGTGTGTGTGTGTGTGTGTGGCACAGAGCCCGATGTGGGGCTGTTATTTTCATTGCTAGAGTGAGAACAGATCAGGTGCTGGGGTAGAATACTGACAGGGAATGTGTGTGCAGGGGGCGGGCATTGGACGGGGCTGGACAGTGAGGCCGGGCGGTGCCAGCTCTAACTGAGGTTTTGCACAGGAAGTGGTCAGTTTGCTAGAGCAAAATGTAAACAAAGAACTGCAGAGAATAAAGGGATAATTCAACTGGAACAAAAGTTAGAAAACAAAAAATAACAATGTAGGGGTGTTTTATATGACAATACAGCACAGATAAACTCAAATTTTTTTGGTAAGCTAATGTCGGACAACTTCTTTAATTTGCTTGAGTCAGATTTATGGTACAATTGGAAATGTTTTGGTAGGGTTTTTAGGTGTTCCGCCTCATGCAGAGTCTTTGTTTTCTCAATGTCCCTGATGTGCTCACGGACTCCCACCTTTAACCCCCTAACCACTGGACGATTTTTCCGTTTTTGTTTTTTGCTCCCCTTTTTCCGAGAGTCGTAACTTTTTTATTTTTCTCGTCAATCTTGCCATAAGAGGGCTTGTTTTTTGCAGGACGTATTGGTCTTTTAAGTGAAACCATGAGTTTTACCATATATGGTACTGGAAAACAGCACAAAATTTCCACGTGTGGAAAAATTACAAAAAAGTGTGATTGGACAATGGTTTATGGGGTACTTTATTCACCGTGTTCACTGTATGGTAAAACTGATGGGTGGGTGTGATACTTCAGGTTGGTATGAGTTCGTTGATACCAAACATGTTTAGGTTTACTTTTATCTAAGGGGTTAAAAAAAGGTTTGTCCAAAAAATTGGAGCACTTTCAGCGCCATTTTCTGCAACTTGTAGTGTTCTCATTTTTCGGGATATGGGGCTCACTGATGGCTTATTTGTTTGCATTTTGCAATTTGTGAAGACCAAAAAACTTAACTTTGCCGGTTGGAATTTTTTTTTACGGCTACGACGTCTACCGGTCATATTAATTCGTTTTAGATTTTGATAGACTGGGCATTTCTGAACTCTGTGATACCAAATGAGTGTATATTTATTATTTCTTTGTCGCTCCATTGGGAGACCCAGACAATTGGGTGTATAGCTTCTGCCTCCGGAGGCCACACAAAGTATTACACTTTTAAAAAAGTGTAACCCCTCCCCTCTGCCTATACACCCTCCCGTGGATCACGGGCTCCTCAGTTTTATGCTTTGTGTGGAAGGAGGCACACATCCACTCATGGAAAAAAAAAAAAAAAAGAGTTATCATACATAGTATGACAGAAGAAAAGAAGTCCCCTATGGGGTCCCCGGCATGCTCCCTTCTCACCCTACTATGTCGGCGGTGTTGTTAAGGTTGAGGTACCCATTGCGGGTACAAAGGCTGGAGCTACATGCCGTCTCCTTCACCATCCCTTATGCGGCTCTGGGAGAAGTGGGAGCTTCATCGGTCATTCACCTGCTGAGACCGTGCTCCATCCGCAGCCCCTGGTAAAACCTGCTGGACCGGAGCGTTTTCATCCCCAGGGACCGGGCCCTGCACCTTCATGGTACTCTGTGTCCCCATGGGGGGACGGTACGGGGAGAGAGGTCGCCTCTCTCCCCAGTAGCGCCGTCCGTTGTTTTTTCATCGGACTTCCGCGCCGGCCGTGCCTGCTTGTCGGGCATGGCCTTAAATTTAGTCCCCGGCTTCATCGCGGCCTAGTCGCGAAAAATCCCGCCCCCGGGCCTGCTTGTCAGGGGGAAGGGCGGTATTACCGACAGAGGGCTGGAGCATCGTTGCATGCCTCCCCTCCCCTCTTATGGACCACTATGGGGCCTCCAGATTCCCGCCTTTTGCTGGCGCCGCCCATGGCTCCACTCCCTCCTTGAGAGCTCCGGCGGCCATGTTTGGCATTCTGCCGGTGTATGCTGCAGCTGCACATCTCTACAGCTCTGGGGGACCCACGACAGGGAATCTGGAGGACACCAGCGGTTGGTAAGCCACACCGGTCACCCGGTGCTGGTTCCCCTAGGGTGCCGTGATATATATATCTACATATATTATATATATTCGGAACGGCTGTTTAACCCTTTCCCATATACCCTCAGTGGTCGCTCTCCTAAGGGACACTTATTGCTTGCAGCATGTCGTCCACAAGGAGCAAAGCCCTTAAGACACAGGTTTTTTTCGCAGCCTGTACCTCTTGTGGGGCTATGTTGCCTGCGGGATCCACCTACCCTCACTGTGATCAATGCTCGACTCCTGCCACGCTTGCTCAGCCGGAGCCCGGGGCACTTGTGGGCCCCTCGGCTCATGTAGATCCCCCTGCTCCTCCTGAGCAGGCTGCAGGGACAGAGTCACCGTCATTGGCCTCTTTCGCTGAGAAACTCTCTGTCACTTTCTCAATCCATTGCACAGTTTATGGACAAATGGTCATCTAAGCTCCTTGAGGCTTTGCAATCCATACCGGGCTCTTCACAGGCCCCGGCCCCTGTTAGTTTGTCTCCTCCAGGGCCTTCTCGGTCCGCGCCGCAGCGCGCTCCCAGGATAGCCCCTAGGTCCCAGGCGGAGGACTCCTGCCTGGATCGCAGTCCCAGACCGGCTAAGCGGCCTCGCTGGGACTCTTCCCCGGCTTCCTCACGCTGCTCTGGATCTCAGCTGGAGGACTCTCAGGATGACGAGGCGGACGTGGGAGCTCAGGGCTCTGACCCTGACTTCGCCCTCAACCTTGATACCCCTGAGGGGGACGCCTTAGTAAATGATCTTATTTCGTCCATCAACCAGGTGTTGGATCTCTCTCCCCCGCCTCCAACGGTAGAGGAGTCGGTTTCTCAGCAGGAGAAACACCAATTTCGATTCCCCAAACGTACGCGCAATACGTTCTTTGATCACTCTAACTTCAGGGACGCTGTCCAGAAGCCCAGAGCGGTCCCGGAAAAGCGTTTTGCTAAAAGGCACTCTGACACGCGTTATCCCTTTTCACCTTAGGTCGTTAAGGGCTGGGCGCACTCACCCAAGGTGGATCCGCCAGTCTCTAGATTGGCTGCTAGGTCCGTTGTGTCTGTTGCCGATGGCTCATCCCTGAAGGATGCCACTGACAGACAGATAGAGCTCTTGGTGAAGTCTATTTATGAGGCCACGGGCGCGTCTTTTGCCCCGGCCTTTGCGGCTGTGTGGGCTCTCCAAGAAATCTCGGCATGTCTGACTGAGATTAATGCTGTCACGCGGAATTTTGCTCCGCATGTGTCTTCCTTGACCTCTCAGGCATCAGCATTTTCGTCCTAAGCCATGAACGCCGTCCTGGACTCTGCTAGCCGTACGGCTGTAGCATCCGCTAACTCCGTGGCAGTCCGCAGGGCCATGTGGCTGCGCGAATGGAAAGCAGACTCTGCTTCCAAAAGGTTCTTAACTGGTTTGCCTTTTTCTGGCGAACGTTTGTTTGGCGAACGGTTGGATGAGATTATTAAGGAATCCTCGGGAAAGGACTCCTCCTTACCCCAGTCCAAACCTAAGAGACCTCAGCAGAGAAAAATCCAATCGAGGTTTCGGTCCTTTCGTCCCTCCGTCAAACCCCAATCCTCTTCGTCCAACCGGCCGGAGAAAGGCCAGAGGAACTCCTATGGGTGGCGGTCCAAGTCACGCCCCCAAAAGGCCGCAGGAGGCACTGCCTCCAAGACGGCCTCCTCATGACTCTCGGCCTCATCTAGCCACATCCTCGGTCGGTGGCAGGCTCTCCCGCTTTGGCGACGCCTGGTGGCCACACGTTCAAGACCGATGGGTGAGAGACATTCTGTCTCATGGTTACAGGATAGAGTTCAGCTCTCGACCTACGGCTCGTTTTTTCAGAACCTCCCCACCCCCCGCACAGGCAGACGCACTGTTTCAGGCAGTGGACGCTCTAAAGATGGAAGGAGTTGTGATTCCCGTTCCCCTTCAGGAACGTGGTCGCGGATTTTACTCCAACTTGTTCGTGGTGCCAAAAAAGGACGGGTCTTTCCGTCCCGTTCTGGACCTCAAGCTGCTCAACAGACATGTGAGAACCAGACGGTTTCGGATGGAATCTCTCCGCTCGGTCATCGCCTCGATGTCACAAGGAGACTTCCTAGCATCGATCGACATCAAGGATGCTTATCTCCATGTGCCGATCGCACCCGAACACCAACGTTTCCTGCGTTTCGCCATCGGGGACGAACACCTTCAGTTCGTCGCATTGCCCTTCGGCCTGGCGACAGCCCCACGGGTCTTCACCAAAGTCATGGCATCCGTCGTGGCGGTCCTGCACTCTCAGGGCCACTCGGTAATCCCATACTTGAACGATCTCCTAGTCAGGGCCCCTTCTCGGGTGGCGTGTCAACGAAGTCTTACCGTCACTCTGGCGACTCTCCAGCAGTTCGGGTGGATCATCAATTTCCCGAAATCCAAGTTGACGCCGACCCAATCACTGACTTACCTCGGGATGGAGTTTCATACCCTTCCAGCGTTAGTCAAGCTACCGCGGGACAAACAGCTTTCTCTGCAGGCGGGGGTGCAGTCACTTCTTCGGAGTCAGTCACACCCCTTAAGGCGCCTCATGCACTTCCTGGGGAAGATGGTTGCTCCTATGGAGGCAGTGCCGTTCGCGCAATTCCATCTACGGCCACTCCAATGGGACATTCTTCGCAAATGGGACAAGAGTTCGTCTTCCCTCGACAAGAACATCTCTCTTTCACTTGCAACCAAAACATCACTTCAGTGGTGGCTCCTACCCACATCTCTGTCTCGGGGAAAATCCTTCCTCCCCCCAACCTGGGCCGTGGTCACCACGGACGCGAGCCTGTCAGGTTGGGGAGTGGTTTTTCTCCACCACAGGGCTCAAGGAACCTGGACTCCAATAGAATCGTCCCTTCATATCAATATTCTGGAGATAAGGGCAGTATATCTAGCCCTATTGGCTTTCCATCGGTGGCTGGAGGGCAGGCAGATCCGAATCCAGTCGGATAACGCCACTGCCGTCGCCTACATCAACCACCAAGGCGGCACTCGCAGTCGTCAAGCCTTCCAGGAAGTCGAGCGGATTCTGCAGTGGGTGGAAGTCACAGGCTCCACCATCTCCGCAGTTCACATCCCGGGCGTGGAAAACTGGGAAGCAGATTTTCTCAGTCGTCAGGGCATGGACGCGGGGGAATGGTCTCTTCACCCAGACGTGTTTCGAGAGATCTGTCGCCGCTGGGGAATGCCGGACGTCGATCTCATGGCATCGAGACACAACAACAAGGTCCCGGCCTTCATGGCACGGTCTCAGGATCACAGAGCTCTGGCAGCGGACGCTCTGGTCCAGGATTTGTCGCAGTTTCGACTGCCATATGTGTTTCCCCCTCTGGCAATGCTGCCCAGAGTACTACACAAGATCCGGTCCGACTGCCGTCGCGCCATTCTCGTCGCTCCAGACTGGCCGAGGCGGTCGTGGTATCCGGATCTGTGGCATCTCACGGTGGGTCAACCGTGGGCGCTTCCAGACCGTCCAGACTTGCTGTCACAAGGGCCGTTTTTCCATCTGAATTCTGTGGCCCTCAACCTGACTGTGTGGCCATTGAGTCCTGGCTCCTAGCGTCTTCAGGGTTATCTCAGGATGTCATTGCCACCATGAGACAAGCCAGGAAGCCAACGTCCGCCAAAATCTATTACAGGTCTTGGCAACTTTTCTTATCCTGGTGCTCTGATAACGGTTTGTCTCCATGGCCGTTTGCTTTACCCACATTTCTTTCATTCCGACAATCTGGAATGGACAAGGGTTTGTCCCTCGGCTCTCTCAAGGGCCAAGTGTCGGCGCTCTCCGTGTTTTTTTTTCAAAAGCGTCTAGCCAGGCTTCCGCAGGTCCGCACGTTCCTGCAGGGGGTTTGCCACATGGTCCCACCTTACAAACGTCCGTTGGATCCTTGGGATCTTAACAGGGTTCTGACGGCTCTTCAAAAGCCGCCTTTTGAGCCGCTGCGGGATGTTTCTCTTTCCCGTCTTTCTCAGAAGGTGGCCTTCCTGGTGGCGGTCACATCACTTCGGAGAGTGTCTGAGCTTGCAGCGCTGTCATGCAAAGCCCCCTTCCTGGTTTTTCACCAGGATAAGGTGGTTCTGCGTCCTGTCCCGGAATTTCTTCCTAAGGTGGTATCCCCCTTTCATCTAAATCAGGATATCTCCTTGCCTTCCTTTTTCCCTAATCCAATTCACCAGTGTGAAAAGGATTTGCACTCTTTGGATCTAGTGAGAGCACTCCGGTTCTACGTGTCTCGCACGGCGCCCCTGCGCCGTTCAGACGCGCTCTTTGTCCTTGTCGCTGGCCAGCGTAAGGGCTCTCAGGCCTCCAAGTCAACCTTGGCTCGGTGGATCAAGGAACCGATTCTCAAGGCCTACCGTTCTTCTGGGCTTCCACTTCCTTCAGGGTTGAAAGCCCATTCTACCAGAGCCGTAGGAGCGTCCTGGGCTTTGCGGCACCGGGCGACGGCTCAGCAGGTGTGTCAGGCAGCTACATGGTCTAGTCTGCACACTTTCACGAAGCACTATCAAGTGCATGCCTATGCTTCGGCAGACGCCAGTCTAGGTAGGAGAGTCCTCCAGGCGGCGGTTGCCTACCTGTAAGAGGGGACCGTTTTCGGCTCCTTTTATTGAGGTATTCTTTTACCCACCCAGGGACTACTCTTGGACGTCCCAATTGTCTGGGTCTCCCAATGGAGCGACAAAGAAAAAGGGAATTTTGTTTACTTACCGTAAATTCCTTTTCTTCTAGCTCCTATTGGGAGACCCAGCACCCGCCCCTGTGCCCTTCGGGCTGGTTGTTCTTTTGTGTACACATGTTGTTGATGTTGATTTGTTCTTATGGTTCATGGTCTTCAGTTCTCCGAACATCCTTCGGATTGAATTTACCCTAGACCAATTTATAAGTTTTCTCCTTCCTGCTTTTGCACCAAAACTGAGGAGCCCGTGATCCACGGGAGGGTGTATAGGCAGAGGGGAGGGGTTACACTTTTTTAAAAGTGTAATACTTTGTGTGGCCTCCGGAGGCAGAAGCTATACACCCAATTGTCTGGGTCTCCCAATAGGAGCTAGAAGAAAAGGAATTTACGGTAAGTAAACAAAATTCCCTTTTTTTTAACCCTCTTATTTTTAGTGGGGCGAATGGGGAGTGATTTAAATTTTTAGTTGGTTTTTTTAATTCTTTAAAACTTTTTTTTAAATTTTTTTTATTTTAATAGTCCCCCTCGGGGTAAGGATTAGCTGTCTGATCGCTTGTTCATTTCTGCTGATCAGAGCGGCAGAGCTCTGATCAGCTGAAATGCTGCTGTCCTGTTACAACCAGCCGGCTGTAACAGGATGTGAGTCATGAGTCATGACATAACCCTGTGCTACCATGGCAACCATCGGCTTCCCGTGATCGCGTCACGGGGACTCCGATAGCGTCGAGGAAAGGAAATTTCCCTGCCATGGCCATTTACATTGCGCTGTCAGTAATTGACAGCGCGGTCTAAGGGATTAAAAGGCATGGGTGAATCGTGGATCCACCCTTTCTTGTAAGCTACACATGTCTGCTGTTCAGATCAGCATATATGTGCGGAAATCGGTGCCGGTTTACTGCAGCAGCCGACGATGATTACACCGCCATTATCTACGATGTACCCAGTACGTCCAATGTCTGTAAGAGGTTAAGTCCCTTGTGGTCATTCCTATGTAGATTTTCTGGCATGGATACTGGGCGTAATAAATCACGCCCTTAGAAGCACAAATATGTTGGTGATTTATTGTGTAAGTTTGTGTTCTTTCCGATTTTTTAATGGGAATCTGTCACCAGATTTGGGGACTACAAGCTGTGTCCAATACCACTGAGTTCTTATATACAGCATTCCAAAATACTGTATATAAGAGCCTAGGCCGCTCTGTAAAACGGAAAAAGTACTTTTATAATACTCACCTAGGGTGGGTCCAGTCCAATGGGTGTCGCAGCTCTCCAGTGCGGTGCCTCCTCTTTCAGGTCTGACGCATCCTCTCTGCTGCGATCTTCGGCCTCCTTCTTCCCAGTCCGGTGTGGATGATGTGTCTACGTCATCCACACGAGCCGACATTGCGGTCCTGCGCAGGCGCATTCATCTGCCCTGCTGATCAAAGTACTGTAATGTGCAGGCGTGAGGAAAGGTTAACCCCTTCACGACCGGCCGACTTTACACTTTCCGGTATTTTTGGGGGGTTTGCCATTCTTCTGACAGACGTAACTTTTTTTATTTTTCAGTCAATATGGTCATGTGAGGGCTCATTTTTTGCAGAATGAGCTGTAATTTTAAATGAAACCGTGAGTTTTACCATGCAGTGTACTGTAAAATGGCAAAAAAATTCCAAATGTGGAGAAATTGCAAAAAAAAGTGTGATTGCTCTATTGTTTTTGAGACATTTTATTCACTGTGTTCACTATATGGTAAACCTGATGTGCTGCTGTGATGCCTGAGGTTACTGCAAGTTTGTAGACACCAAACATGAATAGGTTTATTTTAATCTAAGGGGTTAAAAAAATAATCAGAAGTTTGTCCGAAAAAAGTGACGGACGTTTTGCGCCATTTTCTGAGACCCATAGCGTTCTCATTTTTTTAAATCTATGGCTCAGTGATGGCTTTTGTTAGTATCTCGAGCTGACGTTTTTAACAGTATCATTTTCTTTATCGTTCCTTTGGGAGACCCAGACCTTGGGTGTTTAGCTTCTGCCTCCGGAGGACACACAAAGTACTACACTTGAAAGTGTAGCTCCTCCCTCTGAGCTTATACACCCCCTGGTGAGCAGACCCAGCCAGTTTATCGCTTTGTGTTCAGGAGGCATACATCCACACATGCATTCTCATATGATTTTTTCCTTTTTGGAATGAGATTGAAGAAGTGCGGGTCCACGTCTGGACCCCCGGCATGTCCCTTCTCACCCCACTGTGTCGGCGGTGTTGTAAAGTTGATTTCCAAGGCTGGAGCCTTACATGCCGTGCTCCTTCACCATCCCTCCTGGGCTCTGGCTTGAAGTGGGAGCCAGCACAGTCTCCATGCCTGGCAGGAGACCGGTCTCCATCCGCAGCCCTTCAGGACCCTGCTGGACCGGAGCACTCATCCCCAGGGACCTGGCCCTGCGTCTCAGCAGCTAAGTACCTGAGACGTTTATATATTGGGGGTCCCTGTGCTTTATTGTTTGGGGAGAGTGTGCTTACTGTATTTATTGGCATTTCCGGCGGATTCTCTAGCTGTCGCCCGAGAACCGGTCTCTGGTTGTGGACCACTGTATATACTCTCTGGGGTTCATTCTCTTGCAGAGCCCCCGCTCCAGCAGCATGTCTCACATGAGGAGCAAGGCTCCAAAGCTTTATACTGTATGCGCTGCATGTAAGCTCCAGCTGCATGAACCGAGCACCTATCCACATTGTGATGTCTGCTCTAACTTGGTGGTGCCACAGCATGGAGTCTCACCCCCAGTGGTCTCTCAGGCTGCTCCTGCACCTGTGGCTGAACCCCCGGCTTGGGTAGAATCCTTTTCTAGGTCTATTTCCCAGTCTTTTGCTGAGTCCATGGGACTTCTGTCCAGGACTTTGATGAATATGCATCAGCCCCCTTCACAGGGTGCCTCTACTGCTAAGGGTCCCTTAGGACCGGAGCTCACAGAGGATTCATCATCAGGGCCTAGACCCCGTCCTCCTAAGAGGAGACGCAGGGTTTCCTCTCCCTCCTCCTCCCGCGGCTCTGATTCAAGAGCTGACTCGCAGGATGAGGAGGATGCCTTTACAGGGGGCTCGGAGGCTAACTCCATGTACCCCATTGATCTGTCCGAGGGTGACTCAGATCTTAGTGACTTGATTGCTTCCATTAATTCTGTACTGGATCTCAATCCGCCAGTATCAGAGGAACAACCCTCTCTGGCAGAAAAACACCAGTTTACCTAGCCTAAGAGAGCAAAGAGTGTGTTCTTTAACCACTCCAGTTTTCAGGCTGCTGTGACCAAGCCCAGGGCCTGTGCTGACAAACGCTTCCCAAAGCGTGGTTCTGATGACCGTTTTCCCTTTCCACCTGAGGTGGTCAAGGAGTGGGCTCATTCACCAAAGGTAGACCCTTCGGTGTCTAGGCTCTCAGCCCGGTCCGTTGTGTCGGTGGCTGATGGCACCTCCCTTAAGGATTCCACTGACTGTCAGATTGACCTTCTGGCCAAATCCGTGTATGAAGCGGCGGGGGCCGCGTTTTCCCCGACTTTTGCAGCAGGAGATGCATTCCCTCACCAGGGAATCTATGCCCGAAATGGTTGCCTTAACTTCTCAAGCTTCAGCTTTTTCATCTTACGCCATGTCTGCCATGCTGGAGGCTTCTCACCGCACTGCGGTGGCTTCGGCTAATTCCCTCATTATCCGCAGGATCTTGTGGCTTCGAGAGTGGAAGGCAGATGCTTCTTCTAAGAAGTACCTTGCTGGGCTCCCTTTTGCTGGGTCCCGGCTGTTCGGAGAACAGCTGGATGAAATTATTAAGGAAGCTACTTTCGGGAAGAGTACTTCCATGCCACAAACCAAAACCAGGAAACCTGCCCAGGGTAGGAGTCAGTCGAGGTTTCGCTCCTTTCGTTCCTCCAACTGGTCGTCCTCTAAGCCCTCGGCCTTGTCCGCTAACTCAGCCAAGGACCAGAAATCCAACTGGCGCCCAAAAGCGCGTCCACAGAAGACCGCAGGAGGTGTTGCCACTAAGGCAGCCTCCTCGTGACTCTCTGCCCGCTCCGGCGACGTCCTTAGTCGGTGGCAGGCTCTCCCACTTTGGCGACGCTTGGTTTCAACACGTCTCCGATCAGTGGGTGAGAGATATCATCTCCCACGGCTACAGGATAGAATTCTCTTCCAGCCCGCCAAACAGATTTTTTCTCTCAACTCCCCCTTGCTCCAAGGCCGCCGCCTTCTCACAGGCCGTGGCAGCCTTGCAGGCCAACGGAGTAATTGTACCAGTTCCCGCCCGGGAACGGTTCAGAGGTTTCTACTCAAATCTCTTCCTAGTTCCCAAAAAGGACGGTACCTTCCGGCCCATCCTGGATCTCAAGCTTCTCAACAAGCATGTTCAAGTGCGGCACTTTCGCATGGAGTCTCTGCGATCAGTCATTGCCTCAATGACCCAAGGGGATTTCCTGGCATCCATCGACATCAGAGATGCCTATCTGCATGTTCCAATTGCAGTTTCACACCAGCGTTGGCTACGTTTTGCAATAGGAGAAGATCATTTCCAATTCGTGGCTCTTCGCTTCGGGTTAGCCACGGCCCCTCGGGTATTCACCAAGGTCATGGCAGCAGTGATTGCAGTTCTGCACCTCCAGGGGTTGGCAGTGATTCCTTACCTGGACGACCTTCTAGTCAAGGCTTCATCCAGCGCAGACTGTCATCGGAGTGTCTCGCTCACTCTCGCCACTCTAGCCCAATTCGGGTGGCTTGTCAATCTTCCCAAATCCTCTCTGACTCCGACCCAGAGTCTCACGTACCTAGGGATGCAGTTCGAGACTTTGCCGGCACTTTTGAAGTTGCCCTTAGTCAAACAGCAGTCACTCCAGCTAGCGGTGCGCTCTCTGCTGAGGCCCCGCCGTTATACCCTCAGGCGTCTGATGCAGGTGCTGGGTCAAATGGTAGCGTCCATGGAGGCTGTTCCCTTTGCCCAGTTCCATCTGCGCCCCCTGCAGCTGGACATTCTCCGCTGTTGGGACAAGCGGCCTTCCTCCTTACACAGGTTAGTGGCTCTGTCGCCACGGATCAGGAGCTCTCTTCAGTGGTGGCTTCGGCCCCTCTCCCTGTCCCAAGGGCGCTCCTTCCTGACCCCGTCCTGGGTGATTCTCACCACGGATGCCAGTCTATCCGGCTGGGGAGCGGTATGTCTCCACCACAGAGCGCAGGGCACTTGGACTCCGTCCGAGTCAGCCCTTTCAATCAATGTGCTGGAAACCAGAGCCGTGCTTCTAGCTCTCCTAGCTTCTCACCACCTGCTGGCGGGCAGGCACATTCGAGTCCAGTCAAACAACGCGACCGCGGTTGCCTACATCAATCACCAGGGCGGGACACGAAGCCGCCTAGCAATGATGGAGGTACAACGCATCCTTCAATGGGCGGAGGACTCCAAGTCCACCATATCCGCAGTCCACATCCCAGGCGTGGAAAACTGGGAGGCAGATTATCTCAGCCGTCAAACCGTGGACGGTGGCGAGTGGTCCCTGCACCCGGCAGTGTTTCAGTCAATCTGCCGCAAATGGGGCACTCCGGACGTGGACCTAATGGCATCCCGTCACAAATTTTCCTGTCCTGGTGTCGCTCTACCGACCATCCTCCTTGGCCATTCTCCTTGCCGACCCTTCTGTCTTTTCTACAGTCCGGTCTGCAGCTAGGACTGTCCCTCAACTCTCTCAAGGGACAAGTCTCAGCTCTGTCAGTTCTGTTCCAGCGGCGTCTCGCTCGGCTGGCTCAGGTTAGCACCTTCATGCAAGGCGCGTCTCACATCATTCCGCCTTACCGGCGGCCCTTGGATCCCTGGGACCTTAACTTGGTTCTCACGGTTTTGCAGAAACCCCCTTTTGAGCCTCTTGGGGAGGTTTCTTTGTATCGTCTTTCTCAGAAGGTGGCCTTTCTGGTGGCCATAACTTCCCTCAGGAGAGTCTCTGATTTGGCTGCGCTCTCTTCGGAGTCACCTTTTTTAGTTTTTCATCAAGACAAGGTGGTTCTCCGTCCGACTCCGGACTTTCTTCCTAAGGTGGTCTCTCCTTTCCACCTTAACCAGGACATTACCCTACCTTCCTTCTGTCCGGCTCCTGTTCATCGCTTTGAAAAAGCGCTGCATACTCTGGATCTGGTGCGTGCTCTCCGGATCTATGTGTCTCGCACCGCTGCGCTTAGGCGGTGCACCTCTCTTTTTGTGCTAACCACAGGTCGGCGCAAGGGCCTCCCTGCTTCTAAGCCGACCTTAGCCCGTTGGATTAGATCGACCATTTCGGACGCCTACCAGAGTACTCAGGTGCCTCCCCCGCCGGGGATCAAGGCACATTCGACCAGAGCTGTCGGTGCCTCTTGGGCTTTCAGGCACCAGGCTACGGCTCAACAAGTCTGTCAGGCTGCCACTTGGACTAGCCTGCATACCTTCTCGAAGCACTACCAAGTGCATGCTCATGCTTCGGCAGAAGCGAGCTTGGGCAGACGCATCCTTCAGGCGGCTGTCGCCCATTTGTGAAGTTAGGTTCTGCCTACTTCTTAATTTTTCTGTTTATTCCCACCCAGGGACTGCTTTGGAACGTCCCATGGTCTGGGTCTCCCAAAGGAACGATAAAGAAAAAGAGAATTTTATTTACTTACCGTAAATTCTTTTTCTTATAGTTCCGTATTGGAAGACCCAGCACCCTCCCTGTTGCCTGTTGGCAATTTCTTGTTCCGCGTGTTATCACCGGCTGTTGTCGTGGACAGAGTCTCCGGTTGTTCCGGCTCTTGCTCTGTTCTACTTGTGGGTGGCTATTCTCCTTCAGCTTTTGCACTAAACTGGCTGGGTCTGCTCACCAGGGGGTGTATAAGCTCAGAGGGAGGAGCTACACTTTTAAGTGTAGTACTTTGTGTGTCCTTCAGAGGCAGAAGCTAAACACCCAAGGTCTGGGTCTCCCAATACGGAACTATAAGAAAAAGAATTTATTGTAAGTAACAAAATTCTCTTTTTTGCGCAGATGCTATGTTTTCATTGCCTGTTATTGCATTTTGCTTAAGATTTAGGGGGTGATGCGGGGTGCATTGTGTGTGTGTAGGGGCTGATGGACGGTGCATTATGTGTGTGTGTGTGTGTGGGTGTAGGGAGTAATGGGGGTGCATTGTGTGTGTAGGGAGTAGTAGGGGTGCATTGTATTGTGAGTGTGTGTGTAGGGGGTGATGGGGGGTGCATTGTGTGTGTGTAGGGGCTGATGGATGGTGCATTGTGTGTGTGTTTGTGTAGGGAGTAATGGGGGTGCATTGTGTGTGTAGGGAGTAGTAGGGGTGCATTGTATTGTGAGTGTGTGTGTGTAGGGGGTGATGGGGGGTGCATTGTGTGTGTGTAGGGGCTGATGGACGGTGCATTGTGTGTGTGTTTGTGTAGGGAGTAATGGGGGTGCATTGTGTGTGTAGGGAGTAGTGGGGGTGCATTGTATTGTGTGTGTGTGTGTGTGTAGGGGGTGATGGGGGGTGCATTGTGTGTGTGTAGGGGCTGATGGACGGTGCATTGTGTGTGTGTGTGTGTGTAGGGAGTAATGGGGGTGCATTGTGTGTGTGTGTGTGTGTGTGTGTGTGGAGTAGTGGGGGTGCATTGTATTGTGGGTGTGTGTGTGTAGGGGGTGATGGGGGGTGCATTGTATTTGTGTGTGTAGCAGGTGAAGGGGGGATGTATTTGTGTGTGTGTGTGTGTGTGTGTGTGTGGGGGGGGGTAATGGAGCGTGTATTGTGTGTGTGTGTGTGTGTATGTGTGAGGGTAATGGGGGTGCATTGTAGTGTGTGTGTGTAGGGGGTGATCGGGGGTGCATTGTGTGTGCGTAGGTGGGGATGGGGGGGTGCATTGTATTGTGTGCGTGGGGAGATGGTAATGGGGGGTGCATGGTATTTGGGTGTGTGTATGTAGTGGGTGATGGGGGGATGTATTGTATTGTGTGTGTGTGTGTGTGTGTGTGTGGAGAGGGGCGCGGAGTCATTAATCGAGCTATAGTTACATTTAATTCTCAAAATTTTCGTTTCATTCACCTTTTCCGTTCTAATATTTTACAATGTGAACGACCATGGCTTTGATCCTGGGTACGCCCATGCACAGGCCTGAGTGGGCCCCGGCACCCAGCCTTTCAATCGTAAACTTCAGTGATCGTACAAGTTCTGTATGATCACTGAAGTTTTCGCAGTTGCAGGACCTTTAGTGACATCACATGTGTCATGTGACTCACCAAAGGTCCTAGCGGTGCACTGCGGGAGTCCCCAGGCCTGCACCAACCGCGCCGGTATTCAGATGTATGCGCGTCTTTCAGGCGCGCAATACATTTGTACAGTGCGGCCGGTGACAGGAGGGAGAGCAGCTCTGCTCAGCCCCGCAACGTACCGTCATCGCCAGGGCTGCAGAGGAGCGCGCCTCAGTCCTGCACCGACATCATCATCACCGAGGCCACAGCTGCAGGGATGAAGAGGAGGACGCGCAGGCACAGGTAAGCGCTCCAGAGGAGTCGAAGATGTACTTTTATATGAGGGGCTGCGGGTGGGGGAGGAGCAGTGTTATTTTACAAGTGGCATTAAGAAGCGGTGGGGGACTTTATGGAGCATATTATGGGGCAGTGGCGGACATAATAGGGCAGTGGGGGACATAATAGGGCAGTGGGGACATTATAGGGCAGTGGGGGACATTATAGGGCAGTGGGGGACATAATAGGGCAGTGGGGGACATAATAGGGCAGTGGGGGACACAATAGGGCAGTGGGGGACACAATAGGGCAGTGAGGGACACTATAGGGCAGTGGGGGACTTTATAGGGCAGTGGGGAACATTATAGGGCAGTGGGTGACATTATAGGGCAGTGGGTGACATTATAGGGCAGTGGGGGACATTATAGGGCAGTGGGGGACATTATAGGGCAGTGGGGGACATAATAGGGCAGTGGGGGACATTATAGGGCAGTGGGGGACATGATAGGGCAGTGGGGGACATGATAGGGCAGTGGGGGACATGATAGGGCAGTGGTGGACATGATAGGGCAGTGGTGGACATGATAGGGCAGTGGGGGACATGATAGGGCAGTGGGGGACATGATAGGGCAGTGGGGGACATGATAGGGCAGTGGGGAACATCATAGGGCAGCGGGGGACATCATAGGGCAGCGGGGGACATAATAGGGCAGCGGGGGACATTATAGGGCAGTGGAAGGACATTATAGGGTAATGGGGGCCATTATGAAGCAAATTGGGGCATTATAGGTCAGTGGGGGACGTTGTGAAAGAAATTGGAACATTATAGGGCAATGGGGGACATTATGAGGCATCAAAGATTTTGGAAGGCAGCATAGTATAATGAGGAGGGGGGGATTTATACAGGGATGTAGTTGGGAGAGATATTATAGAAAGGGCAATTTTTGGGGGGACATTTTGGAAAGGGGCACTTTGTGGGGCTATTTTGGAGAGCAGGATTGTGGGGTGATATTTTGAGCAGGAAGCAATTAACAACCCCTTCTGATTCCACTTGTTTCCCCAGACATTATTAAATAAAAGGGGCCAGGATGAGGGACATAATTACTATATGGGGCCAGGATGAGGGACATAATTACTATATGGGGCCAGAATGAGGGACATACATTATTAGTTTATGGTGGCACATGGGGCATAATTACTGTAGGGGCAAATTAGGGGACATTATTACTGATGAAATATAAGTTCATTTTGAGGATACTGTCTCCAATGGGGGAACAAGAGTCTGACGTGGTGTAGAAATTGGGGAAATAGTGAGGAATGTACTCTGGGAGTGATCGGCTATAGGTGACTGTTATTTTCTGCAGAGTCGCGTCTTGGCAGGAAGAAGTGATGACGGTCAGCGCCGGATGAAGAGAAAAAGCGAAGATGAATAAAGTCAGCTAGAGACGTCACTGGTAAGTCAGTCACGGTATTTCTCCCTTGTATGTGGTTGTATTCGGTCACTATGTGGTCTGGTCACGGTGTGGTGGTATTTCTCCCTTGTATGTGGCTGTATTTGTTCAGTGTTTGGTGGTAATATGTGGTCTGGTCACGGTGTGGTGGTATTTCTCCCTTGTATGTGGCTGTATTTGGTCACTGTTTGGTGGTAATATGTTGTCTGATCACTGTGTGGTGGTATTTATTACTTGTATGTGGTTGTATTTGGTCACTATGTGGTGGTAATATGTTGTCTGGTCGCGGTGTGGCGGTATTTCCCCCTTGTATATGGTATTATTGATTTTGGTATAGTGGATTGTGTTGTGTATGGAGGTTACTTTCTCTCTATAAGGGGGAGATTTTTTCCAGTAGAAATTAAATACTTAAACATTTAACCCCTCCCCTCCCTGTCCTGCCCTGTCCTGTGACTATTACACTGCAGTAAATATGCACTTACAGAGATTCTCCAGTGAAAACAAGTAATCACCTTTACTAAGGCCACGTGCACACACTGAGTATTCAGTGAGTTTTTTTACCTCAGTATTTGAAGCCAAAACCAGGAGCAGTAAAATCAGAGAAAAAGTGTGTGAACGTAGCCTAAAGATTAGTGATAACTTATTCATCTGTGTGGACCGATTGCTGGGACCTGCACCGATCGTGCAACTTTTATCCCCCATTACACTGGAGCTCGTGTCCGACTCGACCCCTGATCCATTCATTCCCTCAGTGGCTGCGAGCGCTGCGCTTGTTATTATCTGGCTGCTCCACAGAGGATGAATGGAGCTGCGGTCACACATCCCACCCCACAGAGGATGAATGGAGCTGCAGTCACACACCCCACCCCACAGAGGATGAATGGAACTGCGGTCACACATCCCACCCCACAGAGGATGAATGGAGCTGCTGTCACACACCCCACCCCACAGAAGATGAGTGGAACTGCGGTCACACATCCCACCCCACAGAGGATGAATGGAGCTGCGGTCACACACTCCACCTGCTGCTGCAAAAAGTTCCCCAATCTTCCTATCGGTGCGGTTTCCACTGGTCTGGTTCCACCAATCAATAAGTTATCACCAACCTACCCTGTGGATCGGTGATAACTTGTTTTCACTAAAGACCCCATTACTGCAAACTACTATAATTGTACATCCCAGTTATGATGCACAATATAGATGTGCAGGAGCCGTCTGTGTATACAGTCAAAGCAACACAATAATGGCGATAACACTAATGGGTGTTTATATTTAGCTGTAGGGTGGGCCCCTGGAGTCAATTCTCCTGGTGGGCCCCAGACAGCCCAGTCCACCCCTGGCTATCATGATAGCCACCAGATCGTTAAGGGGTTAAAGATCTCTTACGCATATGCACTACAATACATGGATCTGCTTTGAGCAGGACAGATCAAAGTGCGCCTGCGCAGGACCTCAATGCCAGCTAGTGAGCATGATGTAGGACGCGTCATGCACATGGGCCTCAGAAAAAGGAGGATGGCGATCGCCGCAGAGAGGAAATGCCGGACTAGAGAGAGGAGGCAATGGGTTTGAGATAATGATCAATAACTTTGCTAGCTATTTCATCATCAGCTGACGGTCTCCTTTTTTTCTCAGCTCCAGATCCCCTTGAGTGGAGCCCCAAAAATTGGTCTGTGCGATTTCTTCCTGTAAGCTCCCAAAGTAAGTCTGCCATCTTGTCTTTCTTCTTCCTGCTCCAGCTGTAAGGCTACTTTCACATTTGACAGGATGCAAACCGCATATGACCGGATCCTGTGGATTGAATGTGCAACGCATGCAACCGCAATTGTTATTTTATTGTTATTTTATTGTATGCTTCTACTTTTACTTGTGATGGATGAAGGGGAACACAGAATTTATCGGCTTGCACTGGAGTCAGCTGATCGGGAATAAGCTGAACTCCTGATCTCACAGCCCGCCCACGCTGTGATGGATGCAGGTTAACAGCAATCACTGCCTGCTGCCGATCACGTGTGACCATGTTCGGGCTGTGTGGTCATGAGTTCAGCTGAGTTCAGATCAGCTGACTCCAGTGTCGGCCGATTACTTGTTCTGTGTCCCCCTGCATCCATCGCAGAGTGTGCGGGCTGGAGTTCAACAGAGTTCAGATCAGCTGACCCCAGTGTCGGACGAATTCAGCTGACCTCACAGGCAGCACACGCTGCGATGGATGCAGGGGCACCCAGAACAAGTAATCGGCCAACACTGGAGTCAGCTGATCAGATTACTTGATCTGCTGGCTGTATGGTTAGAAGTAGGGATGAGTGAGCACTAAAATGCTCGGGTTCTCGGTAGCCCATGAGTATTTTTTTTTTTTAAATTCATTAAAAAATAAACAAAAACCCCAAAAACATAACCCTAACTCTAGGGTTAGGGGGTAAAAAAAATAAAATGTGTGGACTCCCGCTGCATTTTCTAATGCTAAGGTAACCCAAGCAGCTACTGGCTGCTAACCCCCACTGCTTATATGACCTTCACTGGCAATGAAAAATCCAGGGAAGCCCTTTTTTTAACGTTTTTTGCGCAAAAACTAAAAAAAAAAAAGACAGCTTCACCCTGTTTTTGTATGCTAGCCAGGTAGAGCAAGTAGGTACATGCTGCCCCCAACCCCCAGCTGCCTATTTGTACCCGGTTGGGAACCAAAAATACAGGGAAGCCCTTTTTTAATTATTTCATGAATTTCATGAAATAATTAAAAAAAAACAAAAAAACGACATGGGCTTCGCCCAATTTTTGTGATGAGCCAGGTACAAGTAGGCAGCTGGGGATGGGAATACGCAGTGCAGGGTGGACCAAGCTTTCTTGCCCCCCCCGCTTCGAATTGCAGTCAACAGTCGCCCCAGAAAATGGCGCTTTCTTAAAAGCGCTATCTTCTGGCGTTGTATCCAACATCTCTCCCAGCGGGTGGCACGTTGGGTAATAAGGGGTTAATACCAGCTTTGTTTTACCTGCTGGTATAAAGCCTGAGATTGCTAATGTCAGGCCAAGTTTGACCCGGCCATTAAGAATCTCCAATAAAGGGTTAAAAAAAAAGACATCACACAGAAAAAATACTTTATTAGAAATAAATACACAGACACTTTATTAGAAATAAATACACAGACACACTTAGGGACTCCATCTTTATTACTCCCTCTCACCCCTTCACGATCCTGGTCTTCTGTCTGAGAGAGAGGGAGATTTCTGTATTGACCATGCCAAGTTGCTTTCTGGGCATGCTCAGTACAAAAAACAGGATTCTGTCTATCAGGATCCGGCGACTTCCGGTACAGCAGGATCGGGGTCATTGAAATACATTGCAGGTACCACTGCATGTACTAATACAGATGGCCACCTGGTGGCGCTATAATAACACAAAAATCTAATATCACCCATGTAACGCAGCCTAAGCCTCAAAGGCTACCATTACTATTATCGATAGAGCTAACAGCCATGAATCATCGTGATCCGGACTCACCTATAAAGTTCACTTATAACTGGATGTTTTGAGTAGCCCTGACACGCGTTTCTCACCTGGTTTCCTTGCTTGAGGAAAGTATAATGTGCATGTTTTTATATGTGGTGTCTTGGGCGAGATCGTCGCTGTTTGGACGCGTGCAGGGGGTGGGACGCCGCACATAGAGTCTGCCTCATCCGGTCATTCCAGGGGAAGCAGTTAACCCATGCATCCTTCTAAGGAAGCTCCCTCGGCGGGGACTCATGCTGAGGCAGCCACGCACATGCGCATCCAACGAGACCATATTACTACTGCCACCTACTACTGGCAAGTGAAAGGGCACGACCAGGGTGGTAAGAAAATCATCCAAACATAAGGAGAATCAGCGTTAGCCTAAAGAATATGACCATGTATAGTCCTTAAAAGATTTTCTAATGTCCCTATATCATGCAGAGATAAAATTCATATAGTAATATGTGTATATATATATATATATATATATAAATATATATATATATACACCCCTAGATTCTAAATGGACCTTGTCAATACCACAAATTTTCAATCCTGTGGGACCACAGTCATGGCGCAGCTTGTAATGTCTCTGGATCATCCTCAGGGAATCAAGATCCACAACATCACACACCGCAATTATTCCCTAACATGTTCCCTCGTGCGGATGCGTTTTTCCCTTGATGTAACCCAATATAAATTAGGCTACAGTCACATACTGCATAATAGATAACGTGACTTTTAGTGCATGATTTGTAACTTTTTATTTTATACTCTTTAGGTCCATCCCAAGCTGACAACATCTCTGGGCAGACAAAAGGAAAACAACCAAATTTGGGACTCCCTTTCTCAAAGCGAGATACCACCCTAGGTACGTAATGGTTCTTCACCAGCATATCCTTTAGGCTTTTCCCCCTTCTAACAGGTAAGAGTGGGCGATGAGTAAAACGTCGTTCAAACTCTGGTCGGTCTTCAGTAACGACCAGTGTTTGTTCAAGATCTGCCTGATCGCCCCCCTCTGACTGTTAACTTGGAGATGAAATGTATCTGTGAGGAAAAGAAGGATTTTTGTGTACTCACCGTAAAATCTCTTTCTCTGAGTCTTCATTGGGGGACACAGGACCGTGGGTTATGCTGCTGCTGTCACTAGGAGGCTGACACTAGGTAAACAAAAAAATTTAGCTCCTCCCTAGCAGTATACACCCTGAGCCGGAGGCGTACTCAAATCAGTTTGGTGCACAAGCAGTAGGAGAAGTACAAACACAACCATACCCAAATCCAGGTAACTACTACAATAAAGTCGCCATGCTTAAAGTGGCCGAGGAACATGGACCACTGAAACATTGCAGGCAATAAGTAAATGACAAAAAAACAAAACCATAAACCAAAACCAAGCAGGGTGGGTGCTGTGTCCCCCAGTGAAGACTCAGAGAAAGAGATTTTACAGTGAGTACACAAAAATCCTTCTTTCTCTTTCGTTTTATTGGGGGACACAGGACCGTGGGACGTCCAAAAGCAGTCCCTGGGTGGGAAGAGGCAAGCCCCACGGATAGGAAGGAAACGGCCTCCCTCGGCGGGCTTGCCCAAGATGTGAATGCACCTACCTTGTTCAGGTGTGCTACTGCCGCCTGCAAAACCTATTTCCCAAGACTGGCCTCTGCCGATGCTTGGGTGTGAACCTGGTTGAACCTGGTAAAGGAATGCAGACTAGACCAGGTGGCGGTTCCACGGACCTGGTCGGCCGACGTCTGATGCGTAAACGGCCAAGAGTTTCCCACCGCACGGGTAGAGTGCGCCTTTACTCTCCGAAACGGAGAGCTGTCCTTTATCCCAGAGGTCTTGGAAATGGCGGAACGGATCCATCTGGCAATTGAGGCCCTGGGTACCAGCATGCCCCTCTTGGGTACGGATGGAATGAAGAACAGACCGACCGTCTTACGGGAAGGTGCGGTCCTGGAGGCATAGAGTTTGAGGGCTTGCACCAGGTCCAGAGTATGCAAGGCCCTTTCAAGGCTGTGAGAAGTACCAGGATCGGAGGACAGAGAAGAAAATCTCCTCATTTGGCTGGAACGGTGAGACCGCCCTGGTCAGAAGGGAGGGATCTGGCCGGAGCACCACCTTGTCCTGGTGGAAGACCCGAAAAGGGGTAAGGACCGAAAGATCTTTTAGCTCTGATGATCTTCGTATAGAAGAGATGTCAACGAGGAACACCACTTTCCACAACAGGTGAGAAGGAAAGAATCTCGAAAGGTGCAAATGGTGGACCTTGAAGCGAACCTAGCACTAGCATAAGGTCCCACTGTTCAAGTGGACGACGATACGGCGGAGCTGGATGGACAACTCCCTGAAGGAAGGCCTTGATCCGCGGGCGATAGGCGAGAGTCCTCTGAAACAGAATTGACAGAGCCGACACTTGGCTTTTAAGCGTGGAGAATGTGAGACTTGCATCCAGACCTGACTTGAGGGGCGGGAGAAGGAGAGAGAAGAGATGCTGTGTTCTTCAGACCACCGGAGGAAGAAACGCTCCACGTGCGGTAGTGGATTCTCGCAGAAGATGGCATCCTGACCCTAATCATTGTCTATATTAACTTGTCTGTCGAAAAGCCTGCCTGAGGTATTACCCAGGATACAGGAGCCAGACTGACAAATTTAGGACTTTGAGTTCTGGTGGGAGAGGGAGAGAGAGAAGGCCCTGCCACAGAAGATCAGGATGGTCTGGAAGGCACCCCGGGACGACCTCGTGGGGCTGAATAAGTTCCGCGAACTATGCTATTCTGGGCCACTCTGGAACCATTAGAATAACTGGAAATCCTTCCGCCCTGATGTTCTTGAGAACCTTCGGAATCAGGGGCCGCAGCGGGAAGAAGTACGGGAGCCTGCACTGGGTCCACACGTCGACCCCTAGTGCCAAGTGGTCGCGGTAGCCCGCGATGAACCATGGAAACTGACAGTCGAATCAAGAGGCCATTAGGACCACCTTCGGAGTCCTTTATCTGCCACCGATCTGGTTGAAGCTTTCCCTGTTGAGGGACCATTCGCCTGAAGCGAGACCTTCCTTGCTAGGTAGGCATATTGAATGTACAGCGACAGCAGAACTTCGCCGACTTCCATGGAGGTGATCACAGAGCGGGGGGACTCCATGCAAAATGCTCGAGGGCTCACCGACCTGCTGAGAAAGCTCCGGGACGGGGCGGACCGAGCCGACCTTCTTGGGGACCACAAAGAGGCTGCAGTAAAAACGCTGGAAGAGTTCTGATGGAGGGACTGGTACCGCAACTCCAGAGTGGAGGAGAGATTCCATGAAGGGGAGGAATACGCGAACACGCACGGGAGAACCAGGAGGGAGAGAATGAAAAAACGTCTCGGTGGCATTGAATCAAATCTATTTCGTGGTCTGAGACAATGATCCCTCTGACCTAGGTGTCTGCATCTAAAGGGAGCCAGACATGCTGGGAGCAAGACAGTAGCCCCCCTACTAGTCTGGCACTGCTGCCCGCAGACCGCGAGTCATTTGGAGGAGCGGTGATGAGACCTGGAGGCAGACTTCATGGACTGGAGGGGACGCGAACACCAGGAGGGATTGGTCATGAATGACGGAGCCTTCTTGTCCCTCCGAAGGGAGGATGTTTTCCGAGGATGAGGTGTTCTGGACGTGCTTGGGCTGAACTTAGGGAAGAGGAGTACTCTTTTCTCCCATAGCCTTGAAGATCGACTGGACTAGCCTAGCACCGAAAGGACGCTCCCCTAAGAACGGAAGGGAAGTCAGCTACTTACAGAAGCCGGATCAGCGTTCCAGGTCCTGACCCTGAGGACTCGACAGATGGCCACACTGTTGCAGGGGCCTGGGCCGCGCAATTGGCATACGCCAGGGCTGCGTTGAGAAGGTACTCACCAGCGAGTGTGAACTGCGAAGAGATGCTATCCAGTTCCGGAACGGCAGAGACGGCACAGAGTCCGCTGCGCAGAATGTCCGCCCAGGACATCAGTGGCTTTGCAACCCCAACCGAGGCAAAGGCTGGGGAAGGGGAAGTTCCCGCTGGTTCGAAGGCAAAACGGGCCCACCTGTGAATGGTACGATCCGTGGAGTCCCTGAGAGACGCACTGTTAGGGGTGAGAAGTCAGGCAGGATCTGGCGGGCTGACCACAGGGAAGCCTGCCCATTCTTCTTGGAGCCCTTCAGAGAAGGGATAATGTAAAATAATGGACTTACTGCTGGTACATACCGTGACCGGCTGTTGCCTGTGGTTGCTCCGTAGCTCAGTGAACTCTGAATGTCCACTGAATGCGTTATGGACTCGCCTCGTCCGCTTAAAGGAGACTTGGGTGCTCTGAGAAGAGACGGGATCACCTGTATCCTCAGAGTCTGATTCACCGATTCTACCAGGCTATCCACCATGCGCCGAACATCAGCCGACTGCTCGGAATCCAGCAGAGGTGGTACATCTGAGTCATCACCCGATAGGTTGGAGGACTCGCGGGAGGAGAGGAGTCTGGACCTGGGGATGCGGGAGAAGCCTGGGAGGACTCTGAAGACGAGACATGGCAGGTCCGCTTCTGAGCTGTAGCAGAGGACTGTGGGACGAGGCTCACTTACTCCTGAGGAGGCTGCGCTGGGCCTGTGGAGGGCAGACCGAGCGTCGGAAAGAGACGCAGAGCTTGCGCAATGGTCCGAGAAGCCTTAGCGGGGGGAGTCTAGGGACTGAAACAGGGATGCCGACCATTCGGGAGGAGGCGGGAAGCTGGACCCTGCAGGAACGGAGGCTGCGTGGCAGCATCTGAGGCATTGATGGCAGTGTCCTGTTGGTGCTGCGGGTCTGCAGAGCAGCCTGGGCATAGCGGGACATCCTGACCTAGAGGGAATTCACCAAGGGAAGGGGACCTATTTGGATCGGGCGGACCAGGATTATGTAAAGGTACTCTCGCTGGGGCTGCTAGGCAGGAGAACAACTAAACTGTCGCTAACCAGTGAAAGTTATCTAGCGAGGGTTATCTCCATAGGAGCAGAGGGTACCCAGGTCCTGTGCGCTGCCCACCAGTCCAGAGAGAGAAATCCAGGTCACATCGAAGCCAGGAGGTAAAGAACAGCGCGCTGCTGCCTCATACGTAGAAAAAGGGGTTGAGGCCCCACGGTTATATGCTCTAAAGGGGGTTGTGTGGTGGAACACTTATCAAATTTGTTTGCCAGAGCAGTAGCTTTCTCCCAAGGGCGATTCTGATATTATAGTTCATGCCCGGTTCTGTCTATTTAAACTCCTGAGAAAAACTGGATCAGAACTAGGAAGCCATCATTAGAGCAATAAGGGGGGGGCAAGGACTCCCACACCTCTACAAGACAAATACTAACTCCGCTTTCTGCTTATAGTAATGAAATGGTATATATCATTAGTTCTAACTGAGCTTGATCTAGATGTAGAAAATGTATCTCACTTGCTCATGAGTTTTATGATCCTGTTAGCATGCCAGCCTGTTTGTTATTACAAGTCATTGCCTCTTTCTGTCTCAAGTTAACTGATTGATAGCATAATGAGCTAAATTGACCCACATCTAAGCACAAACCTTCCTATATAAGTAAACCTTGCTAAGGGGAAGCATTTATCATTATTATTATAAGACAATGTACACTCTGCCTTGCATCCACATAAAGTGACAGATTAAAGCTAATCTACCTGTGTAACAAAGCTTATAGTTCTCAAGACCTCATCATACAAAATGAGGCCATTGCAAAAGTACCTAGAAGCAACTCTGCTAATAGATAAGCTGGGCTACACAGGCAGACTGGGAGGCAGAACAAGATGGTGAAGAGAAGCTGGAGTTGGCTGGGGGAGGGGCCGTATGAGGGCGGGAAACAGGGCATCCACCGCCCACACTGTGATGCCTGGAGGCTGAGCGGTGGGCGGAGTCGGGGGCGGAACGGCCGGCAAGCCAATACCGTTGCAGCGGGGGGCGTGGCTGGGACGCAGGGAGACTAGGCCGAGACCGGGGCCTAAATTTTCAGCCGCCCGAGGGGGAGAAGGTAGGGGAGAGACTGTCCTACCTGACATCTGCGGTGCCGCTCCAGGGATGGTCCGGTGTGCAGGCAGTGGGCTTTGCACTTGCCTGTGTCCAGCGCACACCTGAAGGTAAGGCTGTGGGCTTCAGGGACGCGGGGAGAGGTGTCTGGAGAGGCAGAGAGGTGGACGCCTGATGGAGGGAAGAAGCTCTTCTGCAACTGTAGGCAGCGATGTGGGCCCCATCCGAAAAGGTGAAAACGCTGCGGGGGTCCAACCTCTGTAGCTTGTCCCTGTGCGCCCTTTGGAGTAATACCACAGGGTGGATCAGGGGTGCCCATGTAGGATCTGCCCCACATGCACTCCCGGGAGTGGTACCACGGGAATGGACAGGGGAGAGGGCCCGACATCTCAAACCTCTGCGACCCTGGGGAGTAGTACCCAAAGGGCTGGAGGGAATGAGGGTGAACATAGGCGACACCTGCAGAAACAGAGAAAAAGGAGAATGAGAGCGATGAGCGTCGCCGAAAAAAATGACAAATACGCAAGAAAAATGTGGCTGAGGGGGGCCGAGATGGCCCACATCAGCCTCCTACGACACTAAGCAAAAACTGATTTGAGTCCGCCTCCGGCTCAGGGTGTATATATGGAGGAGCTAACTTTTTTTGTCTACTTAGTGTCAGCCTCCTAGTGACAGCAGCAGCATAACCCACGGTCCTGTGTCCCCCAATGAAACGAAAGAGAAAAGATTCTTCCCTCTTACTTGTTGATAATAATTGTACCCGTGGAGTACCCTTTTCTGTCTGGTACCCCATTTTTATATTATAGTCCAGAAAATCAATTGCCTCCCGATCTGCCTTATAGGTTAGTTTGATGTTATATGGGTTATTGTTCAACCAAGTCATGAAGCTCTGCAGTTCAGGACCGGTACTTCTCCAGATAATAAAGATGTCATCTATCTTACCACCTAGATGTAAAATTAATAGATTAGGGATAAGCCAAATGGACGACAATGTTTTAATTTTGTTACATACATTTTTCCTTCCTGAGTCCTCTGATACCATACCAAAAAAATATTCAATGCACATGGTTCAAAAGATAGATTTTCAGCTTAGTTTCTCCTTGATGAAAAATGAACCTTGAAATGGTAGCCTCATTTTAACCAAAACCTGGTATTAATAATTGGACAAATTGAAGGACATGGCATTTGATTTACGAGTAATGCAACAACCTTTTCCCAGTTGATCAGTTTTAGACATCCTTAAAATTATCATTAGTGATGACTAGATATGGGCGAATGCTAAAATATTCGGGTTCGGATTGTTCAAATCCAATCATTTCTACATTTGTGTATTCATACCGAATAACAAACCCAACCCAGTAGTGGTCACTCAGTTCAATGAGGTCACTTGAGGTCAGGTTACCTGCGATCATAGGTGGATGACAATGGGCACCTCCAGCTGTGACCGCAAATAACCTAAGTTACGTCACCACACATCGCTGCGACTCATTCTCTGCCTTAAGATCACAGCGGGTGGTCATATTCTATGCCCACGCGCTGTCACTTCAGATGTAGCAGAGCTGGAATCGTTATGGGACCTCGTGTGGATTACATTTGACCTGGGTGTTTTTGGGGTTAATAAAGGAGTGAAAGAGGGTGTTGTTTTTATCTTATTTTGTGTTCACTTACAGATTAGTAATGTGGGTAGGGTTTTCATAGACCCTGCCATTGCTAATCTAGGGCTTAGTGGCAGATGTGAGCTGTTATTAACCCCTTATTAGCCTGATTGCCACCGCACCAGGGGAATCGGGTAAAGTGCCAGGATTGTCACATCTAATGGATGTGACAATCCTGAGTGGCTGTGGGCTGTTATTGTTATGACGCGCATGCTTTATTCTTATTTTCTTTATTTTTCCTTTTTTTATTTATTATTTCCAAAGGTTCCGGATCATTATCCGGAGTTCCCTGAGAACTCCAGGCCCGGGTCCGGTACTCGGGTATTTTTAAAACCTGTCGGATTCTAAATTTTAGAGTCCGGGTCTGTCCATAACTAATCAATAGACAAACAAAAAAAGTGCATAGTGTTCATGTTGTTGTGTAAACAGAAATATTATATGCAAAATTAAAAATGACATGCCATAAGGCAAGCAAAATCAAGAAATGCAAAAAACTAAATTATTGAGTAAATATATTAAATATTAGTTGTATCCTAACTATAATTAAATTGTTGTACAATGTTTTTCTCCACTTTTCTTAGATAATAATCTTTTTTCTTATTTTCTCATAGGCACTTCATTCAGGGAAAAGACCCAATCAAAGTCAACATCTAAGTCACTGAGCGGGTCGAGTGAAGTACCTCAAAATTTGCAGACCACCACAGGTATGGTTTTAGCATATACAGATCTCTAAATTATGGATAAAAAGAAAAAGAAACAATTAAAAATAATTTAACACAAACAGTCCCATTCTCACACCACATAAAAATACCCAATTAAAGAAAACAGCCAAAGCTCTCATTGAGCCCAATAGGAGTCCTTGTGTCCAATCTATAAATCCAATGACTCAAGTTGCGCAAGGGCCTTAACCCTTTAGTGACGGAGCTAATTTTCACCTTAATGACCAGACCAAATTTTGCAATTCTGACCAGTGTCACTTCATGAGGTTATAACTCTGGAACGCTTCAACGGATCCCGGTGATTCTGAGATTGTTTTTTCGTCACATATTGGACTTCATGTTAGTACCAAATTTAGGACAATATTTTTTGTGTTTATTTATGAAAAAAATTGAATATTGGCAAAAATTTTGAAAATTTAGCAATTTTCAACTTTTGAATTTTTATACCGTTAAACCAGAGATTTCTGTGACACAAAATAGTTAATAAATAACATTTCCCACATGTCTACTTTACATCAGCACAATTTTGGAAACAAAATTTTTTTTCGTTAGGAAGTTAGAGGGGTTCAAAGTTTATCAGCAATTTCTCATTTTTACATCAAAATTTACAAAACCAGTTTTTTAGGGACCACATCACATTTGAAGTGACTTCAATAGGCCTAGATGACAGAAAATACCCAAAAGTGACACCATTCTAAAAACTGCACCCCCCAAAGTACTCAAAACCACATTCAAGAAGTTTATTAACCCTTCAGGTGCTTCACATGAACAAAAGCAATGTGGAATGAAAAAAAGCAAAAATTAAATTTTACCTAAAAATGTTGCTCTAACCCAAATTTATTCACTTTTAGAAGAAATAACACAACAAAATGGACCTCAAAACTTGTTCCCCACTTTCTTATGAGCGCGCCGATACCCCACATGTGGTCAGAAACCTCTGTTTGGACAAATGGGAGGGCTCGGAACAGAAGGAGCAATATTTGAATTTTGGAAAGCAAATTTGGCTAAAATAGATTGCGAGCACCATGTTGCATTTACAGGTCCGCTAAGGTACCTAAACAGAAGAAATCCCTCACAAGTGACACCATTTTGGAAACTAGACCCCTCAAGGCTTCTATCTAGGGGTATAGTGAGCATTTTAGATCCACAGGTACTTCACAGATTTTGTTAACGTTACGTTGTCATATTGAAAATTTTAATAATTTTCTCAAAAATGTTGCTTTAGCATCAATTTTCTCACTTTTTCAAGAGGTAATTCCAAAAATTTGACCTCAAGGTTTGTTAACCACTTTTTTATGAGCGCGGTGATACCTCACATGTGGTCTGAAACCTTTGTTTGGACAAATGGGAGGGCTTGGAACGAAAGGAGCAATATTTGAATTTTAGAAAGGAAATTTGGCTGAAAAAGATTGCGGGCACCATGTCGCATTTGGAGGTCCCCTAAGGTACCTAAACAGCAGAAACCCCGCACAAGTGGCCCCATTTTGGAAACTAGGCCCCTCAAGGAATTTATCTAGATGTTTGGTGAGTACCCTGAACCCTCAGGTGCTTCACAGAATTTTATAACGTTGAGCCATGAAAAAAAAAAAATAAAATTTTACCACAAAATTGTTATTTCAACCAGGTAGCTTTTTTTTTTACAAGAGTAAAAGGAAAAAATTCAGCATAACATTTATTGTGCAATTTCTCCTGAGTTTGGCGATACCTTATATGTGGTGGAAATCAACTGTTTGGGCGCATGGCAGGGCTCGGAAGGGAAGGAGTGCCATTTGACTGCAAAATTGGCTGGAATCAATAGCGGACGCCAGGTTGCATTTGGAGAGCCCCTGAGGTGCCTAAACAGTGGCGGTCCCCCACAAGTGACTTCATTCTGGAAACAAGACACCTCAAGGCTTTTATCAAGGTGTATAGTGAGCAGTTTGAATCCACGAGTACTTCACAGAATTTGATAAGCTTAGGTTGCCATATTGAAAATTTTCATTTTTTTCACAAAACTGTTGCTTTAGCATCAAATTTCTCACTTTTTCAAGAGACAACAACAAACCGTGGACCCCACAGGTTGTTATCCAATGTCTTATGAGCACAGGGATACCCCACATGTGGCCAAAAACCTCTGTTTGGATAAATGAGAGGGCTTGGAATGGAGGGAGCACCATTTGAATTCTGGAAAAGTTGAAATAAATTGCGCGCACCATGGCACATTAGCAGGGCCCCTTGGGTACCTATACATCAGAAAACCCCCACAAGTGACCCCATTTCTTCAGCGCTCTATTGGGAGACCCAGACGATTGGGGTATAGCTACTGCCCTCCGGAGGCCACACAAAGCACTACACTAAAAAGTGCAAGGCCCCTCCCCTTCTGGCTATACCCCCCCGTGGTATCACGGGTTCTCTAGTTTTCAAGCTTTGTGCGAAGGAGGTCAGACATCCACGCATAGCTCCACAGATTTTAGTCAGCAGTAGCTGCTGACTATTTCGGATGGAAGAAAAGAGGGCCCATATAGGGCCCCCAGCATGCTCCCTTCTCACCCGTGGATGGTGTTGTAAGGTTGAGGTACCTATTGCTGGTACAGGGGCTGGAGCCCCACATGCTGTTTTCCTTCCACATCCCCTTGTAGGGCTCTGTGGAAGTGGGATCCTGCCGGCCTCAAAGCTCTGACGCCGGGCTCCATCCACAGACCCAGTTGAACCTGATGGATATGGAGCAGGAGTACAATCAGGGACATGGCCCTGCATCATACAGGTACTCTGTGTCCCCGGCAGGCACAGACACACTCCGGGCTGGCTGGGTGTTGTAGTGCGCCGGGGACCGTAACGATGGAGTTGGTGTTCCTGCAGTTTACTGGGGGACTTTTGTGTATTGGGAACTACCGCGCCGGACGCTCCGGGAGCGGCGGCGCGGCTGGGACTTGTAGCTCGCCGGGGACTGGGCGCCGACCGCGCTTTTACGGCGGCGGCGCTTATAAATCCAGTCCCCGGCTTCTGCGGCCTAGTGCCGCTTCGTTCCCGCCCCCTCCCTGTCACTCAGGGAAGGGGACAGGCGCTGAGCAATCAGCAGCGCCGAGGGCTGGAGCCTTATTTACATGCTCCAGCCCTCTCACTGCACACTGTCGGACGCCGGATTCCCGCTCTGCCTTGGGGCACGCCCACGGCCCGCCCCTCCTCACACGAGCTGGGGAAGACGCCGGCAGCCATTACTGCAGTCCGAGCTCGGACTTTCGGCAACCAGGCAGGACGGTGGCGACCATACACCCGCTTATAGGCGGGCGGTAAGCGGCACACATAGTGCTGACCCCAATATATACTACAGTGTATACATGTGTATTTTAACTGCATAGGTCGCTATATGCCCGCTTGGAGAGCGACACATCAGCAGCAGGAAAGCAGGTGTGCTAAGGCACAGGCTTTCTAGGCTGCTTGTATTGCACGTACTGAAGTGTTCATTTGTATTTATGCTTGTATGCTATACATTGCACTGTACAGTCGCTAGTCTTAGCTATATTCTCCTGGAATGGCTAGACTACAGCAGCAGAAAACCAAGGGTGCTGGGGCACAGGTTTTTTTCTGTGCTGCTTGTATTGCATGGGCTGCAGTGTGCATTTGTACTTGTGCTTGTATGCTATGCATCGCACTGTATGGTCACTCTTCTGGGCTATATTCCCCTAGATGACTAGTCTACAGCAGCAGAAGAGCAGAGGTGCCAGGGCACAGGCTTCTATGCTGCTTGGATTGCTTGTGCTGCAGTGTTCATTTGTACTTTATGCTTGTATGCTATACATTGCACTGTACGGTCACCAATCTTGGCTATATACTTCTAGATGGCTAGTCGGCAGCGGCAAAAAAGCAACACAGATTTTCAGTGCTGTTTTTACTACATGGGAGGCTGTTCATGACACCGTCCCATTGTGTGCATGCTCCCCTGTAGCACTTCGTCTGCCGGGGTCTCTAGCACTTCGTCTGCCGGGGTCTCTACTAGTCGTGGCCAAAGAAACCACCTGTCATCCCTGTCCAAGGACAGGGACGGAGTTGCAGTTTCGACAAATATATTGTCATAAGATAGAGACTTGCAGTCCAGACAGGCCATGGGCAATCTTCCTGACCAACCTCATTTGGAACGGGGGGGTCCCAGGAGGACTCTCTGTATGATAAGGCAGCTCTCCAGGACTTTGATCCTGACATCGCTTTCAATCCGGATACACCGGATGGTAACGCCATACGGAATGATCCTATAGCGTCCATCAATGGAAGGTTGGATCTTTCTCCCTCAGCTCCCCCAGTGGAGGAGTCAGCTTCACAGCAGGAGAAGTCCCTTTTCAGTATCTCAAACGGATATTGAGTATTTTTCTGGCCACGCTGACTTCAGAGAAGCAGTCCAGAAACACCACGCTTACCAGATAAGCGTCTTCTCCAAACGTTTTTAAGATACACGTTATCCCTTTTCCCCTGACGTGGTCAAGCGCTGGACCCAGGGTCCAAAGGTGGATTCTCCAATCTCCAGGCTTGCGTCTAGAGCCATAGTTGCACTGGAGATGGGGCTTCACTTAAAGATGCCATTCACAGACAGATGGACTCTGGTTGAAATCTGTCTAGGAGGCTATCGGCGTGTCGGTTGCTCCGGCATTCACAGCGGTATAGGCAACCTAACCTTTTCAGCTGTTCTTGTGCAGCTGGCCTTGAGCACATGTACATCTGTACCGCAGAGGCGTCCGTAACTCCGCAATGTCTGCACTGCGACTTACCCTATTAATGCTGTCCTAAAAGTACAGTCGAGGTTTCGGTCCTTCCCAAGCTCGGGCAGGTCCCAATTGTCCTCGTGCAAAAGGGCTACAAAACCTCAGACGGGCTCAGATTCCGGCCGGGCTCAATCACGCCCAAGGAAGGCAGCCGGAGGAACCGCTACCAAGGCGGTCTCCTCATGACTCTCAGCTCTCTCTCTCTCTCCGCATCCGCGGTTGATGGCAGATTCCCCCGCCTTTGGCGACATTTAGCTGCCACAGGTCACAGACCGGTGGGTGACGGACTTTGTGCTCACGTGCACAGGACAGTGTTCTGTTCTCGTCCTCCGACTCCATTCTTCAGAACGGCCCCACCTCCCCACCGAGCAGATGCCCTGCTGCAGGCGGTGGACGCTCTAAGAGCAGAAGGAGTGGTGATCCCTGTCCCCCCTCAGGAACGAGGGCGAGGGTTTGTACTCCAATCTCTTTGTGGCTCCAAAAAAGGACTTCCGTCCTGTTCTGGACCTAAAACTGCTCAACAAGCATGCGAACGCCAGGCGGTTCCGGATGGAATCCCTCCGATCCGTCATTACCTCAATGTCTCGAGGAGACTTCCTTGCCTCAACAGACATCAAAGATGCCTATCTCCACGTGCCAATTGCTACGGAGCACCAACGTTTTTCTACGTTTTGTGATAGGAGACGACCATCTTCAGTTCGTAGCTCTGCCATTCGGTCTGGCGGCAGCCCCACGGGGGTTCACCAAGGTCATGGCAGCAGTGGTAGCAGTCTTGCACTCTCAGGGACACCCGGTGATCCCTTACTTGGACGATCTACTCGTCAAAGCACCCTCCCTCGAGGCATGACAACGCAGCCTGAATGTTACGCTGGAGACTCTCCAGACTTTCGGGTGGATCATCAATTTGGCAAGGTCAAATCGGTCACCGACTCAATCACTAACGTATTTCGGCATGGAGTTTCACACTCTATCAGCGATAGTGAAGCTTCCGCTGAACAAGCAGCGTTCACTGCAAACAGAGGTGCAGTCTCTCCTTCAAGGCCAGTCGCACCCCTTAAGGCGCCTCATGCACTTCCTAGGGAAGATGGTGGCAGCCATGGAGGCAGTTCCCTTTGCGCAGTTTCATCTGCGCCAACTGCAAGGGGACATTCTCCGCCAATGGGACGGGCAGTCAACCTCCCTGGACAGGAAAGTCTCCCTTTCCCAGACGGCCAAGGACTCTCTGCAATGGTGGCTTATTCCCACCTCATTGTCACAGTGAAGATCCTTTCTACCCCCATCCTGGGCAGTGGTCACGACAGATACGAGTCTGTCAGGGTGGGGAGCAGTTTGTCTCCGCCACAGGGCTCAGGGGACGTGGACTCAGCAGGAGTCCACCCTTCAGATCGATGTTCTGGAAATCGGGGCAGGGTATCTTACCCTACTAGCTTTCCAGCAGTGGCTAGAAAGAGAGCAGATCCGAATCCAGTCGGACAACTCCACAGCGGTGGCATACATCAACCACCAAGGAGGGACGCGCAGTCGGCAAGCCTTCCAGGAAGTCCGGCGAATCCTCATGTGGGTGGAGGACACAGCATCCACCATATCCGCAGTTCACATCCCGGGCGTAGAAAACTGGGAAGCAGACTTCCTCAGTCGCCAGGGTATGGACGCAGGGGAATGGTCCCTTCACCCGGACGTGTTTCAGGAAATCTGTCGCCGCTGGGGGGTGCCGGACGTCGACCTAATGGCGTCTCGGCACAACAACAAGGTCCCGGCATTTATGGCACGATCGCGCGATCACAGAGCTCTGGCGGCAGACGCCTTAGTGCAAGATTGGTCGCAGTTCCGGCTCACATATGTGTTTCCACCTCTGGCACTCTTGCCCAGAGTACTGCGCAAAAACATCAGATCCAATTGCAGCCGCGTCATACTCGTCGCCCCAGACGGGCCGAGGAGATCGTGGTACCCGGATCTGTGGCATCTCACGGTCGGCCGACCGTGGTCACTACCAGGCCGGCCAGACTTACTGTCCCAAGGGCCGTTTTTTCCATTGGAATTCTGCGGCCCTGAACCTGACTGTGTGGCCATGGAGTCCTGGATCCTAGCGTCTTCAGGATTATCCCAAGGGGTCGTTGCCACCATGAAACAGGCTAGGAAGTCCACCTCTGCTAAGATCTACCACAGAACGTGGAAGATTTTCTTAACCTGGTGCTCGGCTCAGGGAGTGTCTCCCTGGCCATTTGCATTGCCTACTTTTCTTTCCTTCCTACAATCGGGGTTGGAAAAGGGCTTGTCGCTCAGCTCCCTTAAAGGGCAGGTCTCGGCACTATCTGTGTTTTTTCAGAAGCGTCTAGCACGTCTTCCTAAGGTGCGCACGTTCCTACAGGGGGTCTGTCATATTGTGCCCCCGTACAAGCGGCCGTTAGATCCATGGGATCTGAACAGAGTACTAGTTGCTCTGCAAAAGCCGCCCTTCGAGCCTCTAAAGGACGTTTCCTTTTCTCGCCTGTCACAGAAAGTGGCGTTTCTTGTTGCGATCACATCGCTTCGGCGAGTGTCTGAGCTGGCAGCTCTGTCATCCAAGGCTCCCTTCCTGGTGTTCCACCAGGACAAGGTAGTGCTGCGCCACATTCCGGAGTTTCTCCCTAAGGTCGTATCCTCGTTTCATCTTAATCAGGATATATCCTTGCCTTCCTTTTGTCCTCAGCCGGTTCACCGGTATGAGAAAGACTTACGTTTGCTAGATCTGGTGAGAGCACTCAGAATCTATATTTCTCGCACGGCGCCTATCCGCCGTTCAGATGCACTTTTTGTCCTTGTCGCTGGCCAGCGCAAGGGGTCGCAGGCTTCTAAAGCCACCCTGGCTCGATGGTTCAAAGAACCAATTCTGGAAGCCTACCGTTCTGCTGGGCTTCCGGTTCCTTCAGGGCTGAAAGCCCACTCAACCAGAGCTGTGGGTGCGTCCTGGGCTTTGCGACACCAGGCTTCGGCTCAACAGGTGTGCCAGGCAGCTACCTGGTCGAGTCTGCTCATTTTCACCAAACATTATCAGGTGCATACCTATGCTTCGGCGGATGCCAGCTTAGGTAGAAGAGTCCTGCAGGCGGCAGTGACATCCCCGTAGGGGAGGGCTGTTTTGCAGCTCTAACATGAGGTATCTCTTTACCCACCCAGGGACAGCTTTTGGACGTCCCAATCGTCTGGGTCTCCCAATAGAGCGCTGAAGAAGAAGGGAATTTTGTTACTTACCGTAAATTCCTTTTCTTCTAGCTCTTATTGGGAGACCCAGCACCCGCCCTGTTGTCCTTCGGGATTTTTTTGTTGTTTGCGGGTACACATGTTGTTCATGTTGAACGGTTTTTCAGTTCTCCGACGTTATTCGGAGTTAATTTGTTTAAACCAGTTATTGGCTTCCTCCTTCTTGCTTTGGCACTAAAACTAGAGAACCCGTGATACCACGGGGGGGGTATAGCCAGAAGGGGAGGGGCCTTGCACTTTTTAGTGTAGTGCTTTGTGTGGCCTCCGGAGGGCAGTAGCTATACCCCAATCGTCTGGGTCTCCCAATAAGAGCTAGAAGAAAAGGAATTTACGGTAAGTAACAAAATTCCCTTCTTTGGAAACTGGATTTTATTCAGGAGTATAGTAAGCATTTTGAATCCACAGGTACTTCACAAAAATGTTGCTGTAGCAACAAATGTCTCACTGTTAGGCTATGTGGCCATGATCCAGCGACACGGCATCTAGTACACAGTGTCAGCCTCCTGCAGAGATGTGAGTGTTGTCCACGGGAGAACGCAGCTGCCCAAGCCCACGATTTGGGTTCAGGCCGCTGTGGAGCTCTATGCTACCTGCAGAGAACACTCATCTCCGCAGCATAAATTGACATGCTGAGGCTCGGGAAGCTGCGCCACAGGTCGGTTTATGCTGCGGAGAAAAGAAGCACATTGGGCATGGGATTTCTAAAAATCCTTCCACTGTGCTTCTACTGCACAACGCAGCGTTATGGACACAGGGAAAACACTCTGCGCCCAAAACGCTGCAAACCCTGATTGTGGGCACACAGCGTAAAATGCTACAATGGATGAATGGATAGATGTCAAACAAATATAACGTCCCATTCCCCTGCATATTCTAAGCTGGCGCCCTTTAGTGCCTTTCATGTGGCACTAAAGGGTGCCTAGCCTTGTATTTAGCCCCCCAAAAAATTAATAATTAAAATAAACGACGTGGGGTCCCCCCTATTTTTGATAGCCAGCTAGGGTAAAGCAGACAGCTGTAGCCTGCAAACCACAGCTGACAGCTTCACCTTGGCTGGTGATCAATTTGGAGGGCTCCCCAGGCGTTTTTTAAAAAAAAAAAAAAACGTGGGGTCCCCCCCAAATTAGATCACCAGCCAAGGTGAAGCGGACAGCTGGGGTCTGGTATTCTCAGGGTGGGAAGAGCCATGGTTATTGGACTCTTCCCAGCCTAAAAATAGCAGGTCGCAGCCGCCCCAGAAGTGGCGCATCCATTAGATGCGCCAATCCTGGCGCTTCGCCCCAGCTCATCCCGCGCCCTGGTGCGGTGGCAGACGGGGTAATATATGGGGTTGATACCAGCTGTAATGTCACCTGGCATCAAGCCCTGGGGTTAGTGATGTCACGGCATCTGAACAGATACCCGACATCACTAACCCAGTCAGTAATAGAAAAAAAAAAGACAAAAAAAAAATTTATTTGAAAAAACACTCCCCGAAACATTCCTCTTTTACCAATTTATTGAAAATAAAGAAATTCCGGTCGCTGTAATCCATTTTGGAGGTCCCACGCCGGCTCTGGATCTTCTAGAATATGGGGGGCACGTTCAGGGAACGTATCCCCCATTTTCTGGAAGAGCAAGCTCTCCATGAGCAGTGTGGGTGCAGTAATCTGAGAATACTGCACTCACACTGCTCCGGTCCAACCTAGGGCAGAGTGACCTGCAGTAACCTCATTCCAGAATATGAGGGGCACGCTCACAGAACGTACCCCCCATTTTCTGGAACAGCAGCCTCTCCATGTGAGGAGTGTGGCTGCAGATCACTGCACTCACCCTCCCCCGGTCCACAGTGGAGCCTGTGCATCAGCGACGTCAGCAGGATTCCTGCTTGCAGGGATCCAGCTGACAGCCGCTGTCTGCGCATGCGCCGCCAGCATTGAAGAAGGAGGCGGCGATCGCGGGCCCGGAGCGGCAGACAGGTAACGTATAACCGGGGGCTTGGGGGGGGGGGGTGACGGGGGGTGACGGGGGGTGACCTAGTGGGACCTGGGGACACCTTTCTGCCGCATGTGACGTGTCACATGCGGCAGAAAGAGCAGAATGAAGGCGGCCGCGCGCTGTGCGCCGCCATCTTCCACGCTCCGGAGGGGGGAGGGGGGTGGTGGCTCTGGAGAACCGGAGGGGGCTCCGGTGACCAGAGGGCTCCGGTGGACCGGAGGAGGGGTCAGGGGGAGGACATTTCCCTCCGATCTGAAATGTTTGATCATTTCAGATCGGAGGGAAATGACTGCAGAGCCGGCGCCGGCGGCAGTTTTCTGTGCGCTTCGGCGCCATTTTGGATGTCCGGTGGGGGTAGGGGTGGGGGTGGGGGGACTCTCCGGTACCGGGGGCTTTGGGGGCACTAGGGGGTTAGATTTCTTTCTCATCTGACATGTTTGATCATGTCAGATGAAAAAGAAATCAGTTTTACCGGCCATTTCTTTTTTTTTCATGTGTTCGTCGGTATACGGTGTATACCGCCGATCACATGATCGGGGTCCAAAAAAAACACCCCGATTCATAATCTGGGGGGTCTCAGCTACCCCCGGTAGCTGAAACCCCCGAGATTTTCGGTCGCTGGGGGGCGCTACAGGGTTTTTTCGGGCCGCCGCTTTAAAGCGGCGGAACAGAATAAGTACCCTGTTTTGCCGCCGCTTTAAGTCGTACGGCCGTCGTTATGAGGTTAAATAGGTTACCACCTCTAACCTCTGATATATGGCCTTTATAATTAAAGGGGTTATCCGGCTTATTTTGACTTTTCTTCATTATTACCCTATTGGGGCAGGTAAGTAGCTAGTGACCACTTACCTGCCCTGCTGTCAGCCTTTCTCCCCCGGCTCAGAGCGGTCATGTGATCGCTCCTGCCGCGATTTTGCTGCTTCGGTCATTTCATGTCAACATGGGCAGGACCATGTTGACATGCAAATTTGGAACTGCATGTTGCCGCCCTGCTGGGCGGGTACAGTGTGTGGAGTCCCCGCCCCTCTTCCCTGCACCCTCCCACACATTCCTCCGCACCCCGTACTCTCCCCGCCCACGGTGTCACCGCCAGCACCAGGCCCCCTGCTCAGGATAGCAGGAGTGCCCGTGCAGTCTGTGTCCCGCTCCAGCCCTGCGGCTGCCTTCATTGCAGGCTCAGCAGCCTCTCACATTGCAGCGCAGGCAGGGATGTTAGATGATATCATTGCCTGCTGTGACGATCTTGGCTTCACTCCTGTCAGCGCTGTCAGTGCCTTCTATGCCGCAGCGTTCTCACGTCACTAGCGGTGACGTCTCAGGCGATACTGCTGAGAACGCGGTGGGCATAGAAGTCAGGGACAGATCTGACAGGAGTGAAGCGAAGATCGTCACCGCAGGTAATGATTTCATCTAACCTCCTGATAGCAGCGCTCGGCATCCCCTGCAGTGACCTGGGCTATTGATGTTAGCTCAGGTCACTGCATTACTCTCCCAGCCAATGAGGAACATTCTGTTCTTCATTGACTGGGACATTGACTATGGTATGGATCGTCATGGGACCCCCTTATTGGATTATGCCGGACCTGGATTTGTTTTTCTTTTGAATAAATTGGTGAATGAGGGAATGTTTTGAGGAGTGTTTTCTTCGGCGCTCCATTGGGAGACCCAGACGATTGGGTGTATAGCTACTGCCTCCGGAGGCCACACAAAGCATTACACTAAAAAGTGTAAGGCCCCTCCCCTTCTGGCTATACACCCCCCGTGGGATCACGGGATGCTCAGTTTTCAAGCTTTGTGCGAAGGAGGTCAGACATCCACGCATAGCTCCACTGTTTAGTCAGCAGTAGCTGCTGACTATATCGGATGGAAGAAAAGAGGGCCTATATAGGGTCCCCAGCATGCTCCCTTCTCACCCCACTTGCGGTTTGTTAAGGTTGAGGTACCCATTGCGGGTACGGAGGCTGGAGCCCACATGCTGCTTTCCTTCCCCATCCCCCTGAGGGGCTCTGTGGAAGTGGGATCTTACCGGCCCCCAAACTCTGAGGCCGGGCTCCATCCACAGACCCAGAGACCCTGCTGGAGGAGCTGAGTACCGTCAGGGACAAGGCCCTGCAACATTCAGGTACTCTGTGTCCCCGCACAGACAGGCCACGCACACTCCAGACTTGCTGGGTGTGCTAGTGCGCCGGGGGCAGTAGCGCTGCGCGCTCGGGTTAGAGTCACTGCAGCTTAGCTGAGTGATTTTATGTGTTGGGGAACTACCGCGCCGGCCGCTCCGGGAGCGGCGGCGCGGCTGGGACTTGTAGTGCGCCGGGGACTCGCGCTGACCGCGCTTTTACGGCGGCAGCGCTCATAAATCTAGTCCCCGGCTTTTGCGGCCTAGCTCTGCTTCGTTCCCGCCCCCACCCTGTCAATCAGGGAAAGGGAGAGACGCTGGTCTATAGTCAGCGCCGAGGGCTGGAGTCTTATTTACATACTCCAGCCCTCTCACTGGGCACAGTGGGGACGCAAGTTTCCCAATCTTGGTCTCAACACGCCCAGGGCCCGCCCCTCTCCACAGGACGCCGGCAGCCATTCCTGCATGCAGTCTGGCTGGAGAACGGACACAGGCTCTGGGGGACTCAGACAAGGGGCTCTGGCGACCACACACCCGCGTTTATGCGGGCGGTAAGCTGCACATAAGTGCTGGCCCCACTAGTGCCACAGTGTTATTTGGTGCACTTTTTCCCTGTACCATATATATTTATATTGCACTGTACAGTCGCTTCTTGGCTTATACCCTATATTGCTCTGAGGAGACAACAACATGTCATCCGCAAAACGCAAGGGTGCCAAGGCACAGGCGGTATGCACTGCTTGTGCCGCATGTGGGGCTAATCTACCGGCAGGTTCCAATGACCCCCATTGTGTGCAATGTTCAATCCCTGTGCCACTTCGGCAGCCAGAGTCTATGGTAGTAGTGGCCCAGGCAGAGACGCCTGTGAACCCTGCCCCGGTGACGGGGACAGAATTTGCAATTTTTGCTGATAAGATGTCTGTGACTATGACAAAAATCCTGGAGACCTTGCAGTCCAGGCCAGTTACTCAGACCATGGACACGGCTGTGTCTATGCTCCCCGGTCCCCCTCAGTTGGAACTAATCCGTACTTCAAGGGGGTCCCAGGCATCACAGGCTGAAGACTCTGACTCGGATGAGAGTCCCAGGCAGCCTAAGCGGGCTCGCTGGGAAAGACCCTCGACGTCATCACACTGGTCAGGGTCTCAGCGAGAAGAGTCTCTGTATGAGGAGGCAGAGGTGGGTGATCAGGAATCTAATCCTGACACCGCTCTCAATCTAGATACCCCTGATGGTGACGCTATGGTAAATGACCTTATAGCGGCCATCAATAGACTGTTGGATATTTCTCCCCCAGCCCCTTCAGCAGAGGAGGCAGCTGCACAGCAGGAGAAGTTCCATTTCCGGTATCCCAAGCGTAAATTGAGTACTTTTCTGGACCACTCTGACTTCAGAGAATCAGTCCAGAAACATCATGCTTATCCAGACAAGCGTTTCTCCAAACGTCTTAAGGATACACGTTATCCCTTTCCCCCTGACGTGGTCAAACGCTGGACCCAGTGTCCAAAGGTGGATCCCCCAATATCCAGGCTTGCGGCTAGATCCATAGTTGCAGTGGAGGATGGGGCTTCACTTAAAGATGCCAATGACAGACAGATGGACCTTTGGTTGAAATCTGTCTATGAAGCTATCGGCGCGTCGTTTGCTCCAGCATTCGCGGCCGTGTGGGCACTCCAAGCTATTTCCGCTGGTCTGGCACAGGTGGACTCTATCATACGTCCAGCAGTGCCGCGAGTGGCGTCCTTAACTACGCAAATGTCTGCGTTTGCGACCTACGCTATCAATGCGGTACTGGACTCTACGAGCCGTACCTCATTGGCGTCCGCCAACTCTGTGGTTTTGCGCAGAGCCTTGTGGTTAAAGGAATGGAAAGCAGATTCTGCTTCCAAGAAATGTTTAACCAGCTTGCCACTATCTGGAGACAGACTGTTTGGTGAGCAATTGGCTGAAATCATTAAACAGTCCAAGGGTAAGGACTCCTCCTTACCCCAGCCCAGATCAAGCAAACCTCAACAGAGGAAGTGGCAGTCGAGGTTTCGGTCCTTTCGAGGCTCGGGCAAGCCCCAATTCTCCTCGTCCAAAGGGACTCAGAAGGAGCAAAGGAGCTCAGATGCCTGGCGGGCTCACTCACGCCCCAAGAAAGCAACCGGAGGAACCGCTTCCAAGCCGGCTGCCTCATGACTTTCGGCCTCCTCTCTCCGCATCCTCGGTCGGTGGCAGGCTCTCCCGCTTTTGCGACATTTGGCTGCCACAGGTCAAGGACCGGTGGGTAACAGACATTTTGTCTCACGGGTACAGGATAGAATTCAGTTCTCGTCCTCCGTCTCGGTTCTTCAGAACTTCCCCACATCCCGAACAAGGGCAAGGTTTTTACTCCAATCTCTTTGTGGTGCCAAAAAAGGACGGCTCATTCCGTCCTGTTCTGGACCTAAAACTGCTCAACAAGCATGTGAACGCCAGGCGGTTCCGGATGGAATCCCTCCGCTCTGTCATTGCCTCAATGTCTCAAGGAGATTTCCTTGTATCGATAGACATCAAAGATGCTTATCTCCACGTGCCGATTGCTACAGAGCACCAACGCTTTCTACGTTTCGTGATAGGAGACGACCATCTTCAATTCGTAGCTCTGCCATTTGGTCTGGCGACAGCCCCACGGGTTTTCACCAAGGTCATGGCGGCAGTGGTAGCAATCTTGCACTCTCAGGGACACTCGGTGATCCCTTACTTAGACGATCTGCTTGTAAAAGCACCCTCTCAAGAGGCATGCCAACTCAGCCTGAATGTTGCGCTGGAGACTCTCCAGACTTTCGGGTGGATCATCAACTTTTCAAAGTCCAATCTGTCACCGACCCAATCACTAACGTATCTTGGCATGGAGTTTCATACTCTCTCAGCGATAGTGAAGCTTCCGCTGGACAAGCAGCGGTCACTACAGACAGGGGTGCAGTCTCTCCTTCAAGGTCAGTCGCACCCCTTAAGGCGCCTCATGCACTTCCTAGGGAAGATGGTGGCAGCAATGGAGGCAGTCCCGTTTGCGCAGTTTCATCTGCGCCCACTTCAGTGGGACATTCTCCGCCAATGGGACGGAAAGTCAACATCCCTGGACAGGGAAGTCTCCCTTTCCCAGACGGCCAAGGACTCTCTGCAATGGTGGCTTCTTCCCACCTCATTATCACAGGGAAGATCCTTCCTACCCCCATCCTGGGCAGTAGTCACGACAGACGCGAGTCTGTCAGGGTGGGGAGCAGTTTTTCTCCACAACAGGGCTCAGGGTACGTGGACTCAGCAGGAGTCCACCCTTCAGATCAATGTTCTGGAAATCAGGGCAGTGTATCTGGCCTTACTAGCCTTCCAACAGTGGCTGGAAGGAAAGCAGATCCGAATTCAGTCGGACAACTCCACAGCGGTGGCATACATCAACCACCAAGGAGGGACACGCAGTCGGCAAGCCTTCCAGGAAGTCCGGCGGATTCTGATGTGGGTGGAGGACAGAGCATCCACCATATCCGCGGTTCACATCCCGGGCGTGGAAAACTGGGAAGCAGACTTCCTCAGTCGCCAGGGTATGGACGCAGGGGAGTGGTCCCTTCACCCGGACGTGTTTCAGGAAATCTGTTGCCACTGGGGGGTGCCGGACGTCGACTTAATGGCGTCTCGGCACAACAACAAGGTCCCGACCTTCATGGCGCGGTCTCGCGATCAAAGGGCTCTGGCGGTAGACGCCTTGGTGCAAGATTGGTCGCAGTTCCGGCTCCCTTATGTGTTTCCACCTCTGGCACTCTTGCCCAGAGTGCTACGCAAGATCAGATCCGATTGCAGCCGCGTCATACTCGTCGCTCCAGACTGGCCGAGGAGGTCGTGGTACCCGGATCTGTGGCATCTCACGGTCGGCCAACCGTGGGCACTACCAGACCGACCAGACTTACTGTCCCAAGGGCCGTTTTTCCATCGGAATTCTGCGGCCCTGAACCTGACTGTGTGGCCATTGAGTCCTGGATCCTAGCGTCTTCAGGATTATCCCAAGGGGTCGTTGCCACCATGAGACAGGCTAGGAAGCCCACGTCTGCTAAGATCTACCACAGAACGTGGAAGATATTCTTATCCTGGTGCTCTGCTCAGGGAGTGTCTCCCTGACCATTTGCATTGCCTACTTTTCTTTCTTTCCTGCAATCTGGGTTAGAAAAAGGTTTGTCGCTCGGCTCCCTTAAAGGGCAAGTCTCAGCGCTATCCGTCTTTTTTCAGAAGCGTCTAGCACGACTTTCTAAGGTGCGCACGTTCCTGCAGGGGGTTTGTCATATCGTACCCCCGTACAAGCGGCCGTTAGATCCATGGGATCTGAACAGGGTACTAGTTGCCCTCCAGAAGCCGCCCTTCGAGCCTCTGAGGGATGTTTCACTTTCTCGACTATCGCAGAAAGTGGCTTTTCTGGTAGCGATCACATCTCTTCGGAGAGTGTCTGAGCTAGCAGCGCTGTCATCCAAGGCTCCTTTCCTGGTCTTCCACCAGGACAAGGTAGTGCTGCGCCCCATTCAGGAGTTTCTCCCTAAGGTGGTATCCTCTTTTCATCTAAATCAGGATATCTCCTTGCCTTCCTTTTGTCTTCATGCAGTTCATCGGTATGAGAAGGATTTACATTTGTTAGATCTGGTGAGAGCACTCAGAATCTACATTTCCCGCACGGCGCCCCTGCGCCGCTCGGATGCACTCTTTGTCCTTGTCGCTGGTAAGCGCAAAGGGTCGCAGGCTTCCAAAGCCACCCTGGCTCGATGGATCAAAGAACCAATTCTTGAAGCCTACCGTTCTGCTGGGCTTCCGGTTCCTTCAGGGCTAAAGGCCCACTCAACCAGAGCCGTGGGTGCGTCCTGGGCATTACGACACCAGGCTACGGCTCAACAGGTGTGCCAGGCAGCTACCTGGTCGAGTCTGCACACTTTCACCAAACATTATCAGGTGCATACCTATGCTTCGGCGGACGCCAGCCTAGGTAGAAGAGTCCTGCAGGCGGCAGTTGCCTCCCCATAGGGGAGGGCTGTCTTGCAGCTCTAACGTGAGGTATTTCTTTACCCACCCAGGGACTGCTTTTGGACGTCCCAATCGTCTGGGTCTCCCAATGGAGCGCCGAAGAAGAAGGGAATTTTGTTACTTACCGTAAATTCCTTTTCTTCTAGCTCCTATTGGGAGACCCAGCACCCGCCCTGTTGTCCTTCGGGATTTTTGGGTTTTTTTGGATACACATGTTGTTCATGTTGAACGGTTTTCAGTTCTCCGATGTTACTTCGGAGTGAATTTGTTTAAACCAGTTATTGGCTTTCCTCCTTCTTGCTTTAGCACTAAAACTGAGCATCCCGTGATCCCACGGGGGGTGTATAGCCAGAAGGGGAGGGGCCTTATACTTTTTAGTGTAATGCTTTGTGTGGCCTCCGGAGGCAGTAGCTATACACCCAATCGTCTGGGTCTCCCAATAGGAGCTAGAAGAAAAGGAATTTACGGTAAGTAACAAAATTCCCTTCTTTTCAAATAAAACTATTTTTTTTTTTTTTTTTTTTTTATTACTGACTGGGTTTGTGATGTCGGATATCTGATAGACGCGTGACATCACTAACCCCAGGGCTTGATGCCAGGTGACATTACACATTTGTCATCAACCCCATATATTACCCCGTTTGCCACCGCACCAGGGCACGGGATGAGTTGGTGAGTTGGGGCGAAGCACCAGGATTGGCACATCTAATGGATGTGCCACTTCTGGGGCGGCTGTGGCCTGCTATTTTTAGGCTGGGGAGTGTCCAATAACAGTGGGCCTCCCTAGTCTGAGAATACCAGACCACAGCTGTCTGCTTTAACTTGGCTGGTGATCCAATTTGGGGGGGACCCCATGTTTTTTATTTTAAACTATTTATTTAATTTAAAATAACAGCGTGGGGTGCCCTCTGTTTTGGATTACCAGCCAAGGTGAAGCTGCCAGCTGTGGTTTGCAGGCTGCAACCATCTGCTTTACCCTAGCTGGCTACAAAAGTATGTTTTTTTTAAATTATTTTTTATTTATTTTTTGGATAAATGCAAGGCTAAGCACACTTTAGTGCCACATGAAAGTCACTAAAGGGTGCCAGCTTAGAATATGCAGGGGGGTAGGACATTATATGTCTTTCTCATCTATCTATCTATGTATCTATCTATCTATCTATTTATCTATCTATCTGTCTATCTATCTGTCTAACCCTCTGTTCATTCATTCATCCCTCTATCTCTCTGTCTCTATATCTATCTATTCATCTCTATATCTACTCATCTATTTATCTTTCTTGCTGCTTCCGTTTTTTGCGGTCCGCAAAAAGAAGGAGGACACGGATGTATCCGTGAAAAAATTGGCCATTTTTTGCGGACCGCAAAAATGGAACGGTCATGTGAATGTAGCCTACATGTGTTCCCTATGGGGGTAGGGGTCGGTACAGAACGATGGTGAGGGGGAGGTCGCTACAGAGCGCCGTGTGTGTTTGTGTGTGTGTGTGTGTGTGTGGGGGAGGGTTGCAGAGCCTGATGTGTGTGGCGCAGAGCCCGATGTGTGTGTGTTTGTGTGTGTGTGTATGTGTGTGGCGCAGAGCCCGATGTGTGTGTGTGTGGCGCAGAGCCCGATGTGTGCGTGCATGCGTTGTGTGTGTGTGTGTGTGTGTGTGTGTGTGTGTGTGTGGCGCAGAGCCCGATGTGGGGCTGTTATTTTCATTGCTAGAGTGATAACAGATCAGGTGCTGGGGTAGAATACTGACAGGGAATGTGTGTGCAGGGGGCGGGCAGGGGACAGGGCTGGACACTGAGGCCGGGCAGTGCCAGCTCTGACTGAGGTTTTGCACAGGAAGTGGTCAGTTTGCTGGAGCAAAATGTAAACAAAGAACTGCAGAGAATAAAGGGATGATTCAATAGGAACAAAAGTTAGAAAACAAAAAATAACAATGTAGGGGTGTTTTACATGACAATACAGCACAGATAAACTCAACATTTTTTGGTAAGCTAAAGTGCCCGGCTGGAACCTCCACCCCCTCCCCAGGGGGTAGGTGGAGGCCGGCATGACGTGGCTAGGGGGGATAGGGTGAAGAGGGAAAAGGGGTGGGGGTTTAGGGACCGTTAGGTTGGGAGCGGGGAAAAGCCAGGCATTGCTGCGGCTGCAGCTGAAGTAGTTGTCTGGCGTCACAGACACTGCTGTCAAAAGAAAAAAAAAAAAAAAAAAGTGACCGTTTCACCTACCATGGACGGTCTGTTGGAGGAGCTGCGGGGGGCGGCCCGGCGCCATCCATCCGGCTGGCTGGAGGAGCAGCTGCGGTCAGTGCTGGCTGGTGGCGTGGTGTCGGGTGCGGCTCCCCCGGCCAGGCCGCAGGCGCGGCCCGCTCGTTGCGGTCGGCGGTCGGGGGGGGCTCCGGGGCCGGCCGCGGAGGTCTCTCCGGCTATCAGGGAGCGGCCATGCCGTCGGTCCAGGCCTCCGGAGCGTCTCTCTCCCGGCGGTTCCGGGCGGGCCACAGGGCAGGCGCGGCCTGCTCGCAGGCCGCGGTTAGAGTCGGGGCTGCCCAGTGCAGTGCCTGCGGGGCCTCAGCGGCAGCGGAGAAGCCCCATTAGGGACCCTCCGGCGGTGGGGGGGGTGTCCAGCCTTGGGAGCCCCCTCCGGGCCGGGAGGAATTCACGTCCGCGGCTGAGGTCGGCGGTGGTTAGCAGGCCTCGGCCCGATAGGGGGGAGGGGCCTGCTGCTACCTGGCGTCAGGAGGACCTGGAGGCTGCGGCGGGCCGCACTGGCGATGTTCCGGTCGGGCGGCCTGGCTGGTCGGCACGGGACACGCAGGACGGACGGCGGGATCCCTGGCAGGAGGTCGGCGGGCCAGGGCAGGACTGCTCTGGGTCTCAACAGCAGCCTGGTGGTCGGGATCCAGGAGCGGCGGTGCGTGGACCACCTGGATTGGGCTCGGGACCGACCGATCCGAGGTTCCCTTCGCCGATCGGACCAGTGGAGGACGTCAGACAGGAGAGGGACACGGGGCCAGTGACGGCTGGACGGCAGGATTCTGGAGTGACGGCTGGCGGGATCACAGCTCCTGCGCAGCTTGGTGAGTACAGCTCTGTGTCTTGTTTGTCTTCTTTGACTAATGATGTGTTAGGTAGTGCAGTGGGTCCGGCTGGGGCTGGGACGGCTCAGGGGCAGGCGGCGCCGCCGGGGTCACTAGGGGTTGTGGAGGTTTTGTCGGAAGTAAGGCAGTTGTTGGCGCGGCTGGAGGGGAGCGGGAGTGTCGGAAGTTGTGCGTCGGCGTGGGTGGGATCCGGGGTCCCGGGTGTGGGGGTGGCGGCGGCGAGTGCGGCGGAGGTACGGCGGGGGTCCGATCCAGTGTCGGTTTCTGTGCAGACGGAAAAAGACAAGGATCGGATTCATTTGGATGATAAGGCAAGGGGGGAGGTTTATGTGTGTTTTGAGGGGCCGCTGGGCTCGCATTTAAAGAAGGAAGTTAGGGAAAAAATTTGGAGGGATGATTATGTGGAAATCTTCTCTTTGTTGCCGTTAGAGAAATTTAATTTGGACAAGCCCAAGAAAGACGACAACAAAAAAGAGGATGAGGAGAAGCGGCGGTGGCGGTTGATCCCTCAGACGTTCACAAACTGGCTGCAAGCGTTTGCAATTTTAGCCAGTGTAATAGGGGAAAAGGCGCCGGACAACTGTTCGCACCTTTTCTGCTATTTGGATTCTATAGGGGAAGCTTATAGGGTGTATGGGGGGCAGGCCTGGTTGCGGTACGACGAACAGTTTCGTCAGCGGAAAGCCATTCGGCCATCCATAAGATGGGACCAGAAGGATATTGGGCTCTGGTTGCGGGTCATGGCACCGACTCGGTATGGGCAATCCTTTCCAGGGGCGGCCGGGGCTTCCGACAGGCTGGGGGGCGGTACGGCCAGCAGGCCGGCGGGGGAGCCGGAGGTCAACAGGGATCGCAGAAATCAGGACTTTGCTGGCTCTTCAATGAGGGCCAGTGCAAGTTTGGGGAGCAGTGTAAGTTTAAACACCACTGCTCACACTGTAGCGGCACCAATCACGGGGCGTCAAAGTGTTTCCGACGTAGCAGGGTCAAGGGGGGGCCTGGTAATTCAAAAGGGGGAGACTCCAGTGAAGCTTCGAGAGATGCTCCCTTACCTAAATAGGTTTCCTAGGAGGGAGGAGGCAGAGTTGCTAGCGAAGGGTTTTCAATTCGGTTTTCGCATTCCTTCGGGAGCAGGTCCGGGGCAGGGGTGTTTTAAGAATTTACAGTCGGCAAGCCAGCATCCGGAGGTGGTACGGGAGAAGTTGGAAAAAGAGGTGTCTTTGGGGCGTATGGCGGGGCCGTTTCGGTCCCCGCCTTTTCCGGATCTGGTGGTTTCACCGTTGGGGGTGGTGCCGAAGAAGGAGGCGAATAAGTTTCGGCTGATTCACCACTTATCTTACCCGCGGGGGGGGGGGGGATCGGTGAATGATGGTATAGATCCTGAGCTATGCTCGGTGGTGTATACGTCGTTTGATGAAGCGGCGGCCTGGGTGCGGCGGTGTGGACGGGGGGCTCTGATGGCTAAGACGGACATTGAATCCGCATTTCGGTTGTTGCCGGTTCATCCGGACAGTGTCCGCTTGCTCGGCTGTTTTTGGGAAGGGAATTATTTTGTTGACAGATGCCTGCCCATGGGATGCTCGTTGTCCTGTTCATTGTTTGAGGCATTTAGTTCCTTTTTGGAGTGGGTGGTTAGGGATGTTTCGGGTTTGCAGTCTGTTATTCACTATTTAGACGATTTTTTTCTGTGTTGGTCCAGGGGATGCGGGGGTTTGCCAGAGTTTGCTTGCAACGATCGAGTGGGTAGCTCAGCGTTTTGGAGTCCCGTTGGCGCCGGGGAAGACAGAGGGTCCGGGGACATGTATTTCTTTTCTTGGCATTGTTATTGAATTGATTCGGACAAGTGGGAGTTTCGGTTACCGGCGGATAAGGTGGTCGCTCTCAGGGAGCAGGTAGCGAGGGCACTGAGGGTCAAAAAGCTTTCCCTGAGGGAGGTGCAATCGTTGCTGGGCAGACTCAATTTTGCGTGTCGGGTGATGCCGATGGGGCGGATTTTTTCACGGCGGCTTGCGATGGCCACTGCGGGGGTGCTAGTGCCTCATCATTTTGTGCGTCTGTCGGCCGACGTCAAGGCGGATTAGAGGTGTGGGGGCGTTTTTTGGCGGACTATAACGGGCGGTCCCTCTTCATGGAGCCTCTAGTGGGTAATTCGGAGTTGGACTTGTTTACTGATGCATCTGGGGGTCAGGGTTTTGGGGCTTATTTTGGAGGAGAGTGGTGTGCAGAGGGATGGCCGGAGGTTTGGCGGTCGGCAGGGCTGGTGAAGAATTTGGTGCTGTTGGAAATCTTTCCTATTTTGGTGGCAGTGACTCTGTGGCAGGAGCATTTTCGGAACAGGCGGGTGCGGTTTTACTGTGATAACATGGGGGTCGTGTTAGCAATTAACAATATCTCGGCCAATTCCCTCCGGTGATTAAAGTTTTGCGGAGATTAGTGCTGGCCTGTTTGTCTATCAATGCTTGTGTGTCTGCGTCGCATGTGCCGGGGTGTTGAACTCTATTGCTGATGCTCTCTCTCGTTTCCAGTGGGATCGCTTCAGGGAATTGGCGCCGGGGGCGATGGCCGTGGGATTGCAGTGCCCTCCCGAACTTTGGAGTGTGGTATGAGGGCAGTTGGACATTTGATCAGAGGATCGTTGGCTGAGGCGACCTGGACGGCTTATCAGCAGGCGTGGCAGCAATGGGAGTTTTGGGTGCAGTCTTTTGGTTTGATTCGGTCGGTGGAGGATCAGGTAGGCGTGTTACTCTTGTGGATTGGGCGGTGGTCGGCATGGGGTTGGTCCCAGGCGAAGGTGGGTCGGGTGGTGGCGGGCCTGGCCTTTGGGTTTAAGTTGCGGAATAGGCCGGATTTGACAAAAAACTTTTTGGTGCGGCAGGCGTTGAGGGGGTTTCGCCGGGGGCAGAGTTGTGGGGATAGAAGGAGGCCAGTGTCTTTTGCTCTCTTGGAGCGATTGGGGGCCCACCTGAGTGCGGTGTGTTCGTCTGTTTTTGAGGTTATTTTGTTTCGGCTGGCGTTTTCGTTTGCGTTTTTCGGGGCGCTCCGGATTGGGGAATTGGTGGCGGTTAGTCGGCAAGGTTCCGGGGGGATTCAGGCGCGAGATGTTCTTTTATTTGACACCAGCGTGGAATTTTGGCTCCGGAGGTCCAAGACGGATCAATCCGGCAGAGGACGGCGGGTGTTACTGTGGCGGAATCGGCAATGTGTCCGGTGCGGTGTTTGCGGGAGTTTCGGGGGTTGCGACCGCGGGAAGATGGGCCGTTGCTTTGTCATGAGGATGGTTCTTTCTTGTCGAATTATCAGTTTCGGGCAGTTTTCCGGAGGTGTGTGGAAGGTCTTGGCTTGGATCCCGGTTGTTATGCGCCTCATTCTTTTAGGATTGGAGCGGCAACTGAGGCGGCTGTGTGCGGGTTGAGTCCGGAGATAGTACGGAGGATAGGTCGGTGGGAATCCAGGAGATATTTGAGTTATGTGCGCCCTTAGCATGGCTTATGAGGTGGGGAGTTTTGGATTTGTTGTGTTATGGTATGGTACTGTAATGTTTTTGTTGTCTTCCTTTGCAGGGGACTTTTCCCTTTTGGTCTGGATATTGGGCCACTCCTTTGTGCACTGGGCAGCGATCCGGGCAGACATCCGATCGGAGGGTCGTCAGCTGGGCTTTGCACGAAATGTGGCGGTACTCCGGTGGTTGGGTATCCGGGGCATGCGGTGGATGCGGGTGTTGCCCGAGGTGCACAGGGCAATGCGATTGGACCGGGCGCCGGATATTCTGGTCCTGCACGTTGGGGGGAATGATGTGGGAATGGTGGCGGGCCGGGAGTTGATTAGGGATATAAAACATGATTTGCTTCGGCTGTGGGTGGCTGTACCAGGACTTCGGACGGTCTGGTCAGAGATTGTCCCGAGGCGGACATGGCGTAGGGCTCGGTCAGTTGAAAGGCTGAATAAGACCCGTATAAAAATCAATCGGGCCATTTCGGGTTTTGTAGTGAGGAATGGGGGGGTGGCGGTCCGTCATTTTGAGTTGGAGGCGGTGGATCAGGATTACTGGTTGGCAGATGGGGTTCACCTGAATGCAGTGGGGACAGATTTGTGGTCTTTGGGAATTCAGGAGGGTATTGAGCGGGCCATGGCATTGCCCGGTAGAGGGGGGGTCTCGAGCGTTTGAGGGGGTTAAAACGCTCTCGTTGTGGTGGTGGGGGTGGGGTCCTCGAAGTTGGTGAAAATTGGATTGGGGGGTCCCAATGGAGGTGGAATCCCCCCCGTTAATTACTGGTTTGGGGAGTGGTCTGGTGATCATGGGGGGAACATCGGCTTGGTGGGGTCGGTTCCCGGTTTGGTGGTTTAACCCTTTCCCCTCATATTTGTTTGGTGCTCCCGAGTTTGTGGTTGCGGCTGGGAGTAATGGGGTTTGAGGGGGAAGGTAGGATTGGAGTATTGGGTGATCACCAGATTGTTTGAGCTTCGAGGACCACAACCCCCTGTTTTATAAATGTTTTTTATAAGTTATGTTAAATAAAAGGCTGCTGTGGCCATTTTATCCAACTATGTGTCTGTGGTCATTTCAATAAGGGGTTAAGTATTAGGGGGTATGGTAGCAGTTAAGGGGTCACCAGGACTCCACTATGCCAACGTCAAGTGCCCGGCTGGAACCTCCACCCCCTCCCCAGGGGGTAGGTGGAGGCCGGCATGACGTGGCTAGGGGGGATAGGGTGAAGAGGGAAAAGGGGTGGGGGTTTTAGGGACCGTTAGGTTGGGAGCGGGGAAAAGCCAGGCATTGCTGCGGCTGCAGCTGAAGTAGTTGTCCCGCCCACCCTCCCCTTTTGTTTTGTTTTGTTTTATTTTGTTTTGTTTGTCTGGGTCATAGTGGCAGGGGTGGTGGGGGTGGGGTCCTCGAAGTTGGTGAAAATTGGATTGGGGGGTCCCAATGGAGGTGGAATCCCCCCCGTTAATTACTGGTTTGGGGAGTGGTCTGGTGATCATGGGGGGAACATCGGCTTGGTGGGGGTCGGTTCCCGGTTTGGTGGTTTAACCCTTTCCCCTCATATTTGTTTGGTGCTCCCGAGTTTGTGGTTGCGGCTGGGAGTAATGGGGTTTGAGGGGGAAGGTAGGATTGGAGTATTGGGTGATCACCAGATTGTTTGAGCTTCGAGGACCACAACCCCCTGTTTTATAAATGTTTTTTATAAGTTATGTTAAATAAAAGGCTGCTGTGGCCATTTTATCCAACTATGTGTCTGTGGTCATTTCAATAAGGGGTTAAGTATTAGGGGGTATGGTAGCAGTTAAGGGGTCACCAGGACTCCACTATGCCAACGTCATGTCGGACAACTCCTTTAATTTGCTTGAGTCAGATTTATGGTACAATTGAAAATGTTTTGGTAGGGTTTTTAGGTGTTCCGTCTCATGCAGAGTCTTTGTTTTCTCAATGTCCCTGATGGGCTCACGGAATCCCACCTTTAACCCCCTAACCACTGGACGATTTTTCCGTTTTTGTTTTTTGCTCCCCTTTTTCCGAGAGTCGTAAGTTTTTTATTTTTCCCGTCAATCTTGCCATAAGAGGGCTTGTTTTTTGCGGGACGTATTGGTCTTTTAAGTGAAACCATGAGTTTTACCATATATGGTACTGGAAAACAGCACAAAATTTCCATGTGCGGAAAAATTACAAAAAAGTGTGATTGGACAATGGTTTATGGGGTACTTTATTCACCGTGTTCACTGTATGGTAAAACTGATGGGTGGGTGTGATACTTCAGGTTGGTATGAGTTCGTTGATACCAAACATGTTTAGGTTTACTTTTATATAAGGGGTTAAAAAAAGGTTTGTCCAAAAAATTGGAGCACTTTCTGCGGCATTTTCTGCAACTTGTAGTGTTCTCATTTTTCGGGATATGGGGCTCACTGATGGCTTATTTGTTTGCATTTTTAGCTGTACCATTTTTGCGCAGATGCTACGTTTTGACTCCCTGGTATTGCATTTTGCTGAAAATTTGCGAAGACCAAAAAACGTAACTTTGCCAGTTGGATTTTTTTTTACGGCTACGCCATCTACCGATCTAATTGATTCATTTTAGATTTTGATAGACTGGGCATTTCTGAACTCTGCGATACCAAATGAGTGTATATTTATTATTTTTTTAACCCTTTGATTTTTAGTGGGGCGAATGGAGAATGATTTAAACTTTTAGTTGTTTTTTTAATTCTATAAACCTTTTTTTTTACTATTTTTTTATTTTAATAGTCTCTCTAGGGGGTAAGGATTAGCCGTCTGATCGCTTGTTCATTTCTGCTGATCAGAGCGGCAGAGCTCTGATCAGCTGAAATGCTGCTGTCCTGTTAAAGCCAGCCGGCTGTAGCAGGATGTGAGTCATGATAGCGACAGGAGTCATCACATAACCCTGTGCTACCATGGCAACCATCGGCTTCCCATGATCGCGTTACGGGGCCTCCGATGGCGGTGTAGAAAGGCAATTGGAATAGTCATTGGCCCTCGTGTGGATTACCACAGACCTGCGTGTTTTTGGGGTTAATAAAGGAGTGAAATAGGGTATTGTTTTTATCTTATTTTGTGTTTGTGTTTATTTCTTTTCACTTCCAGATTAGTAATGGGGGTAGGGTTTTCATAGACCCTGCCATTACTAATCTAGAGCTTAGTGGCAGCTGTGAGCTGTTATTAACCCCTTATTAGCCTGATTGCTACTGCACCAGTGCAATCGGGAAGAGCCGGGTAAAGTGCCAGGATTGTCACATATAATGGATGTGACAATCCTGGGTTGCTGTGGGCTGCTATTGTTATAACGCGCCTGCTTTAATCTTATTTTATTTAATTTTCCTTTATTTATTTTTTATTTCCAAAGGTTCCGGATCATTATCCGGAGTTCCCTGAGAACTCCAGGCCCGGGTCCGGTACTCGGGTATTTTTAAAATCGCTCGGATCCTAAAGCTGGTGTCACACATAACGACGACGACAACGACGTCGCTGCTACGTCACCATTTTCTGTGACGTTGCAGCGACGTCCCGTCGCTGTCGCTGTGTGTGACATCCAGCAACGACCTGGCCCCTGCTGTGAGGTCGCCGGTCGTTGCTGAATGTCCAGCTTCATTTTTTGGTCGTCACTCTCCCGCTGTGACACACACATCGCTGTGTGTGACAGCGAGAGAGCGACGAAATGAAGCGATCAGGAGCCGGCACTGGCAGCTGCGGTAAGCTGTAACCAGCGTAAACATCGGGTAACCAAGGGAAGACCTTTCCCTGGTTACCCGATGTTTACGCTGGTTACCAGCCTCCGCTCTTGCTGCCAGCGCCGGCTCCTGCACTGTGACATGTGGCTGCAGTATGCATCGGGTAATTAACCCGATGTATACTGTAGCAAGGAGCCAGCGCTAAGCAGTGCACGCGGCTCCCTGCTCTCTGCACTGTGACATGTAGCTGCAGCACACATCGGGTTAATTAACCCGATGTGTGCTGCAGGAGAGCAAGGAGCCAGCGCTAAGCGCGGCTCCCTGCTCTCTGAACTGTGACATGTAGCTGCAGCACACATCGGGTTAATTAACCCGATGTGTGCTGCAGGAGAGCAAGGAGCCAGCGCTAAGCGCGGCTCCCTGCTCTCTGAACATGTAGCACAGCGACGTTATGATCGCTGCTTCTGCTGTGTTTGACAGCTAAGCAGCGATCATAACAGCGACTTACAAGGTCGCTGTTACGTCACCGAAAATGGTGACGTAACAGCGACGTCGTTGTCGCTGTCGTTTAGTGTGACACCAGCTTAAATTTTACTGTCCGGGTCTGTCCGTCACTAATCAATAGACAAATAAAAAAGTGCATGGTGTTTATGTAGTTGTGTAAACAGAAATATGATATTCAAAATTAAAAATGACATGCCATAAGGCAAGCAAAATCAAGAAATGCAAAAAACTAAATTATTGAGTAAATGTATTAAATATTAGTTGTATCCAAACTATAATTAAATTGTTGTACAATGTTGTTCTCCACTTTTCTTAGATAATAATCTTTTTTCTTATTTTCTCATAGGCACTTCATTCAGGGAAAAGACCCAATCAAAGTCAACATCTAAGTCACTGAGCGGGTCGAGTGAAGTACCTCAAAATTTGCAGACCACCACAGGTATGGTTTTAGCATATACAGACCTCTAAATTATGGATAAAAAAACTATTAAAAATAATTTTAACACAAACAGTCCCATTCTCACACCACATAAAAATACCCAATTAAAGAAAGCAGCCAAAGCTCTCATTGAGCCCAATAGGAGTCCTTGTGTCCAATCTATAAATAAAGTGACTCAAGTTGCGCAAGGGCCTTAAATAGGTTACCACCTCTAACCTCTGATCTATGGCCTTTATAATTAATTTGCTTGAGTCAGATTTATGGTACAATTGGAAATGTTTTGGTAGGGTTTTTAGGTGTTCCATCTCATGTAGAGTCTTTGTTTTCTCAATGTCCCTGATGTGCTCACGGACTCACACCTTTAACCCTCTAACCCGTGGACGATTTTTCCGTTTTTGTTTTTTGCTCCCCTTTTTCCGAGAGTCGTAACTTTTTTATTTTTCCCGTCAATCTTGCCATAAGAGGTCTTGTTTTTGCGGGACGTATTGGTCTTTTAAGTGAAACCATGAGTTTTAACATATATGGTACTGGAAAACAGCAAAAAATTTCCACGTGCGGAAAAATTACAAAAAAGTGTGATTGGACAATGGTTTATGGGGTACTTTATTCACCGTGTTCACTGTATGGTAAAACTGATGGGTGGGTGTGATACTTCAGGTTGGTATGAGTTCGTTGATACTAAACATGTTTAGGTTTACTTTTATCTAAGGGGTTAAAAAAAGGTTTGTCCAAAAAATTGGAGCACTTTCAGCGCCATTTTCTGCAACTTGTAGTGTTCTCATTTTTCGGGATATGGGGCTCACTGATGGCTTATTTGTTTGCATTTTTAGCTGAACCATTTTTGCGCAGATGCTACGTTTTGACTCCCTGGTATTGCATTTTGCTCAAAATTTGCGAAGACCAAAAAACTTAACTTTGCCGGTTGGAATTTTTTTTTACGGCTACGCCGTCTACCGATCATATTAATTCATTTTAGATTTTGATAGACTGGGCATTTTTTAACTCTGTGATACCAAATGAGTGTATATTTATTATTTTTTTAACCCTTTGATTTTTAGTGGGGCGAATGGGGAGTGATTTAAATTTTTAGTGGGTTTTTTTAATTCTTTAAAACTTTTTTTTAATTTTTTTTTATTTTAATAGTCCCCCTAGGGGTAAGGATTAGTTGTCTGATCGCTTGTTCATTTCTGCTGATCAGCTGAAATGCTGCTGTCCTGTTACAAGCAGCCGGCTGTAACAGGATGTGAGTCATGATAGCGACATGAGTCATGACATAACCCTGTGCTACCATGGCAACCATCGGATTCCCGTGATCGCGTCACGGGGACTCCGATGGCGTCGAGGAAAGGAAATTTCCCTGCCATGGACATTTACATTGCGCTGTCAGTATTTGACAGCGCGGTCTAAGGGATTAAAAGGCATGGGTGAATCGTGGATCCACCCTTGCTTGTAAGGTACACATGTCTGCTGTTCAGATCAGCATATATGTGCGGAAATCGGTGCCGGTTTACTGCAGCAGCCGACGATGATTACACCGCCATTATCTACGATGTACCCAGTACGTCCAATGTCTGTAAGAGGTTAAGTCCCTTGTGGTCATTCCTATGTAGATTTTCTGGCATGGATACTGGGCGTAATAAATCACGCTCTTAGAAGCACAAATATGTTGGTGATTTATTGTGTAAGTTTGTGTTCCTTCCGATTTTTTAATGGGAATCTGTCACCAGATTTGGGGACTACAAGCTGTGTCCAATACCACTGAGTTCTTATATACAGCATTCCAAAATACTGTATATAAGAGCCTGTAAAACGGAAAAAGTACTTTTATAATACTCACCTAGGGTGGGTCCAGTCCAATGGGTGTCGCAGCTCTCCAGTGCGGTGCCTCCTCTTTTAGGTCTGACGCATCCTCTCTGCTGCGATCTTCGGCCTCCTTCTTCCCAGTCCGGTGTGGATGATGTGTCTATGTCATCCACACGAGCCGACATTGCGGTCCTGCGCAGGCGCATTCATCTGCCCTGCTGATCAAAGTACTGTAATGTGCAGGCGCGAGGAAAGGTTAACCCCTTCACGACTGGCCGACTTTACACTTTCCGTTATTTGTGGGGGGTTTGCCATTCTTCTGACAGACGTAACTTTCTTTAACGTTCCTTTGGGAGACCCAGACCATGGGTGTTTAGCTTCTGCCTCCGGAGGACACACAAAGTACTACACTTAAAAGTGTAGCTCCTCCCTCTGAGCTTATACACCCCCTGGTAGCCAGTCCTAGCCAGTTTATCGCTTTGTGTTCAGGAGGTCATACATCCACACATGCATTCTCATCTGATTGTTTGACTTTTGGAAAGAGTTTGAGGAAAAGCGGGTCCATGTCTGGACTTCCGGCATGTCCCTTCTCACCCCACTGTGTCGGCGGTGTTGTTAATGTTGATTTACAAGGCTGAAGCCTTACATGCCGCGCTCCTTCACCATCCCTTCTGGGCTCTGGCTTGAAGTGGGAGCCAGCACGGTCTCCATGCCTGGCAGGAGTCCGGTCTCCATCCACAGCCCCTTGAGGATTCTGTTGGACCGGAGCACTCATCCCCAGGGACATGGCCCTGCGTCTCAGCAGCTAAGTACCTGAGACGTTTTTGTTGGGGGTCCCGGTTCTTTATTGTAAGGGGAGAGTATGCTGTATGTGATTGTTTTTAACTTTTCCGGCGGGTTCTCCAGCTTTTGCCCGAGAACCGCGCCGATGGTGCCTGCTTGTCGGCCTCGCCGCTTAAATTTAGGCCCCGGCTTCGCCGGAGGCCTAGTTTCGTTTTCCTGCCCTCGCATGTCACTCATGCAGAGGGACAGGTTCGGCTCCTCCCGGCGGCCGTTCTACACAGGGGAGGGACACTCCCCACTGCTGGGGCGTCCCTCCTTCCCGGCAGGTCTCTATAGCCCTCCAGTTCTCGCTCTTTTATAGGAGCGCCCTAGTCCCGCCCCCTCTCTTCGCTCCGGCGGCCATTTCTCAGGCAGAGTTCACTCTGCTCTGGGACATCCTGCATTCTGCATCTCTGCTGAGGTGCTGCGCTCTGGGGGACCGAGCTTCGGGATCTGGAGGGCACACAACACCGCGCTCAGCGGTCTGGTAAGCCACAGCCGGTCTCCGATTGTGGACCTCTGTATATTCTCCCTGGGGTTCATTCTCTGCAAATCCCCCACTCCAGCAGCATGTCTCACACAAGGAGCAAGGCTCCAAAGCTTTATTCTGCATGCACTGCATGTAAGCTCCTGCTGCCTGAGCCGAGCATTTATCCACACTGTGATGGTTGCTCTAACTTGGCGGTGCCACAGCCTGGAGTCTCACCCCAAGTGGTCTCTCAGGCTGCTGCTGCACCTGTGATTTAACCCCCGGCCTGGGTAGAGTCCTTTTCTAGGTCCATATCCCAGCCATTTGCTGAGTCCATGGGACTTTTGTCCAGGACTTTGATGAATATGCATCAGCCCCCCTCACAGGGTGCCTCTAATACTCTTGACAGAGGACTCCTATCCTCTGACCTCCGTCCATCAGAGCTCACGGAGGATTCATCATCTGATCTCAGACCCCGTCCTTCTAAGAGAAGGCGCAGGGTTTCCTCCCCCTGCCCATCCCACGGCTCTGTCTCAAGAGCTGACTCTCAAGATGAGGAGGATGCCCTCACTGGGGGCTCGGAGGCTATGAATCCCATCGATTTCTCTGAGGGTGACTCAGATCTTAGTGATTTGATTGCTTCTATTAATTCTGTGCTGGATCTCAATCCGCCAGTGTCAGAGGAGCAACTCTCTTTGGCAGAAAAACATCAGTTTACCTCGCCTAAGAGAGTGAAGAGTGTGTTCTTTAACCACTCCAGTTTTCAGACCGCTGTGACCAAACCCAGGGCCTGCCCTGACAAACGCTTTCCAAAGCGTGGTTGTGATGACCGGTTTCCATTTCCACCTGAGGTGGTCAAGGAGTGGTCTCACTCCCCAAAGGTAGACCCTCCGGTGTCTAGGCTATCAGCCCGGACCGTTGTGTCGGTGGCTGACGGCACCTCACTTAAGGATTCCACTGACCGTCAGATTGACCTTCTGGCCAAATCTGTGTATGAAGCTGTGGGGGCCGCGTTTTTCCCGACTTTTGCAGCAGTGTGGGCTCTCAAAGCCATCTCTGCTTCTCTAGAGGAGATGCATTCCCTCACCAAGGAATCTATGCCTGAGATGGTTACCTTAACTGCTCAGGCTTCAGCCTTTTCATCTTATGCCATGTCTGCCATGCTAGAGGCTGCTCACCGCACTGCGGTGGCTTCAGCTAATTCTCTTGTTATCCGCAGGATTTTGTGGCTTCGAGAGTGGAAGGCAGATGCTTCTTCCAAGAAGTTTCTTGCTGGGCTCCCTTTTGCTGGGTCACGGCTGTTTGGTGAACAGCTGGATGAAATCATTAAAGAAGCTACTGGCGGGAAGAGTACTTCCATGCCACAAACCAAGACCAGGAAACCCGCCCAGGGTAGGAATCAATCGAGGTTTCGTTCCTTTCGTTCCTCCAACTGGTCATCCTTTAAGCCTTCCGCCTCGACCGCTAACTCAGCCAAGGATCAGAAATCCAATTGGCGCCCAAAAGCGCGTCCGTAGAAGACCGCAGGAGGTTCTGCCACTAAGGCAGCTTCCTCATGACTCTCGGCCCGCTCCAGCCATGTCCTTAGTCGGTGGCAGGCTCTCCCACTTTGGCGACGCTTGGTTAAAGCAAGTCTCCGATCAGTGGGTGAGAGACATCATATCTCACGGCTACAGGATAGAATTCTCTTCCAGCCCTCCAAACAGATTTTTTCTCTCAACTCCAAGGCCGCTGCCTTCTCGCAGGCCGTGGCGTCCTTGCAGGCAAACGGAGTGATTGTCCCAGTTCCCGCTCAGGAACGGTTCAGAGGTTTTTACTCAAATCTCTTCCTAGTTCCAAAAAAGGACGGTACCTTCCGGCCCATCCTGGATCTCAAGCTTCTCAACAAGCATGTCCGGGTGCGGCATTTTCGCATGGAGTCTCTGCGATCAGTCATTGCCTCTATGACCCAAGGGGATTTCCTGGCATCCATCGACATCAGAGATGCCTATCTACATGTGCCAATCGCAGTGTCACATCAGCGTTGGTTACGTTTTGCGATAGGAGAGGATCATTTCCAATTCGTGGCTCTCCCCTTCGGGTTAGCCACGGCCCCTCGGGTATTCACCAAGGTCATGGCGGCAGTGATTGCGGTCCTGCACCTCCAGGGGTTAGCAGTGCTTCCTTATCTGGACGACCTTCTGGTCAAGGGTCCATCCAACGCAGACTGTCAGCGGAGTGTTTCGCTCACTCTCGCCACCCTAGCCCAATTCGGGTGGATTGTCAATCTTCCCAAATCCACTCTGACTCCGACTCAGAGTCTCACGTACCTAGGGATGCAGTTCGAGACTTTGCCGGCACTTGTGAAGTTGCCCTTAATCAAACAGCAGTCTCTCCGGCTAGCGGTGCGCTCTCTCCTGAGGCCCCGCCGTTATTCCCTCAGGCGCCTGATGCAGGTGCTGGGTCAAATGGTGGCTTCCATGGAGGCGGTTCCCTTTGCCCAGTTCCATCTGCGTCCTCTGCAGCTGGACATTCTCCGCTGTTGGGACAAGCGGCCTTCCTCCTTACAGAGGTTAGTGGCTCTGTCGCCACGGACCAGGAGCTCTCTTCAGTGGTTGCTTCGATCCCTCTCCCTGTCCCAAGGGCGCTCCTTCCTGGCTCCGTCCTGGGTGATTCTCACCACGGATGCCAGCCTATCCGGCTGGGGAGCGGTACATCTCCACCACAGAGCGCAGGGCACTTAGACTCCGTCCGAGTCAGCCCTTTCAATCAATGTGCTGGAAACCAGAGCTGTGGTTCTAGCTCTCCTAGCCTTTCACCACCTGTTGGCGGGCAGGCACATTCAAGTCCAGTCAGACAACGCGACAGCGGTTGCCTACATCAATCACCAAGGCGGGACACGCAGCCGCCTGGCAATGTTGGAGGTCCAACGCATTCTTCAATGGGCGGAGGACTCCAAGTCCACCATATCCGCAGTCCACATCCCTGGCGTAGAAAACTGGGAGGCAGATTATCTCAGCCGTCAATCCGTGGACGGTGGCGAGTGGTCCCTGCACCCGGCAGTGTTTCAGTCAATCTGCCGCAAGTGATGTACTCCGGACGTGGACCTAATGGCATCCTGTCACAACAACAAGGTTCCGGTTTATGTGGCTCGCTCCCACGATCCTCAGGCCTTCACCGCGGACGCTCTGGTTCAAGACTGGTCCCAGTTTCGTCTGTCCTACGTGTTTCCCCCTCTAGCTCTCTTGCCCAGAGTCCTGCGCAAGATCAGAATAGAGGGCCGTCGAGTCATCCTCATTGCACCGGACTGGCCCAGGCGAGCTTGGTATCCGGACCTGCTCCAACTGTCCGTGGAGATGCCGTGGCATCTTCCGGACCGTCCAGACCTGCTCTCGCAAGGTCCATTTTTCCGCCCGAATTCTGCGGCACTCAAATTGACGGCGTGGCTCTTGAGTCCTGGATTTTGACGGCTTCTGGTATTCCTCCTGAAGTCATCTCCACTATGACTCGGGCCCGTAAGGCTTCCTCCGTCAAGATCTATCACAGGACTTGGAAAATTTTCCTGTCCTGGTGTCGCTCTTCCGGCCATTCTCCTTGGCCATTCTCGTTGCCGACCCTTCTGTCTTTTTTACAGTCCGGTCTGCAGCTAGGACTGTCCCTCAACTCTCTCAAGGGACAAGTCTCAGCTCTATCAGTGCTGTTCCAGCGGCGTCTTGCCCGGCTGGCTCAGATCCGCACCTTCATGCAAGGTGCGTCTCACATCATTCCGCCTTATCGGCGGCCCTTGGATCCCTGGGACCTTAACTTGGTCCTCACGGTATTGCAGAAACCCCCTTTGAGCCTCTTAGGGAGGTTTCTTTGTATCGTCTTTCTCAAAAGGTGGCCTTTCTAGTTGCCATAACTTCTCTCAGGAGAGTCTCTGATTTGGCTGCGCTCTCCTCGGAGTCACCTTTTTTGGTTTTTCACCAAGACAAGGTAGTTCTCCGTCCGACCCCGGACTTTCTTCCTAAGGTGGTCTCTCCCTTCCACCTTAACCAGGATATTTCCTTGCCTTCATAGCAAGGAGGATTTGCGGGGCACTACTTTCACTGAGGACTGTCCACATTAAACAATCAGCGGCTAGTTGCAGGAGGCACACACAGTGCTATTTGATCTCTGCTGTGGCAGGAGAAAACTATCAGGTCGGACTATACTGAATACAGCTACGGGGTGCTTGTTCCAAAAGCATCAGAGCATGAAACATTAGGCAAAGAGAGAAAAAAGGAACCGCACTCACCGGTAATTGCTGTGAAGTATTCAGGTTTATTTCATGGTCGGAGGATACATGCTTCGGCGTAACAGGGAGGGAATGAGGATGGTTAGCACAAAAAAGACTACGGCCGTTTCGCCCCTGTAGGTGGGGCTGGTAAGACCCGTCGAAGCCCCACCTACAGGGGCGAAACGGCCGTAGTCTTTTTTGTGCTAACCATCCTCATTCCCTCCCTGTTACGCCGAAGCATGTATCCTCCGACCATGAAATAAACCTGAATACTTCACAGCAATTACCGGTGAGTGCGGTTCCTTTTTTCTCTCTTTGCCTAATATTTCCTTGCCTTCCTTCTGTCCAGCCCCTGTTCATCGCTTTGAGAAAGCGCTGCATACTCTAGATCTGGTGCGTGCTCTCCGGATTTATGTGGCTCGCACCGCTGCGCTTAGGCGGTGGACCTCTCTTTTTGTGCTAACCACAGGGCGGCGCAAGGGTCTCTCTGCTTCTAAGCCGACCTTGGCCCGTTGGATTAGATCGATCATTTCGGACGCCTACTAGAGTACTCAGGTGCCTCCCCCGCCGGGGATCAAAGCACACTCGACCAGAGCTGTCGGTGCCTCTTGGGCTTTTAGGCACCAGGCTACGGCTCAACAAGTCTGTCAGGCTGCCACTTGGACTAGCCTGCATACCTTTTCGAAGCAGTACCAAGTGCATGCTCATGCTTCGGCAGATGCGAGCTTGGGCAGACGCATCCTTCAGGCGGCTGTCGCCCACTTGTGAAGTTAGGCTCCGCCTACTTCTTAGTTTTTTTCTATTTTTCCCACCCAGGGACTGCTTTGGAACGTCCCATGGTCTGGGTCTCCCAAAGGAACGATAAAGAAAAAGAGAATTTTGTTACTTACCGTAAATTCTTTTTCTTATAGTTCCGTATTGGGAGACCCAGCTCCCTCCCTGTTGCCTGTTGGCAATTTTCTTGTTCCGTGTGTTATGACCGGCTGTTGTCGTGGACAGAGTCTCCGGTTGTTCCGGTTCTTACTCGGTTCTACTTGTGAGTGGCTATTCTCCTTCAGCTTTTGCACTAAACTGGCTAGGACTGGCTACCAGGGGGTGTATAAGCTCAGAGGGAGGAGCTACACTTTTAAGTGTAGTACTTTGTGTGTCCTCCGGAGGCAGAAGCTAAACACCCATGGTCTGGGTCTCCCAATACGGAACTATAAGAAAAAGAATTTACGGTAAGTAACAAAATTCTCTTTTTTTTATTTTTCAGTCAATGTGGTCATGTGAGGGCTCATTTTTTGCACAATGAGCTGTAATTTTAAATGAAACCGTGAGTTTTACCATGCAGTGTACTGTAAAATGGCAAAAAAATTCCAAATGTGGAGAAATTAAAAAAAAAAAGTGTGATTGCTCTATTGTTTTTGAGAGATTTTATTCACTGTGTTCACTATATGGTAAACCTGATGTGCTGCTGTGATGCCTGAGGTTACTGCAAGTTTGTAGACACCAAACATGAATAGGTTTACTTTTATCTAAGGTGTTAAGAAAATAATCAGAAGTTTGTCCGAAAAAAGTGACAGACGTTGTGCGCCATTTTCTGAGACCCATAGCGTTCTCATTTTTTTAAATCTATGGCTCAGTGATGGCTATTTTTTGTATCTCGAGCTGACGTTTTTAACAGTATCATTTTTGCGCAGATGCTATGTTTTCATTGCCTGTTATTGCATTTTGCTTAAAATTTGTGGCAACCAAAAAGCGTAATTTTGGCATTTGGAATTTTTTTGCTGCTACGCCGTTTACCAAACAGAACAAATGATTTTATATTTTGATATATATTTGGGCTGAAGACAGCGATACCAAATGTGTGAATATATTTTTTTTTAACCCTTTATTTTTCAGTGGGGCAAAAGAGGGATGATTTGAACTTTTAGGTGTTTTTACTTTTTTTTACTTTTTCAAAACTTTTTCTTAAATTTTTTTTTAAATTTGACTAGTACCCCTAGGGGGCTATTAGGATCAGCTGTCTGATCACTCATTTATTTATCCCAATCAGAGCAGCACAATTTAGACTCGGAGAAATTATCATCTCTTGTAACAGCCAGTATTTGGCTTTTTCTTACAGGACCTGAGTCATGTGAGCTACAGGAGTCATCACATGACCCTGTGCTATCATGATAGCCACCAGATTGTTAAGGGGTTAAAGATCTCTTACGCATATGCACTACAATACATGGATCTGCTTTGAGCAGGGCAGATCAAAGTGCGCCTGCGCAGGACCTCAATGCCAGCTAGTGAGCATGATGTACGACGCGTCATGCACATGGGCCTCAGAAGAAGGAGGATGGCGATCGCCGCAGAGAGGAAATGCCGGACTAGAGAGAGGAGGCAGTGGGTTTGAGATAATGATCAATAACTTTGCTAGCTATTTCATCATCAGCTGACGGTCTCCTTTTTTTCTCAGCCCCAGATCCCCTTGAGTGGAGCCCCAAAAATTGGTCTGTGCGATTTCTTCCTGTAAGCTCCCAAAGTAAGTCTGCCATCTTGTCTTTCTTCTTCCTGCTCCAGCTGTAAGGCTACTTTCACATTTTACAGGATGCAAACCGCATATGACCGGATCCTGTGGATTGAATGTGCAACGCATGCAACCGCAATTGTTATTTTATTGTATGCTTCTACTTCTACTTGTGATGGATGAAGGGGAACACAGAATTTATCGGCTGGCACTGGAGTCAGCTGATCGGGAATAAGATGAACTCCTGATCTCACAGCCCGCACACGCTGTGATGGATGCAGGTTAACAGCAATCACTGCCTGCTGCCGATCACGTGTGACCATGTTCGGGCTGTGTGGTCATGAGTTCAGCTGAGTTCAGATCAGCTGACTCCAGTGTTGGCCGATTACTTTCTGTGTCCCCCTGCATCCATCGCAGAGTGTTCGGGCTGGAGTTCAACAGAGTTCAGATCAGCTGACTCCAGTGTCGGCCGAATTCAGCTGACCTCACAGGCAGCACACGCTGCGATGGATGCAGGGGGACCCAGAAGAAGTAATCGGCCAACACTGGAGTCAGCTGATCAGATTACTTGATCTGCTGGCAGAATGGTTAGAAGTAGGGATGAGTGAGCACTAAAATGCTCGGGTTCTCGGTAGCCCATGAGTATTTTTTTTTTTTAAATTCATTAAAAAATAAACAAAAACCCCAAACACATAACCCTAACTCTAGGGTTAGGGGGTAAAAAAAATAAAATGTGTGGACTCCCGCTGCATTTTCTATTGCTAAGGTAACCCAAGCAGCTACTGGCTGCTAACCCCCACTGCTTATATGACCTTCACTGGCAATGGAAAATCCAGGGAAGCCCTTTTTTTAACGTTTTTTGCCCAAAAACTAAAAAAAAAAGACAGCTTCACCCTGTTTTTGTATGCTAGCCAGGTACAGCAAGCAGGTACGCGCTGCCCCCAACCCCCAGCTGCCTATTTGTACCCGGTTGGGAACCAAAAATACAGGGAAGCCATTTTTTAAGTATTTCATGAATTTCATGAAATAATTAAAAAAAAACAAAAAACGACATGGGCTTCGGCCAATTTTTGTGACGAGCCAGGTACAACTAGGCAGCTGGGGATGGGAATATGCAGTGCAGGGTGGCCCAAGCTTTCTTGGCCCCCCCGCTGCGAATTGCAGTCAACAGTCGCCCCAGAATATGGCGCTTTCTTAAAAGCGCTATCTTCTGGCGTTGTGTCCAACATCTCTCCCAGCGGCCCTGGTGCCGGGTGGCACGTTGGGTAATAAGGGGTTAATACCAGCTTTGTTTTACCTGCTGGTATAAAGCCTGAGATTGCTAATGTCAGGCCAAGTTTGACCCGGCCATTAAGAATCTCCAATAAAGGGTTAAAAATAAGACATCACACAGAAAAAATACTTTATTAGAAAAAAATACACAGACACTTTATTAGAAATAAATACACAGACACACTTAGGGACGCCATCTTTATTACTCCCTCTCACCCCTTCACGATCCTGGTCTTCTGTCTGAGAGAGAGGGAAATTTCTGTATTGACCATGCCAAGCTGCTTTCTGGGCATGCTCAGTACAAAAAACAGGATTCTGTCTATCAGGGTCCGGCGACTTCCGGTACAGCAGGATCGGGGTCATTGAAATACATTGCAGGTACCACTGCATGTACTAATACAGATGGCCACCTGGTGGCGCTATAACAACACAAAAATATCACCCATGTAACGCAGCCTAAGCCTCAAAGGCTACCATTACCATTACCGATAGAGCTAACAGCCATGAATCATCGTGATCCGGACTCACCTATAAAGTGCACTTATAACTGGATGTTTTGAGTAGCCCTGACACGCGTTTCTCACCTGGCTTCCTCGCTTGAGGAAAGTGTAATGTGCATGTGTTATTATGTGGTGTCTTGGGCGAGATCGTCGCTGTTTGGGCGCGTGCAGGGGGTGGGACGCTGCACATAGAGTCCGCCTCATCCAGTCATTCCAGGGGAAGCGTGGATCGGAAGAATACTTCCACTAACGTCAGTTAACCCATGCATCCTTCTAAGGAAGCTCCTTTGGCGGGGACTCATGCTGAGGCAGCCCCGCACATGCGCACCCAACGAGACCATATCTACTACTGGCAAGTGAAAGGGCACGACCAGGGTGGTAAGAAAATCATCCAAACATAAGGAGAATCAGCCTTAGCCTAAAGAATATGACCATGTATAGTCCTTAAAAGATTTTCTAATGTCCCTATATCATGCAGAGACAAAATTCATATAGTAATATGTGTGTATATATATATACCCCTAGATTCTAAATGGACCTTGCGATACCACAAATTTTCAATCCTGTGGGACCACAGTCATGGCGCAGCTTGAAATGTCTCTGGATCATCCTCAGGGAATCAAGATCCACAACATCACACACCGCAATTATGTCCCTAACATGTTCCCTCGTGCGGACTCGTTGTTCCCTTGATGTTAACCCAATATAAATTAGGCTACAGTCACATACTGCATAATAGATAACGTGACTTTTACTGTATGATTTGCAACTTTTTATTTTATACTCTTTAGGTCCATCCCAAGTTGACAACATCTCTGGGCAGACAAAAGGAAAACAACCAAATTTGGGACTCCCTTTCTCAAAGCGAGATACCACCCTAGGTACGTAATGGTTCTTCACCAGCATATCCTTTAGGCTTTTCCCCCTTCTAACAGGTAAGAGTGGGCAATGAGTAAAACGTCGTTCAAACTCTGGTCGGTCTTCAGTAACGACCAGTGTTTGTTCAAGATCTGCCTGATCGCCCCCCTCTGACTGTTAACTTGGAGATGAAATGTATCTGTGAGGAAAAAGATTCTTCCCTCTTACTTGTTGATAATAATTGTACCCGTGGAGAACCCGTTTCTGTCTGGTACCCCATTTTTATATTATAGTCCAGAAAAACAATTGCCTCCCGATCTGCCTTATAGGTTAGTTTGATGTTATATGGGTTATTGTTCAACCAAGTCATGAAGCTCTGCAGTTCAGCACCGGTACCCCTCCAGATAATAAAGATGTCATCTATCTTACCACCTAGTGTAAAATTAATAGATTAGGGATAAGCCAAATGGATGACAATGTTTTAATTTTGTTACATACATTTTTCCTTCTGAGTCCTCTGATACCATACCAAAAAAATATTCAATGCTCATGATTCAAAAGATAGATTTTCAGCGTAGTTTCTCCTTGATGAAAAATGAACCTTGAAATGGTAGCCTCATTTTAACCAAAACCTGGTATTAATAATTGGACAAATTGAAGAAGGACATGGCATTTGATTTACGAGTAATGCAACAACCTTTTCCCAGTTGATCAGTTTTAGACATCCTTAAAATTATCATTAGTGATGACTAGATATGGGCGAATGCTAAAATATTCTGGTACGGAATGTTCAAATCCAATAATTTCTACATTTGTGTATTCATACCGAATAACGAACCCAATCCAAGTCAATGGGAAACTCGAATAATTTTCTAGAGGACCTTGGAAATAGGCCTGCGAGGGCTGTAAAAATATTGCAATTGATGGAAAATTGTTGAAACTGAATGGCAACAGCATGCGGAAGATGCCTGAATCTATTTCTGACTCACATTTTATTTCTGGGAGTAATTTTGCCAAAGTATTACGCCACTTTTATGGATAGTAGTGGTCACTCAGTTCAATGAGGTCACCTGAGGTCAGGTTATCTGCGATCATAGGTGGATGACAATGGGCAGCTCCAGCTGTGACCGCAAATAACCTAATTTACGTCACCACACATCGCTGCGACTCATTCTCTGCCTTAAGATCACAGCGGGTGGTCATATTCTATGCCCACGCGCTGTCACTTCAGATGTAGCAGAGCTGGAATCGTTATGGGACCTCGTGTGGATTACATTAGACCTGGGTGTTTTTGGGGTTAATAAAGGAGTGAAAGAGGGTGTTGTTTTTATCTTATTTTGTGTTTGTGTTTATTTATTTTCACTTACAGATTAGTAATGGGGGTAGGGTTTTCATAGACCCTGCCATTGCTAATCTAGGGCTTAGTGGCAGATGTGAGCTGTTATTAACCCCTTATTAGCCTGATTGCCACCGCACCAGGGGATTCGGGAAGAATCGGGTAAAGTGCCAGGATTGTCACATCTAATGGATGTGACAATCCTGAGTGGCTGTGGGCTGCTATTGTTATAACGCGCCTGCTTTATTCTTATTTTCTTTATTTTTCCTTTTTTTATTTCCAAAGGTTCCGGATCATTATCCGGAGTTCCCTGAGAACTCCAGGCCCGGGTCCGGTACTCGGGTATTTTTAAAACCTCTCGGATTCTAAATTTTACAGTCCGGGTCTGTCCATCACTAATCAATAGACAAACAAAAAATGTGCATAGTGTTCATGTTGTTGTGTAAACAGAAATATTATATGCAAAATTAAAAATGACATGCCATAAGGCAAACAAAATCAAGAAATGCAAAAAACTAAATTATTGAGTAAATGTATTAAATATTAGTTGTATCCTAACTATAATTAAATTGTTGTACAATGTTTTTCTCCACTTTTCTTAGATAATAATCGTTTTTCTTATTTTCTTCGGCGCTCCATTGGGAGACCCAGACGATTGGGTGTATAGCTACTGCCTCCGGAGGCCACACAAAGTATTACACTAAAAAGTGTAAGGCCCCTCCCCTTCTGCATATACACCCCCCGTGGGATCACGAGCTCCCAGTTTTCATGCTTTGTGCGAAGGAGGTCAGACATCCACGCATAGCTCCACTGTTTTTAGTCAGCAGCAGCTGCTGACTATGTCGGTTGGAAGAAAAGTGGGCCCATATGGGGCCCCCAGCATGCTCCCTTCTCACCCCACTTTTGTCGGCGGTGTTTGTTAAGGTTGAGGTACCCACTGCGGGTACGGAGGCTGGAGCCCACATGCTGCTTTCCTTCCCCATCCCCCCTCGGGGCTCTGGTGAAGTGGGATCTTACCGGTCTCCAGGCACTGAGACCGGGCTCCATCCACAGACCCGGAGAACCTGCTGGATATGGAGCTGGATATCGTCAGGGACAGGGCCCTGCTACATTAAGGTACTCTGTGTCCTCGTACACATCGCGCACACACACGCCAGCATTGCTGGGAGTGCTAGTGCGCCGGGGACAACAGCGCGGAGCGCTTGTGCTATTATTCACTGCAGCTTAGCTGAGTGAATTTATGTATTAGAAACTGCCGCGCCGGCCGCTGCGGGGTGTTTTACACTGTGGCGCGGCTGGGACTTGTGGTGCGCCGGGGACTTCCGCGCTGGCCGTGCACATAGGACGGCCGCGCTTATACTCGAGTCCCCGGCTTTGCGGCCTAGTTTTCGCTTCGTTCCCGCCCCCAGCCCTGCCAGTCAGGAGAGGGGCGGGACGCTGTACAGAAAGTCAGCGCCGAGAGCTGGAGTCTGCTTTGCATTCTCCAGCCCCCTTCACTGGACACAGTGGGACGCCAGTTTCCCGCTCTTGTCTGGGGCACGTCCACGGCCCGCCCCTCTTCACAGGACGCCGGCAGCCATTCCTGCACTCAGTCTGGGCTGGAGAAGGGAGACAAGCTCTGGGCAACCAGTCACAGGATTCGGGCAACCACATTCCCGCTTTTGTGCGGGCAGTAAGCGGCACCTGAAGTGCTGACCCCACTAATGTCATTTGTACATTTGTACTTTATGCCTAGATGGCTAGACTACAGCAGCAAAAAGCAAGGGTGCTAGGGCACAGGCTTTCTAGGCTGCTTGTATTGCATGTGCTGAAGTGTTCATTTGTACTTCATGCTGGTATGATATACACTGCACTGTACGGTCGCTATTCTTGGCTATATACTCCTAGATGGCTAGACAACAGCAGCAAAAAAGCAAGGGTGCTAAGGCACAGGTTTTCTATGCTGCTTGTACTGCATGTGCTGAAGTGTTCATTTGTACTTTCTGCTTGTATGCTATACATTGCACTGTACGGTCGCTATTCTTGGCTATATACTTCTAGATGGCTAGACATCAGCAGCAAAAAAGCAAGGGTGCCAAGGCACAGGCTTTCTATGCTGCTTGTACTGCACGTGATACTGTTCCACACGGCAGGTTCCACTGTCCCCATTGTGTGCAATGCTCCCCTGTATCACTTGGTCAGCCGGGGTCTCTGCTAGAGGTGGCCAAAGGAACCACCGGTGAACCCTGTCCAGGGACAGGGACGGAGTTGCAGTTTCGGCTGATAGATTGTCTATGACTGTGACTAACATCTTAGAGACTTTGCAGTCCAGACGGACCATGGGCAATGTTGATACAATGCTCCCTGGCCACCCTCATTTGGAACAAATCAGTGCTCCGGGGGGGTCCCATGCATCCCAGGGCGCAGGCTCTGACACGGACGACAGTCCCAGACAGCCTAAGCGAGCTCGCTGGGAGCGGCACTCGGCTTCATCACTGGTTAGGGTCCCAGCAGGACTCTCTGTATGATGAGGCCGACGTAGCTGATCAGGACTCTGATCCTGAGACCGCTCTCAATCCGGATACACCGGATGGTGACGCCATAGTGAAGGATCTTCTAGCATCCATCAATGGAATGTTGGCTATTTCTCCCTCAGCTCCTCCGGTGGAGGAGTCAGCTTCACAGCAGGAGAAATCCCTTTTCAGTATCTCAAGCGTATATTGAGTACTTTTCTGGCCACTCTGACTTCAGAGAAGCGATCCGGAAACACCACACTTATCCAGATAAGCGTTCTCCAATCGTATTAAGGATACACGTTATCCTTTTTCCCCCTGACGTGGTCAAGCGCTGGACCCAGTGTCCAAAGGTGGATTCCCCAATCTCCAGGCTTGCGGCTAGATCCATAGTTGCAGTGGAAGATGGGACTTCACTTAAAGATGCCATTGACAGACAGATGGTCCTCTGGTTGAATTCTGTCTATGAAGCTATCGGCGTGTCGGTTGCTCCGGCATTCGCAGCCGTATGGGCATTCCAAGCTATTTCAGCTGGTCTTGCGCACGTGGACACTGTCACATGTACATCTGTGCCGCAGATGGCGTCCTTAACCTCGCAATGTCTGCATTGCGACTTCCGCTATTAATGCTGTCCTGCACTACAAGCCGTACGTCAGTGGCGTCCGCCAACTCCGTGGTTTTACGCAGAGCCTTGTGGTTGAGGAAAGGAATGCAGATTCTGCTTCCAAAAAAGTGCTTAACCAGTTTGCCATTATCTGGTGGCAGACTGTTTGGTGAGCGATTGGATGATATCATTAAACAGTCCAAGGGTAAGGACTCTTCCTTACACCAGCCCAGATCAAACAACACCCAACAGTTTTCGGTCCTTCCCAGGCTCGGGCAGGTCCCAATTGTCCTCGTCCAAAAGGACTCAAAAGGCTCAGAGAGGCGCAGATTCCTGGCGGGCTCAATCACGCCCAAGGAAGGCAGCCGGAGGAACCGCTACCAAGGCGGTTTCCTCATGACGTTCAGCCCTCTCTCTCCGCATCCGCGGTCGGTGGCAGACTCTCCCGCTTTGGCGACATTTAGCTGCCACAGGTCAAAGACCGGTGGGTGAGAGACATTTTGTCTCACGTGTACAGGATAGAGGTCTTTTCTCGTCCTCCGGCTAGATCTTCAGAAATTCCTCACCTCCCGACCGAGCCGATGCTCTTCTGCAGGCAGAAGGAGTGGTAATCCCTGTTCCTCCTCAGGAACAAGATACGGTTTTTACTCCAATCTGGTTGTGGTGCCAAAAAAGGACGGCTCTTCCGTTCCGTTCTAGACCTAAAACTGCTCAAAAGAGCAGTGTAAACCAGGCGGTTCCGGATGGAATCCCTCCGCTCCGTCATTGCCTCAAGGTCTCAAGGAGATTTCCTAGCATCAAGAGACATCAGGATGCTTATCTCCACGTGCCGATTGCTCCAGAGCACCAGCGTTTGCTGCGATTCGTTATAGAAGACGAGCATCTTCAGTTCGTAGACCTGCCCTTAGGTCTGGCGACAGCCCCACGGGTTTTCACCAAGGTCATGGCAGCAGTGGTAGCAGTCCTGCACTCTCAGGGTCACTCTGTGATCCCTTACTTGGACGATCTACTTGTCAAGGCACCCTCTCAAGAGGCATGCCAACACAGCCTGAACGTGGCGCTGGAGACTCTCCAGTTTCGGGTGGATCATAAACCTTTCAAAGTTAAATCTGACACCGACCCAATCGCTGACATATCTTGGCATGGAGCTTCACACTCTCTCAGCGATAGTGCAGCTCCCGCTGGACATACAGCGTTCACTACAGACGGGGGTGCAGTCTCTCCTTCAAGGCCAGTCACACCCCTTAAGGCGCCTCATGCAGAGGCAGTCCCTTTCGCGCAGTTTCATCTGCGTCCACTTCTATAGGACATTCTTCGCCAATGGGATGGGAAATCGACGTCCTTAGACAGGAACGTACCCCTTTCTCAGACGGGCAAGGACTCTCTTCAGAGGAGTCCACCCTTCAGATCAATGTTCTGGCCTTCCAGCAGAGGCTGGAAGGCAAACAGATCCGAATTCAGTCGGACAACTTCACAGCGGTGGCATACATCAACCACCAAGGCGGAACACGCAGCCGACAAGCTTCCCAGGAAGTCCGGCGGATTCTGATGAGGGTGGAAGACAGAGCATACACCATATCCGCAGTTCACATCCCGGGCGTAGAAAACTGGGAAGCAGACTTCCTCAGTCGCCAGGGCATGGACGCAGGGGAATGGTCTCGGCACCCGGACGGGTTTCAAGAAATCTGTAGCCGCTGGGGGAGGCCGGACGTCGACCTAATGGCGTCTCGGCACAACAACAAGGGCCCGATTTTCATGGCGCGGTCTCACGATCAAAGAGCTCTGGCGGCAGGCGCCTTAGTTCAGGATTGGTCGCAGTTCCAGCTACCCTATGTGTTTCCCCCTCTGGCACTGTTGCCCAGAGGGCTACGCAAGATCAGCTCCGATTGCCGCCGCGTCATCCTCGCGCCCCAGACTGGCCGAGGAGGTCGTGGTAACCGCATCTGTGGCATCTCACGGTTGGCCAACCGTGGGCACTACCAGACCGGCCAGACTTACTGTCCCAAGGGCCGTTTTTTCCATCTGAATTCTACGGCCCTGAACCTGACTGTGTGGCCATTGAGTCCTGGATCCTAGCGTCTTCAGGATTATCTCAAGACGTCATTGCCACCATGAGACGGGCTAGGAAGCCGACGTCTGCCAAGATCTACCACAAGACGTGGAAGATATTCTTATCTTAGTGCTCTGCTCAGGGAGTGTCTCCCTGGACATTTGCATTGCCTACTTTTCCTTCCTTCCTGCAATCTGGTTTGGGAAAAGGTATGTCGCTCGGCTCCCTTAACGGACGAGTCCCAGCGCTGTCTGTATTCTTTCAGAAGCGCATAGTACGACTTCCTTAGGTACGCACGTTCCTGCAGGGGGTTTGTCACATTGTCCCTCCGTACAAGAGGCCGTTAGACCCATGGGATCTGAACAGGGTACTAATTGCTCTCCAGGAGCCACCCTTTGAGCCTCTGAGGGATGTTTCACTTTCTCGACTTTCACAGAAAGTGGCCTTTTTGGTAGCGGTCACGTCTCTTCAGAGAGTGTCCGGGCTAGCAGCGCGGTCATCCAAAGCTCCCTTCCTGGTGTTTCACCAAGACAAGGTAGTGCTGCGCCTGATTCCGGGGTTTCTCCCTAAGGTGGTATCCCCCTTTCATCTCAATCAGGATATCTCCTTACCTTCCTTTTGTCCTCATCCAGTTCAGCGATATGAATTGGATTTGCATTTGTTGGTTCTGATGAGAGCGCTCAGAATCTACATTTCCCGCACGGCGCCCCTGCGCCGCTCGGATGCACTCTTTGTACTTGTCGCTGGTCAGCGCAAAGGGTCGCAGGCTTCCAAATCCACCCTGGCTCGATGGATCAAGGAACCAATCCTTGAAGCCTACCGTTCTGCTGGGCTTCCGGTTCCATCAGGGCTGAAGGCCCATTCTACCAGAGCCGTGAGTGCGTCCTGGGCATTACGGCACCAGGCTAAGGCTCAGCAGGTGTGCCAAGCAGCTACCTGGTCGAGTCTGCACACTTTCACCAAGCATTATCAGGTGCATGCCTACGCTTAGGCGGATGCCAGCCTAGGTAGAAGAGTCCTGCAGGCGGCGGTTGCCTCCATGTAGGGAAGGGCTGTTTTACGGCCCTAACTTGAGGTATTAATTTACCCACCCAGGGACTGCTTTTGGACGTCCCAATCGTCTGGGTCTCCCAATGGAGCGCCGAAGAAGAAGGGAATTTTGTTACTTACCGTAAATTCCTTTTCTTCTAGCTCCAATTGGGAGACCCAGCACCCGCCCTTTTTCCTTCGGGATTTTTTGGTTTTTCGGGTACACATGTTGTTCATGTTGAATGGTTTCAGTTCTCCGATGTTCCTTCGGATTGAATTTGTTTAACCAGTTATTGGCTTTCCTCCTTCTTGCTTTTGCACTAAAACTGAGAGCCCGTGATCCCACGGGGGGTGTATATGCAGAAGGGGAGGGGCCTTACACTTTTTAGTGTAATACTTTGTGTGGCCTCCGGAGGCAGTAGCTATACACCCAATCGTCTGGGTCTCCCAATTGGAGCTAGAAGAAAAGGAATTTACGGTAAGTAACAAAATTCCCTTCTTCTCATAGGCACTTCATTCAGGGAAAAGACCCAATCAAAGTCAACATCTAAGTCACTGAGCGGGTCGCGTGAAGTCCCTCAAAATTTGCAGACCACCTCAGGTATGGTTTTAGCATATACAGATCTCTATATTATGGATAAAAAGAAAAAGAAACAATTAAAAAATAATTTAACACAAACAGTCCCATTCTCTCACCACATAAAAATACCCAATTAAAGAAAGCAGTCAAAGCTCTCATTGAGCCCAATAGTAGTCCTTGTGTCCAATCTATAAATCCAATAACTCAAGTTGCGCAAGGGCCTTAAATAGATTACCACCTCTAACCTCTGATCTATGGCCTTTATAATTAAAGGGGTTATCCGGCTTATTTTGACTTTTCTTCATTATTACCCTATTGGGCTACATTGGGGCAGGTAAGTAGCTAGTGATCACTTACCTGCCCTGCTGTCAGCCTTTTTTTCCCGGCTCAGTGCGGTCATGTGATCGCTCTTGCCGCAATTTTGCTGCTTCCGGTCATTTCATGTCAACATGGGCAGGACCATGTTGACATGCAAATCTAGAACAGCATGTTGCCGCCCTGCTGGGCGAGTACAGTGCGTGGGGTCCCCGCACCTCTTCCCTGCACCCTCCCACACATTCCTCCGCACCCCGTACTCTCCCCGCCCACGGTGTCAACGCCAGCACCAGGCCCCCTGTTCAGGATAGCAGGAGTGCCCGTGCAGTCTGTGTCCCGCTCCAGCCCCGCGGCTGCCTTCATTGCAGGCTCAGCAGCCTCTCACATTGCAGCGCAGGCAGCCGCGGGAATAACGAGCGCTGCCATCAGGATGTTAGATGACATCATTGCCTGCTGTGACAATCTTCGCTTCACTCCTGTCAGCGCTGTCACTGCCTTCTATGCCGCTGCGTTCTCACGTCACTAGCGGTGACGTCTCGGGCGATACTGCTGAGAACGCGGCGGGCATAGAAGTCAGGGACAGCGCTGACAGGAGTGAAGCGAAGATCGTCACTGCAGGTAATGATTTAATTTAACCTCCTGACAGCAGCGCTCGGCATCCCCTGCAGTGACCTGGGCTATTGATGTTAGCTCAGGTCACTGCATTACTCTCCCAGCCAATGAGGAACATTCTGTTCTTCATTGACTGGGACATTGACTATGGTATGGATTGTCATGGGACCCCCTTATTGGATTATGCTGGACCTGGATTTGTTTTTCTTTTGAATAAATTGGTGAATGAGGGAATGTTTTGAGGAGTGTTTTTTCAAATAAAACTTTTTTTTTGTTGTCTATTTTTTTATTACTGACTGGGTTTGTGATGTCGGATATCTGATTGACGCGTGACATCACTAATCCCAGGGCTTGATGCCAGGTGACATTACACATTTGGCATCAACCCCATATATTACCCCGTTTGCCACCGCACCAGGGCACGGGATGAGTTGGGGCGAAGCACCAGGATTGGCACATCTAATGGATGTGCCACTTCTGGGGCGGCTGTGGCCTGCTATTTTTAGGCTGGGGAGTGTCCAATAACAGTGGGCCTCCCTAGTCTGAGAATACCAGACCACAGCTGTCTGCTTTACCTTGGCTGGTGATCCAATTTGGGGGGACCCCATGTTTTTTGTTTTAAATTATTTATTTAATTTAAAATAACAGCGTGGGGTGCCCTCTGTTTTTTATTACCAGCCAAGCTGAAGCTGCCAGCTGTGGTTTGCAGGCTGCAGCCATCTGCTTTACCCTAGCTGGCTACAAAAGTATGGGGGACCCATTGTCGTTTGTTTTTTTTTTAATTATTTTTTATTTATTTTTTGGATAAATACAAGGCTAAGCACACTTTAGTGCCACATGAAAGTCACTAAAGGGTGCCAGCTTAGAATATGCAGGGGGGTAGGACATTATATGTCTTTCTCATCTATCTATCTATCTATCTATCTATCTATCTATCTATCTAACCCTCTGTTCATTCATTCATCCCTCTATCTCTCTGTCTCTATATCTATCTATTCATCTCTATATCTACTCATCTATTTATCTTTCTTGCTGCTTCCGTTTTTTGCGGTCCGGAAGGCACACGGATGACACACGGATGTATCCGTGAAAAAATTGGCAATTTTTTGCGTACCGCAAAAACGGAACGGTCATGTGAATGTAGCCTACATGTTTTCCCTATGGGGGTAGGGGTTGGTACAGAACGATGGTGAGGGGGAGGTCGGTACAGAGCGCCGTGTGTGTGTGTGTGTCCGGGAGGGTTGCAGAGCCTGATATGTGTGGCGCAGAGCCCGATGTGTGTGTGTGTGTGTGTGTGTGTGTGTGTGTGTGTGTGGCACAGAGCCTGATGTGGGGCTGTTATTTTCATTGCTAGAGTGATAACAGATCAGGTGCTGGGGTAGAATACTGACAGGGAATGTGTGTGCAGGGGGCGGGCATTGGACGGGGCTGGACACTGAGGCCGGGCAGTGCCAGCTCTAACTGAGGTTTTGCAGAACTGCAGAGAATAAAGGGATAATTCAACTGGAACAAAAGTTAGAAAATAAAAAATAACAATATAGGGGTGTTTTATATGACAATACAGCACAGATAAACTCAAAATTTTTTGGTAAGCTAATGTCGGACAACTTCTTTAATTTGCTTGAGTCAGATTTATGGTACAATTGGAAATGTTTTGGTAGGGTTTTTAGGTGTTCCGTCTCATGCAGAGTCTTTGTTTTCTCAATGTCCCTGATGTGCTCACGGACTCCCACCTTTAACCCCCTAACCACTGGACGATTTTTCCGTTTTTGTTTTTTGCTCCCCTTTTTCCGAGAGTCGTAACTTTTTTATTTTTCCCGTCAATCTTGCCATAAGAGGGCTTGTTTTTTGCAGGACGTATTGGTCTTTTAAGTGAAACCATGAGTTTTACCATATATGGTACTGGAAAACAGCACAAAATTTCCACGTGCGGAAAAATTACAAAAAAGTGTGATTGGACAATGGTTTATGGGGTACTTTATTCACCGTGTTCACTGTATGGTAAAACTGATGGGTGGGTGTGATACTTCAGGTTGGTATGCGTTCGTTGATACCAAACATGTTTTTCTGCATGTTTTTCTGCATTCCATTTTCTGCAACTTGTAGTGTTCTCATTTTTCGGGATATGGGGCTCACTGATGGCTTATTTGTTTGCATTTTTAGCTGTACCATTTTTGCGCAGATGCTACGTTTTGACTCCCTGGTATTGCATTTTGCTGAAAATTTGCGAAGACCAAAAAACGTAACTTTGCCAGTTGGATTTTTTTTACGGCTACGCCATCTACCGATCTAATTGATTCATTTTAGATTTTGATAGACTGGGCATTTCTGAACTTTGCGATACCAAATGAGTGTATATTTTTTATTTTTTTAACCCTTTGATTTTTAGTGGGGCGAATGGAGAATGATTTAAACTTTTAGTTGTTTTTTTAATTGTATAAAACTTTTTTTTTACTTTTTTTTATTTTAATAGTCTCTCTAGGGGTAAGGATTAGCCGTCTGATCGCTTGTTCATTTCTGCTGATCAGAGCGGCAGAGCTCTGTTCAGCTGAAATGCTGCTGTCCTGTTAAAGCCAGCCGGCTAAAACAGGATGTGAGTCATGATAGCGACAGGAGTCATCACATAACCCTGTGCTACCATGGCAACCATCGGCTTCCCATGATCGCGTTACGGGGCCTCCGATGGCGGTGTAGAAAGGCAATTGGAATAGTCATGGGCCCTCGTGTGGATTACCACAGACCTGCGTGTTTTTGGGGTTAATAAAGGAGTGAAATAGGGTATTGTTTTTATCTTATTTTGTGTTTGTGTTTATTTATTTTCACTTCCAGATTAGTAATGGGGGTAGGGTTTTCATAGACCCTGCTATTACTAATCTAGAGCTTAGTGGCAGCTGTGAGCTGTTATTAACCCCTTATTAGCCTGATTGCCACCGCACCAGTGCAATCGGGAAGAGTCGGGTAAAGTGCCAGGATTGTCACATATAATGGATGTGACAATCCTGGGTGGCTGTGGGCTGCTATTGTTATAACGCGCCTGCTTTAATCTTATTTTATTTAATTTTCCTTTATTTATTTTTTATTTCCAAAGGTTCCGGATCTTTATCCGGAGTTCCCTGAGAACTCCAGGCCCGGGTCCGGTACTCGGGTATTTTTAAAATCGCTCGGATCCTAAATTTTACAGTCCGGGTCTGTCCATCACTAATCAATAGACAAACAAAAAAGTGCATGGTGTTTATGTAGTTGTGTAAACAGAAATATGATATTCAAAATTAAAAATGACATGCCATAAGGCAAGCAAAATCAAGAAATGCAAAAAACTAAATTATTGAGTAAATGTATTAAATATTAGTTGTATCCAAACTATAATTAAATTGTTGTACAATGTTGTTCTCCACTTTTCTTAGGTAATAATCTTTTTTCTTATTTTCTCATAGGCACTTCATTCAGGGAAAAGACCCAATCAAAGTCAACATCTAAGTCACTGAGCGGGTCGAGTGAAGTACCTCAAAATTTGCAGACCACCACAGGTATGGTTTTAGCATATACAGACCTCTAAATTATGGCTAAAAAAACTATTAAAAATAATTTTAACACAAACAGTCCCATTCTCACACCACATAAAAATACCCAATTAAAGAAAGCAGCCAAAGCTCTCATTGAGCCCAATAGGAGTCCTTGTGTCCAATCTATAAATAAAGTGACTCAAGTTGCGCAAGGACCTTAAATAGGTTACCACCTCTAACCTCTGATCTATGGCCTTTATAATTAATTTGCTTGAGTCAGATTTATGGTACAATTGGAAATGTTTTGGTAGGGTTTTTAGGTGTTCCATCTCATGTAGAGTCTTTGTTTTTTTTGTCGCTCCATTGGGAGACCCAGACAATTGACAATTGGGTGTATAGCTTCTGCCTCCGGAGGCCACACAAAGTATTTCACTTTAAAAAGTGTAACCCCTCCCCTTTGCCTATACACCCTCCCATGGATCACGGGCTCCTCAGTTTTATGCTTTGTGTGGAAGGAGGCACACATCCACTCATGCATTCTCATTTTAGTTATGTCGGTTGGAAGAAAAGAGGGCCCCCACGGGGCCCCCGGCATGTTCCCTTCTCACCCCACTACGTCGGCGGTGTTGTTAAGGTTGAAGTACCCATTGCGGGTACAGAGGCTGGAGCCACATGCCGTCTCCTTCACCATCCCTTATGCGGCTCTGGGAGAAGTGGGATCCTAAGCGGTCATCCATTTACTGGGACCGTGCTCCATCCGCAGCCCCTGTGGGACCCTGCCGGACCGGAGCCTCTTCAACCTCAGGGACCGGGCCCTGCAACTCTAAGGTACTCTGTGTCCCCATAGGGGACTGTGCAGGGAGCGCACCTTCTTCCCGGAAGCCGCGGCGGCTGCTGAATTCAGGAGGCCGGTGGACTTCCGCGCCGACCGTGCCTGCTTGTCGTGCGCGGTTTAAAATTTAGTCCCCGGCTTCATCGCGGCCTAGTCTCAAAAATCGGGATTACCGACCTGACGTCGGATATGAGGGCTGGAGCATCCTGCATGTTTCCTCCCCCCTCACTGATCACTGTGGGGACCCCAGATTCCCGCACTTTTCTGGCGCCGCCCACGGCTCCACTCCTCCCCTGAGAGCTCCGGCAGCCATTTTTTGGCATTCTGCCGGTGGAGGATTCTCAGTGAACAGCTCTGCAGCTCCGGGAGATCCAAGGCAGGGAATCTGGAGGACACACACCGCTCGTTAGCGGTCGGTAAGCCACACCGGTCACCCGGTGCTGGTCCCCCTAGGGTGCCGGATTAGATACGTATATATCTATATCTATCTGTTCGGTCGGGCTGTATACCCCCTTCCCATATACCCTCAGTGATCACTCTCCTAGGAGACAACAGCATGTCGTCCACAAGGAGCAAAGCTGCTAAGGCACAGGGTTTTTTTGCGGCCTGTACCTCTTGTGGGGCTATGTTACCTGCGGGTTCCACCTACCCTCACTGTGAGCAATGCTCGACCCCTGTTTCGCTTGCTCAGCCGGAGCCTCGGACACTGGTGGGCCCCTCGGCTCATGTAGACCCCCCTGCTCCCCCTGACCAGGCTGCAGGGACAGAGTTCGCCTCTTTTGCTGAGAAACTCTCTGAGTCACTTTCTCAATCTATTGCACAGTCTATGGACAAATGGTCTTCTAAGCTGCTAGAGGCTTTGCAGTCCAGACCGGACCTTTCACAGGCCCCGGCCCCTGTTGGCTCGTCGCCTCCAGGCCCCTCTCGGTTCGCGCCGCAGCGTGCTCCCAGGTTGGCCCCTCGGTCTCAGGCGGAGGACTCCTGCCCGGACCGTAGTCCTAGACCGGCTAAGCGGGCTCGCTGGGACTCTTCCCCGACTTCCTCTCGCTGCTCGGGATCCCAGCTTGAGGACTCTCTGGAGGACGAGGCGGACGTCGCAGCTCAGGGCTCTGACCCTGACGTCGCCCTTAACCTTGATACACCTGAGGGGGACACCTTAGTAAATGATCTTATCTCGTCCATCAACCAGGTGTTAGATCTCTCTCCCCCGCCTCCTCCTGTAGAGGAGTCGGCGTCTCAGCAGGAGAAACACCAGTTTCGGTTCCCCAAACGTACACGCAATACGTTTTTTGATCACTCTAACTTCAGGGACGCTGTCCAGAAGCCCAGAGCGGCCCCGGACAAGCGCTTTACTAAGCGCCTCACTGACACACGTTACCCCTTCCCATCTGAAGTGTATCTAGCCCTATTGGCTTTTCATCGGTGGTTGGAGGGCAGGCAGATCCGTATTCAGTCGGACAACGCCACTGCCGTCGCATACATCAACCACCAAGGCGGCACTCGCAGTCGTCAAGCCTTCCAGGAAGTCCGACGGATTCTGCAGTGGGTGGAAGCCACAGCCTCCACCATCTCCGCAGTTCACATCCCGGGCGTAGAAAACTGGGAAGCAGATTTTCTCAGTCGTCAGGGCATGGACGCGGGGGAATGGTCTCTGCACCCAGACGTGTTTCGAGAGATCTGTCGCCGCTGGGGAACTCCGGACGTCGATCTCATGGCGTCACGGCACAACAACAAAGTCCCGGCATTCATGGCACGGTCTCAGGATCACAGAGCTCTGGCGGCGGACGCGTTAGTTCAGGATTGGTCGCAGTTTCGACTGCCTTATGTGTTTCCCCCTCTGGCAATGCTGCCCAGAGTACTACGCAAGATCCGGTCCGACTGCCGTCGCGCCATTCTCGTCGCTCCAGACTGGCCGAGGCGGTCGTGGTATCCGGATCTGTGGCATCTCACGGTGGGTCAACCGTGGGCGCTTCCAGACCGTCCAGACTTGCTGTCACAAGGGCCGTTTTTCCATCTGAATTCTGTGGCCCTCAACCTGACTGTGTGGCCATTGAGTCCTGGCTCCTAGCGTCTTCCGGGTTATCTCAGGATGTCATTGCCACCATGAGACAGGCCTGGAAGCCTACGTCCGCCAAGATCTATTATAGGTCTTGGCAAATCTTCCTATCTTGGTGCGCTAATAACGGTTTTACTCCATGGCCGCTTGCCTTACCCACTTTTCTTTCATTCCTTCAATCCGGAATGGACAAGGGTTTGTCACTGGGCTCTCTCAAGGGCCAAGTATCGGCGCTCTCCGTGTTTTTTCAAAAGCGTCTAGCCAGGCTTCCGCAGGTCCGCACGTTCCTGCAGGGAGTTTGCCACATAGTCCCACCTTACAAGCGTCCGCTGGAACCCTGGGATCTTAACAGGGTGCTAACGGCTCTTCAGAAACCACCTTTCGAGCCGCTGCGGGATGTCTCTTTATCACGTCTTTCGCAGAAGGTGGCCTTCCTAGTGGCAGTCACATCACTTCGGAGAGTGTCTGAGCTAGCAGCGCTGTCATGCAAAGCCCCCTTCCTGGTGTTTCACCAGGATAAGGTGGTTCTGCGTCCGGTCCCGGAATTTCTCCCTAAAGCTGGTGTCACACTAAACGACAGCGACAACGACGTCGCTGTTACGTCACCATTTTCGGTGACGTAACAGCGACCTTGTAAGTCGCTGTTATGATCGCTGCTTAGCTGTCAAACACAGCAGAAGCAGCGATCATAACGTCGCTGTGCTACATGTGCAGAGAGCAGGGAGCCGCGCTTAGCGCTGGCTCCTTGCTCTCCTGCAGCACACATCGGGTTAATTAACCCGATGTGTGCTGCAGCTACATGTCACAGTTCAGAGAGCAGGGAGCCGCGCTTAGCGCTGGCTCCTTGCTCTCCTGCAGCACACATTGGGTTAATTACCCGATGCGTACTGCAGCCACATGTCACAGTGCAGGAGCCGGCACTGGCAGCAAGAGCGGAGGCCGGTAACCAGCGTAAACATCGGGTAACTAGGGAAAGGTCTTCCCTTGGTTACCCGATGTTTACGCTGGTTACAGCTTACCGCAGCTGCCAGTGCCGGCTCCTGATCGCTTCATTTCGTCGCTCTCTCGCTGTCACACACAGCGATGTGTGTGTCACAGCGGGAGAGTGACGACCAAAAAATGAAGCTGGACATTCAGCAACGACCGGCGACCTCACAGCAGGGGCCAGGTCGTTGCTGGATGTCACACACAGCGACAGCGACGGGACGTCGCTGCAACGTCACAGAAAATGGTGACGTAGCAGCGACGTCGTTGTCGTCGTCGTTATGTGTGACACCAGCTTAAGGTGGTATCCCCTTTTCATCTCAATCAGGATATCTCCTTGCCTTCATTTTGTCTTAATCCAATTCACCAGTGTGAAAGGGATTTGCACTCTTTGGATCTTGTGAGAGCACTCCGGCTCTACGTGTCTCGCACGGCGCCCCTGCGTCGTTCAGATGCGCTCTTTGTCCTTGTCGCTGGCCAGCGTAAGGGCTCGCAGGCTTCCAAGTCAACCTTGGCTCGGTGGATCAAGGAACCGATTCTCGAAGCCTACCGTTCTTCTGGGCTTCCGCTTCCTTCAGGGCTGAAAGCCCATTCTACCAGAGCCGTGGGTGCGTCCTGGGCATTGCGGCACCGGGCTACGGCTCAGCAGGTGTGTCAGGCAGCTACGTGGTCTAGTCTGCACACTTTCACGAAACACTATCAAGTGCATACCTATGCTTCGGCAGACGCCAGTCTAGGTAGGCGAGTCCTTCAGGCGGCGGTTGCCCACCTGTAAGAGGGGGCCGTTTTTCGGCTCTTTTTATTGAGGTATTCTTTTACCCACCCAGGGACTGCTCTTGGACGTCCCAATTGTCTGGGTATCCCAATGGAGCGACAAAGAAGAAGGGAATTTTGTTTACTTACCGTAAATTCCTTTTCTTCTAGCTCCTATTGAGAGACCCAGCACCCGCCCCTGTACCCTTCGGGCTGGTTGTTTTTTTGTGTACACATGTTGTTCATGTTGAATTGTTCTTTTGGTTCATGGTTTGCAGTTCTCCGAACATCCTTCGGATTGCATTTACCCTAGACCAATTTATAAGTTTTCTCCTTCCTGCTTTTGCACCAAAACTGAGGAGCCCGTGATCCACGGGAGGGTGTATAGGCAGAGGGGAGGGGTTACACTTTTTAAAGTGTAATACTTTGTGTGGCCTCCGGAGGCAGAAGCTATACACCCAATTGTCAATTGTCTGGGTCTCCCAATAGGAGCTAGAAGAAAAGGAATTTACGGTAAGTAAACAAAATTCCCTTCTTCTCAATGTCCCTGATGTGCTCACGGACTCACACCTTTAACCCCCTAACCCCTGGACGATTTTTCCGTTTTTGTTTTTTGCTCCCCTTTTTCCGAGAGTCGTAACTTTTTTATTTTTCCCGTCAATCTTGCCATAAGAGGGCTTGTTTTTTGCGGGACGTATTGGTCTTTTAAGTGAAACCATGAGTTTTAACATATATGGTACTGGAAAACAGCAAAAAATTTCCACGTGCGGAAAAATTACAAAAAAGTGTGATTGGACAATGGTTTATGGGGTACTTTATTCACCATGTTCACTTTATGGTAAAACTGATGGGTGGGTGTGATACTTCAGGTTGGTATGAGTTCGTTGATACTAAACATGTTTAGGTTTACTTTTATCTAAGGGGTTAAAAAAAGGTTTGTCCAAAAAATTGGAGCACTTTCAGCGCCATTTTCTGCAACTTGTAGTGTTCTCATTTTTCAGGATATGGGGCTCACTGATGGCTTATTTGTTTGCATTTTTAGCTGAACCATTTTTGCGCAGATGCTACGTTTTGACTCCCTGGTATTGCATCTTGCTCAAAATTTGCGAAGACCAAAAAACTTAACTTTGCCGGTTGGAATTTTGTTTTTACGGCTACGCCGTCTACCGATCATATTACTTCATTTTAGATTTTGATAGACTGGGCATTTCTGAACTCTGTGATACCAAATGAGTGTATTTTTATTATTTTTTTAACCCTCTTATTTTTAGTGGGGCGAATGGGGAGTGATTTAAATTTTTAGTTGGTTTTTTTAATTCTTTAAAACTTTTTTTAAACTTTTTTTATTTTAATAGTCCCCCTAGGGGTAAGGATTAGCTGTCTGATCGCTTGTTCATTTCTGCTGATCAGAGCGGCAGAGCTCTGATCAGCTGAAATGCTGCTGTCCTGTTACAACCAGCCGGCTGTAACAGGATGTGAGTCATGATAGCGACATGAGTCATGACATAACCCTGTGCTACCATGGCAACCATCGGCTTCCCGTGATCGCGTCACGGGGACTCCGATAGCGTCGAGGAAAGGAAATTTCCCTGCCATGGCCATTTACATTGCGCTGTCAGTAATTGACAGTGCGGTCTAAGGCATTAAAAGGCATGGGTGAATCGTGGATCCACCCTTTCTTGTAAGCTACACATGTCTGCTGTTCAGATCAGCATATATGTGCGGAAATCGGTGCCGGTTTACTGCAGCAGCCGACGATGATTACACCGCCATTATCTACGATGTACCCAGTACGTCCAATGTCTGTAAGAGGTTAAGTCCCTTGTGGTCATTCCTATGTAGATTTTCTGGCATGGATACTGGGCGTAATAAATCACGCCCTTAGAAGCACAAATATGTTGGTGATTTATTGTGTAAGTTTGTGTTCCTTCCGATTTTTTAATGGGAATCTGTCACCAGATTTGGGGACTACAAGCTGTGTCCAATACCACTGAGTTCTTATATACAGCATTCCAAAATACTGTATATAAGAGCCTAGGCCGCTCTGTAAAACGGAAAAAGTACTTTTATAATACTCACCTAGGGTGGGTCCAGTCCAATGGGTATCGCAGCTCTCCAGTGCGGTGCCTCCTCTTTCAGGTCTGACGCATCCTCTCTGCTGCGATCTTCGGCCTCCTTCTTCCCAGTCCGGTGTGGATGATGTGTCTACGTCATCCACACAAGCCGACATTGCGGTCCTGCGCAGGCGCATTCATCTGCCCTGCTGATCAAAGTACTGTAATGTGCAGGCGCGAGGAAAGGTTAACCCCTTCACGACCGGCCGACTTTACACTTTCCGGTATTTGTGGGGGGTTTGCCATTCTTCTGACAGACGTAACTTTTTTATTTTTCAGTCAATATGGTCATGTGAGGGCTCATTTTTTGCAGAATGAGCTGTAATTTTAAATGAAACCGTGAGTTTTACCATGCAGTGTACTGTAAAATGGCAAAAAAGTTCCAAATGTGGAGAAATTGCAAAAAAAAGTGTGATTGCTCTATTGTTTTTGAGACATTTTATTCACTGTGTTCACTATATGGTAAACGTGATGTGCTGTTGAGATGCCTGAGGTTACTGCAAGTTTGTAGACACCAAACATGAATAGGTTTACTTTAATCTAAGGGGTTAAAAAAATAATCAGAAGTTTGTCCGAAAAAAGTGACGGATGTTTTGCGCCATTTTCTGAGACCCATAGCGTTCTCATTTTTTTAAATCTATGGCTCAGTGATGGCTGTTTTTAGTATCTCGAGCTGACGTTTTTAACAGTATCATTTTCTTTATCGTTCCTTTGGGAGACCCAGACCTTGGGTGTTTAGCTTCTGCCTCCGGAGGACACACAAAGTACTACACTTAAAAGTGTAGCTCCTCCCTCTGAGCTTATACACCCCCTGGTGAGCAGACCCAGCCAGTTTATCGCTTTGTGTTCAGGAGGCATACATCCACACATGCATTCTCATATGATTTTTTCCTTTTTGGAATGAGATTGAAGAAGTGCGGGTCAACGTCTGGACCCCCGGCATGTCCCTTCTCACCCCACTGTGTCGGCGTTGTTATAAGGTTGATTTCCAAGGCTGGAGCCTTATATGCCGTGCTCCTTCACCATCCATCCTGGGTCTGGCTTGAAGTGGGAGCCAGCACGGTCTCCATGCCTGGCAGGAAACCGGTCTCCATCCGCAGCCCTTCAGGACCCTGCTGGACCGGAGCACTCATCCCCAGGGACCTGGCCCTGCGTCTCAGCAGCTAAGTACCTGAGACGTTTATATATTGGGGGTCCCTGTGCTTTATTGTTTGGGGAGTGTGTGCTTTCTGTATTTATTGGCATTTCCGGCGGGTTCTCTAGCTGTCGCCCGAGAACCGCGCCGATGGTGCCTGCGCGTCGGCCTCGCCGCTCAAATTTAGGCCCCGGCTTTGCCGGAGGCCTAGTTTCTGTTCACTACCCTCGCATGTCACTCATGCAGAGGAACAAGCTCGGCTCCTCCCGGCGGCCGTTCTGCACAGGGGAGGGACACTCCCCACTGCTGTGCGTGTCTCCTCCCCTGTAGGTCTCTATGGCCCTCCAGATCCCGCTCTCCAAGCCAAGTCCCGCCCCCTCTCTTCGCTCCGGCGGCCATTTTCTCAGACAGAGTTCACTCGGCGCTGGTCTGCACTCTGCATCCCTGCTGAGGTGCTGTGCTTGGGGGTCCGGGCTTCGGGATCTGGAGGTCACACAGCACCGCTCCAGCGGTCTGGTAAGCCACAACCGGTCTCTGGTTCTGGACCTCTGTATATACTCTCTGGGGTTCATTCTCTTGCAGAGCCCCCACTCCAGCAGCATGTCTCACACGAGGAGCAAGGCTCCAAAGCTTTATACTGTATGCGCTGCATGTAAGCTACTGCTGCCTGAACCGAGCACCTATCCGCATTGTGATGTCTGCTCTAACTTGGCGGTGCCACAGCCTGGAGTCTCACCCCCAGTGGTCTCTCAGGCTGCTCCTGCACCTGTGGCTGAACCCCCGGCTTGGGTAGAATCCTTTTCTAGGTCTATCTCCCAGTCTTTTGCTGAGTCCATGGGACTTCTGTCCAGGACTTTGATTAATATGCATCAGCCCCCTTCACAGGGTGCCTCTACTGCTAAGGGTCCCTTAGGACCGGAGCTCACAGAGGATTCATCATCAGGGCCCAGACCCCGTCCTCCTAAGAGGAGACGCAGGGTTTCCTCTCCCTCCTCCTCCCGCGGCTCTTATTCAAGAGCTGACTCGCAGGATGAGGAGGATGCCTTTACAGGGGGCTCGGAGGCTAACTCCATGTACCCCATTGATCTGTCCGAGGGTGACTCAGATCTTAGTGACTTGATTGCTTCCATTAATTCTGTACTGGATCTCAATCCGGCAGTATCAGAGGAGCAACCCTCTCTGGCAGAAAAACACCAGTTTACCTCGCCTAAGAGAGCAAAGAGTGTGTTCTTTAACCACTCCAGTTTTCAGGCTGCTGTGACCAAGCCCAGGGCCTGTCCTGACAAACGCTTCCCAAAGCGTGGTTCTGATGACCGTTTTCCCTTTCCACCTGAGGTGGTCAAGGAGTGGACTCATTCCCCAACGGTAGACCCTCCGGTGTCTAGGCTCTCAGCCCGGACTGTTGTGTCGGTGGCTGATGGCACCTCCCTTAAGGATTCCACTGACCGTCAGATTGACCTTCTGGCCAAATCCGTGTATGAAGCGGCGGGGGCCGCGTTTTCCCCGACTTTCTTTTTCGCTCCTAATTGGGAGACCCAGACAATTGGGTGTATAGCTACTGCCTCCGGAGGCCGCACAAAGTACTACACTTAAAAGTGTAAGGCCCCTCCCCTTCTGGCTATACACCCCCCCGTGGGAGCACGGGTCCCTCAGTTTTTTGCTTTGTGCGAAGGAGGTCAGACACGCACGCATAGCTCCACTGTTTAGTCAGCAGCAGCTGCTGACTATGTCGGATGGAAGAAAAGAGGACCCATACTAGGGTCCCCAGCATGCTCCCTTCTCACCCCACTTTCTGTCGGTGGTGCTTGTTAAGGTTGAGGTACCCATTGCGGGTACGGAGGCTGGAGCCCACATGCTGATTCCTTCCCCATCCCCATTAGGGCTCTGGGCGAAGTGGGATTTTACCGGTCTCCAGGCACTGAGACCGTGCTCCATCCGCAGCCCCTGGAGAAGCCGCTGGATATGGAGCTGAGTATCGTCAGGGACATGGCCCTGCTCCGTCAAGGTACTCTGTGTCCCCGTGCATACGCGCGCACACCGCAGCATTGCTGGGTGTGTTAGTGCGCCGGGGACAACAGCGCTGCTGCGCTTGTGCCATTTCCTCACTTCAGCTTAGCTGAGTGGGTAGACTCAGGGAGAACGGTCGCGCCGGCCGCTGGGACTGCGACGCGGCTGGGACTTGTGGTGCGCCGGGGACTTCCGCGCTGGCCATGCATATATCACGGCCGCGCTTATTACTACAGTCCCCGGCTTTTGCGGCCTAGTTCGTTCGTTCCCGCCTCCGCACCTGCCAGTCAGGAGGAGGGCGGGACGCTGTACAGAGCATCAGTGCTGAGGGCTGGAGTCGTTTTTACATACTCCAGCCCTCACACCAGGCACAGTAGGACGCAGTTTCCCGCTCTTTGTTTGTGGCACGCCCACGGTCCGCCCCTCTTCACAGGACGCCGGCAGCCATTCCTGCCTGCAAGCTGAGCTGCAGAGGGGAGACGGGGAGACCCAGACACGGGATTCTACGGCCTCATACCCGCTGTTCAGCGGGCGGTAAGCAGCCTCAAGGGCTCACCCCCACTTGTGCCGTTTGTATACTGAGTATTTTGCATTTGCAAATACTTTGTACTGTACAGTCGCTGGTGATTCTCGGCTATACCCCCTCCTAGATTACAAGGAGGCAACAGCATGTCGTCCGCAAAACGCAAGGGTGCCAAGGCACAGACATTATATGCTGCCTGTACCGCATGTGGGGCTGCTCTACCGGCAGGTTCCACTGACCCCCATTGTGTGCAGTGCTCGGCTCCTGTGCAACTTGCACAGCCGGGGCCTCTGCTGGACGTGACCCAGGGTGTACCACCTGTGAATGCTGTCCAGGTGACAGGAACGGAGTTTGCAGCTTTTGCTGACAGATTGTCTATGACCATGTCAAAGATTCTTGAAACATTGCAGTCTAGACCAGTAACTCAGACCATGGACACTGTGGCATCATTGCCCCCTGGTCCCCCTCAGCTGGAACACTTCCAAGCTCCGGGGGTGTCACATGCACCCCAGGGTGACGATTCTGACTCGGACGACAGTCCCAGACAACCTAAGCGGGCTCGTTATGAAGGGCCCTCAACTTCGTCTCACTGGTCAGGATCCCAGCGGGACGAATCTATGGGTGATGAGGCGGATGTAACTGATCAAGATTCTGATCCTGGGTCCGCTCTCAATCTGGATACACCGGATGGTGACGCCATAGTGAATGATCTTATAGCGTCCATCAATAGGATGTTAGATATTTCTCCGCCAGCTCCTACTGAGGAGGAGGCAGCTTCACAGCAGGAGAAATTCCATTTCAGATATCCCAAGCGTAAATTAAGCACTTTTCTGGACCACTCTGACTTTAGAGATGCAATACAGAAACACCACGCTTTTCCTGAGAAGCGGTTTTCTAAACGGCTTAAAGATACACGCTATCCTTTTCCCCCTGACGTGGTCAAGGGTTGGACCCAGTGTCCCAAGGTGGACCCTCCAATCTCCAGGCTTGCAGCTAGATCCTTAGTTGCAGTAGAAGATGGAGCGGCACTTAAAGATGCCACTGACAGGCAGATGGAGCTCTGGCTGAAATCCATCTATGAAGCTATTGGAGCGTCGTTGGCGCCAGCTTTTGCAGCCGTATGGGCACTCCAAGCTATTTCAGCTGGGCTTATACAAGTCGACTCGGTCACACGTACATCTGCCCCGCAGGTGGCACCATTGACCTCTCAAATGTCTGCATTCGCGTCTTACGCGATTAATGCTGTCCTGGACTCTACGAGCCGTACGGCGGTGGCGTCAGCCAACTCCGTGGTTTTGCGCAGAGCCCTGTGGTTGAGAGAATGGAAAGCAGATTCTGCTTCCAAGAAGTGCTTAACCAGTTTGCCTTTTTCTCGTGACCGATTGTTTGGGGAGCGTTTGGATGAAATCATTAAACACTCCAAGGGTAAGGACTCATCCTTACCTCAACACAGACAAAACAAGCCCCAACAAAGGAGGGGTCAGTCTGGTTTTCGGTCCTTTCGAGGCTCAGGCAGGTCCCAATTCTCCTCGCCCAAAAGGAATCAAAAGGATCAGAGAGGCTCAGATTCTTGGCGGACTCAGTCACGCCCAAAAAAGACAGCAGGAAGAACCGTTACCAAGACGGCTTCCTCATGACTTTCAGCCTCCTCTCTCCGCATCCTCGGTCGGTGGCAGGCTCTCCCGCTTTGGCGGCGTTTGGCTGTCACAGGTCAAAGACCGTTGGGTGAGGGACATTCTGTCTCACGGGTACAGGATAGAGTTCAGTTCTCGTCCTCCAACGCGTTTCTTCAGAACTTCCCCACCGCCCGACCGAGCCGATGCTCTGCTGCAGGCGGTGGCCGCTCTAAAGGCGGAAGGAGTGGTGACTTCCGTTCCTCTTCAGGAACAAGGTCACGGTTTTTACTCCAATCTGTTTGTGGTGCCAATGAAGGACGGGTCCTTTCGGCCCGTCCTGGATCTAAAGTTGCTCAACAAACACGTAAAAACCAGGAGGTTCCGGATGGAATCTCTACGCTCCGTCATAGCCTCAATGTCTCAAGGAGATTTCTTAGCATCAATAGACATCAAAGATGCTTATCTTTACGTGCCGATTGCGCCAGAGCATCAGCGTTTTTAGAAGTCCGGCGGATTCTGACGTGGGTGGAAAACACAGCATCCACCATATCCGCAGTTCACATCCCAGGCGTGGAAAACTGGGAAGCAGACTTTCTCAGTCGCCAGGGCATGGACGCAGGGGAATGGTCCCTTCACCCGGACGTGTTTTAGGAGATCTGTCGCCGCTGGGGGATGCCGGACGTCGACCTGATGGCGTCACGGCACAACAACAAGGTCCCGGTTTTCATGGCACGGTCTCACGATCACCGAGCTCTGGCGGCAGACGCCTTAGTTCAGGATTGGTCGCAGTTCCGACTACCTTATGTGTTCCCACCTCTGGCATTGTTGCCCAGAGTGCTCCGCAAAATCAGGTCCGACTGCCGTTGCGCCATTCTCGTCGCTCCAGACTGGCCAAGGAGGTCGTGGTACCCGGATCTGTGGCATCTCACGGTAGGACAACCGTGGGCGCTACCAGGCCGTCCAGACTTGCTGTCTCAAGGGCCGTTTTTCCATCTGAATTCTGCGGCCCTGAACCTGACTGTGTGGCCATTGAGTCCTGGATCCTAGGGACCTCAGGTTTATCTCATGATGTTGTTGCCACCATGAGACAGGCTAGGAAACCATCCTCCGCCAAGATCTACCACAGAACGTGGAAGATATTCTTATCTTGGTGCTCTGCTCAGGGAGTTTCTCCCTGGCCATTTGCATTGCCTATTTTTCTTTCCTTCCTGCAGTCTGGGTTGGAAAAAGGTTTGTCGCTTAGCTCCCTTAAAGGACAAGTCTCTGCGCTATCCGTATTCTTTCAGAAGCGCCTGGCGCGACTTCCTAAGGTACGCACGTTCCTGCAAGGGGTTTGTCATATCGTTCCCCCTTACAAGCGGCCATTGGAACCCTGGGATCTGAACAAGGTTCTAATTGCTCTCCAGAAGCCACCTTTCGAGCCTATGAAGGATATTTCCTTTTCTCGGCTTTCACAGAAAGTGGCTTTTCTGGTGGCGGTCACGTCTCTTCGGAGAGTGTCAGAGCTGGCGGCGTTATCTTGCAAATCTCCCTTCCTGGTGTTTCACCAAGACAAGGTAGTACTGCGTCCAATTCCAGAGTTTCTTCCCAAGGTGGTATCTTCCTTTCATCTCAATCAGGATATCACTTTACCATCTTTGTGTCCGCATCCAGTTCACCAATTTGAAAAGGGTTTGCATCTGTTGGACCTGGTGAGAGCACTCAGGATCTACATTTCCCGCACGGCGCCTCTGCGCCGTTCGGATGCACTCTTTATCCTGGTCGCTGGTCAGCATAAAGGGTCGCAAGCTTCCAAATCCACCCTTGCGCGGTGGATCAAGGAACCAATTCTTCACGCCTACCGTTCTGCTGGGCTTCCGACTCCTTCTGGACTGAAGGCCCATTCTACCAGAGCCGTGGGTGCGTCCTGGGCATTACGGCATCAGGCTACGGCTCAGCAGGTGTGCCAGGCGGCTACCTGGTCGAGTCTGCACACTTTCACCAAGCATTATCAGGTGCATACCTACGCTTCGGCGGATGCCAGCCTAGGTAGACAAGTCCTGCAGGCGGCGGTGGCCCACCTGTAAGAAAGGGCTGCCTGACAGCCCGATCGCGAGGTATTCTTTTACCCACCCAGGGACTGCTTTTGGACATCCCAATTGTCTGGGTCTCCCAATTAGGAGCGAAAAAGAAGGGAATTTTGTTTACTTACCGTAAATTCCTTTTCTTCTAGCTCCAATTGGGAGACCCAGCACCCGCCCTGTTTTTTCTGAGGGTATTTGTTTTTCGGGTGCACATGTTGTTCATGTTGATAAGTTACGTTCTCCGATATTGTTTATCGGATTGAATTGTTTTTGAAACAGTTATTGGCTTTCCTCCTTCTTGCTTTTGCACTAAAACTGAGGGACCCGTGCTCCCACGGGGGGGTGTATAGCCAGAAGGGGAGGGGCCTTACACTTTTAAGTGTAGTACTTTGTGCGGCCTCCGGAGGCAGTAGCTATACACCCAATTGTCTGGGTCTCCCAATTGGAGCTAGAAGAAAAGGAATTTACGGTAAGTAAACAAAATTCCCTTCTTTGCAGCAGTGTGGGCTCTCAAAGCCATCTCTGCTTCTCTAGAGGAGATGCATTCCCTCACCAGGGAATCTATGCCCGAAATGGTTGCCTTAACTTCTCAAGCTTCAGCTTTTTCATCTTATGCCATGTCTGCCATGCTGGAGGCTTCTCACCGCACTGCGGTGGCTTCGGCTAATTCCCTCGTTATCCGCAGGATCTTGTGGCTTCGAGAGTGGAAGGCAGATGCTTCTTCTAAGAAGTACCTTGCTGGGTCCCTTTTGCTGGGTCCCGGCTGTTCGGAGAACAGCTGGATGAAATTATTAAGGAAGCTACTGGCGGGAAGAGTACTTCCATGCCACAAACCAAAACCAAGAAACCTGCCCAGGGTAGGAGTCAGTCGAGGTTTCGCTCCTTTCGTTCCTCCAACTGGTCGTCCTCTAAGCTCTCGGCCTCGTCCGCTAACTCAGCCAAGGACCAGAAATCCAACTGGCGCCCAAAAGCGCGTCCATAGAAGACCGCAGGAGGTGCTGCCACAAAGGCAGCCTCCTCGTGACTCTCTGCCCGCTCCGGCGACGTCCTTAGTCGGTGGCAGGCTCTCCCACTTTGGCGACGCTTGGTTTCAACACGTCTCCGATCAGTGGGTGAGAGATATCATCTCCCACGGCTACAGGATAGAATTCTCTTCCAGCCCGCCAAACAGATTTTTTCTCTCAACGCCCCCTTGCTCCAAGGCCGCCGCCTTCTCACAGGCCGTGGCAGCCTTGCAGGCCAACGGAGTAATTGTACCAGTTCCCGCCCGGGAACGGTTCAGAGGTTTCTACTCAAATCTCTTCCTAGTTCCCAAAAAGGACGGTACCTTCCAGCCCATCCTGGATCTCAAGCTTCTCAACAAGCATGTTCAGGTGCGGCACTTTCGCATGGAGTCTCTGCGATCAGTCATTGCCTCAATGACCCAAGGGGATTTCCTGGCATCCATCGACATCAGAGATGCCTATCTGCATGTTCCAATTGCAGTTTCACACCAGCATTGGCTACGTTTTGCAATAGGAGAAGATCATTTCCAATTCGTGGCTCTTCCCTTCGGGTTAGCCACGGCCCCTCGGGTATTCACCAAGGTCATGGCAGCAGTGATTGCGGTTCTGCACCTCCAGGGGTTGGCAGTGATTCCTTACCTGGACGACCTTCTAGTCAAGGCTTCATCCAGCGCAGACTGTCAGCGGAGTGTCTCCCTCACTCTCGCCACTCTAGCCCAATTCGGGTGGCTTGTCAATCTTCCCAAATCTACTCTGACTCCAACCCAGAGTCTCACGTACCTAGGGATGCAGTTCGAGACTTTGCCGGCACTTGTGAAGTTGCCCTTAGTCAAACAGCAGTCACTCCAGCTCTCTGCTGAGGCCCCGCCGTTATACCCTCAGGCGTCTGATGCAGGTGCTGGGTCAAATGGTGGCGTCCATGGAGGCTGTTCCCTTTGCCCAGTTCCATCTGCGCCCCCTGCAGCTGGACATTCTCCGCTGTTGGGACAAGCGGCCTTCCTCCTTACACAGGTTAGTGGCTCTGTCGTCACGGACCAGGAGCTCTCTTCAGTGGTGGCTTCGGCCCCTCTCCCTGTCCCAAGGGCGCTCCTTCCTGGCCCCGTCCTGGGTGATTCTCACCACGGATGCCAGTCTATCCGGCTAGGGAGCGGTATGTCTCCACCACAGAGCGCAGGGCACTTGGACTCCGTCCGAGTCAGCCCTTTCAATCAATGTGCTGGAAACCAGAGCCGTGCTTCTAGCTCTCCTAGCTTTTCACCACCTGCTGGCGGGCAGGCACATTCGAGTCCAGTCAGACAACGCGACAGCGGTTGCCTACATCAATCACCAAGGCGGGACACGCAGCCGCCTGGCAATGATGGAGGTACAACGCATCCTTCAATGGGCAGAGGACTCCAAGTCCACCATATCCGCAGTCCACATCCCAGGCGTGGAAAACTGGGAGGCAGATTATCTCAGCCGTCAAACCGTGGACGGTGGCGAGTGGTCCCTGCACCCGGCAGTGTTTCAGTCAATCTGCCGCAAATGGGGCACTCCGGACGTGGACCTAATGGCATCCCGTCACAACAACAAAGTTCCTGTTTACGTGGCTCGCTCCCACGATCCTCAGGCCTTCGCCGCGGACGCTCTGGTTCAAGACTGGTCCCAGTTTCGTCTGTCCTACGTGTTTCCCCCTCTAGCTCTCTTGCCCAGAGTCCTGCGCAAGATCAGAATGGAGGGCCGTCGAGTCATCCTCATTGCACCGGACTGGCCCAGGCGAGCTTGGTATCCAGACCTGCTCCATCTGTCCGCTGAGATGCCGTGGCATCTCCCGGACCGTCCAGACCTACTCTCGCAAGGTCCGTTTTTCCGCCCGAATTCTGCGGCTCTCAAATTGACGGCGTGGCTCTTGAGTCCTGGATATTGACGGCTTCTGGTATCCCTCCTGAAGTCATCTCCACTATGACTCGGGCCCGTAAGTCTTCCTCCGCTAAGATCTATCACAGGACTTGGAAAATTTTCCTGTCCTGGTGTCGCTCTACCGACCATCCTCCTTGGCCATTCTCCTTGCCGACCCTTCTGTCTTTTCTACAGTCCGGTCTGCAGCTAAGACTGTCCCTCAACTCTCTCAAGGGACAAGTCTCAGTTCTGTCAGTTCTGTTCCAGCGGTGTCTCGCTCGGCTGGCTCAGGTCCGCACCTTCATGCAAGGCGCGTCTCACATCATTCCGCCTTATCGGCGGCCCTTGGATCCCTGGGACCTTAACTTATTTCTCACGGTTTTGCAGAAACCCCCTTTTGAGCCTCTTGGGGAGGTTTCTTTGTATCGTCTTTCTCAGAAGGTGGCCTTTCTGGTGGCCATAACTTCCCTCAGGAGAGTCTCTGATTTGGCTGCACTCTCTTCGGAGTCACCTTTTTTAGTTTTTCATCAAGACAAGGTGGTTCTCCGTCCGACTCCGAACTTTCTTCCTAAGGTGGTCTCTCCTTTCTACCTTAACCAGGACATTACCCTACCTTCCTTCTGTCCGGCTCCTGTTCATCGCTTTGAAAAAGCGCTGCATACTCTGGATCTGGTGCGTGCTCTCCGGATCTATGTGTCTCGCACCGCTGCGCTTAGGCGGTGCACCTCTCTTTTTGTGCTAACCACAGGTCGGCGCAAGGGCCTCCCTGCTTCTAAGCCGACCTTAGCCCGTTGGATTAGATCGACCATTTCGGACGCCTACCAGAGTACTCAGGTGCCTCCCCCGCCGGGGATCAAGGCACATTCGACCAGAGCTGTCGGTGCCTCTTGGGCTTTCAGGCACCAGGCTACGGCTCAACAAGTCTGTCAGGCTGCCACTTGGACTAGCCTGCATACCTTCTCGAAGCACTACCAAGTGCATGCTCATGCTTCGGCAGATGAGAGCTTGGGCAGACGCATCCTTCAGGCGGCTGTCACCCATTTGTGAAGTTAGGTTCTGCCTACTTCTTAGTTTTTCTGTTTATTCCCACCCAGGGACTGCTTTGGAACGTCCCAAGGTCTGGGTCTCCCAAAGAAACGATAAAGAAAAAGAGAATTTTGTTTACTTACCGTAAATTCTTTTTCTTATAGTTCCGTATTGGGAGACCCAGCACCCTCCCTGTTGCCTGTTGGCAATTTCTTGTTCCGCGTGTTATCACCGGCTGTTGTCGTGGACAGAGTCTCCGGTTGTTCCGGTTGATTTTATATTTTGATAGATCGGGCTGAAGACAGCGATACCAAATGTGTGAATATATTTTTTTTAACCCTTTATTTTTCAGTGGGGCAAAAGAGGGATGATTTGAACTTTTAGGTGTTTTTACTTTTTTTTTTACTTTTTCAAAAAATGTTCTTAAATTTTTTTTTAAATTTGACTAGTACCCCTAGGGGGCTATTAGGATCAGCTGTCTGATCACTCATTTATTTATCCCAATCAGAGCAGCACAATTTAGACTGGGAGAAATTATCATCTCTTGTAACAGCCAGTATTTGGCTTTTTCTTACAGGACCTGAGTCATGTGAGCTACAGGAGTCATCACATGACCCTGTGATATCATGATAGCCAAGTTAAGGGGTTAAAGATCTCTTACGCATATGCACTACAATACATGGATCTGCTTTGAGCAGGGCAGATCAAAGTGCGCCTGCGCAGGACCTCAATGCCAGCTAGTGAGCATGATGTACGACGCGTCATGCACATGGGCCTCAGAAGAAGGAGGATGGCGATCGCCGCAGAGAGGAAATGCCGGACTAGAGAGAGGAGGCAATGGGTTTGAGATAATGATCAATAACTTTGCTAGCTATTTCATCATCAGCTGACGGTCTCCTTTTTTTCTCAGCCCCAGATCCCCTTGAGTGGAGCCCCAAAAATTGGTCTGTGCGATTTCTTCCTGTAAGCTCCCAAAGTAAGTCTGCCATCTTGTCTTTCTTCTTCCTGCACCAGCTGTAAGGCTACTTTCACATTTGACAGGATGCAAACCGCATATGACCGGATCCTGTGGATTGAATGTGCAACGCATGCAACCGCAATTGTTATTTTATTGTATGCTTCTACTTCTACTTGTGATGGATGAAGGGGAACACAGAATTTATCGGCTGGCATTGGAGTCAGCTGATCGGGAATAAGCTGAACTCCTGATCTCACAGCCCACACACGCTGTGATGGATGCAGGTTAACAGCAATCACTGCCTGCTGCCGATCACGTGTGACCATATCCGGGCTGTGTGGTCATGAGTTCAGCTGAGTTCAGATCAGCTGACTCCAGTGTTGGCCGATTGCTTGTTTTGTGTCCCCCTGCATCCATCGGAGAGTGTTCGGGCTGGAGTTCAACAGAGTTCAGATCAGCTGACTCCAGTGTCGGCCGAATTCAGCTGACCTCACAGGCAGCACACGCTGCGATGGATGCAGGGGGACCCAGAACAAGTAATCGGCCAACATTGGAGTCAGCTGATCAGATTACTTGATCTGCTGGCTGTATGGTTAGAAGTAGGGATGAATGAGCACTAAAATGCTCGGGTTCTCGGAAACCCATGAGTATTTTTTTTTTTTAAATTCATTAAAAAATAAACAAAAACCCCAAACACATAACCCTAACTCTAGGGTTAGGGGGTAAAAAAAATAAAATGTGTGGACTCCCGCTGCATTTTCTATTGCTAAGGTAACCCAAGCAGCTACTGGCTGCTAACCCCCACTGCTTATATGACCTAAATATAAATATATATATAAAGCCTGAGATTGCTAATGTCAGGCCAAGTTTGACCCGGCCATTAAGAATCTCCAATAAAGGGTTAAAAAAAAGACATCACACAGAAAAAATACTTTATTAGAAAAAAATACACAGACACTTTATTAGAAATAAATACACAGACACACTTAGGGACTCCATCTTTATTACTCCCTCTCACCCCTTCACGATCCTGGTCTTCTGTCTGAGAGAGAGGGAGATTTCTGTATTGACCATGCCAAGCTGCTTTCTGGGCATGCTCAGTACAAAAAACAGGATTCTGTCTATCAGGATCCGGCGACTTCCGGTACAGCAGGATCGGGGTCATTGAAATACATTGCAGGTACCACTGCATGTACTAATACAGATGGCCACCTGGTGGCGCTATAACAACACAAAAATCTAATATCACCCATGTAACGCAGCCTAAGCCTCAAAGGCTACCATTACTATTACCGATAGAGCTAACAGCCATGAATCATCGTGATCCGGACTCACCTATAAAGTGCACTTATAACTGGATGTTTTGAGTAGCCCTGACACGCGTTTCTCACCTGGCTTCCTCGCTTGAGGAAAGTGTAATGTGCATGTTTTATTATGTGGTGTCTTGGGCGAGATCGTCGCTGTTTGGGCGCGTGCAGGGGGTGGGACGCCGCACATAGAGTCCGCCTCATCCAGTCATTCCAGGGGAAGCGTGGATCAGAAGAATACTTCCAATAACATCAGTTAACCCATGCATCCTTCTAAGGAAGCTCTCTTGGCGGGGACTCATGCGGAGGCAGCCCCGCACATGCGCACCCAACGAGACCATATCTACTACTGGCAAGTGAAAGGGCACGACCAGGGTGGTAAGAAAATCATCCAAACATAAGGAGAATCCGCCTTAGCCTAGAGAATATGACCATGTATAGTCCTTAAAAGATTTTCTAATGTCCCTATATCATGCAGAGACAAAATTCATATAGTAATATGTGTGTATATATATATATTTACCCCTAGATTCTAAATGGACCTTGCGATACCACAAATTTTCAATCCTGTGGGACCACAGTCATGGCGCAGCTTGAAATGTCTCTGGATCATCCTCAGGGAATCAAGATCCACAACATCACACACCGCAATTATGTCCCTAACATGTTCCCTCGTGCGGACGCGTTGTTCCCTTGATGTTAACCCAATATAAATTAGGCTACAGCCACATACTGCATAATAGATAACGTGACTTTTACTGCATGATTTGTAACTTTTTTTTTTATACTCTTTAGGTCCATCCCAAGCTGACAACATCTCTGGGCAGATAAAAGGAAAACAACCAAATTTGGGACTCCCTTTCTTAAAGCAAGATACCACCCTAGGTACGTAATGGTTCTTAACCAGCATATCCTTTAGGCTTTTCCCCCTTCTAACAGGTAAGAGTGGGCGATGAGTAAAACGTCGTTCAAACTCTGGTCGGTCTTCAGTAACGACCAGTGTTTGTTCAAGATCTGCCTGATCGCCCCCCTCTGACTGTTAACTTGGAGATGAAATGTATCTGTGAGGAAAAAGATTCTTCCCTCTTACTTGTTGATAATAATACCCGTGGAGAACCCTTTTCTGTCTGGTACCCCATTTTTATATTCTAGTCCAGAAAAACAATTGCCTCCCGATCTGCCTTATAGGTTAGTTTGATGTTATATGGGTTATTGTTCAACCAAGTCATGAAGCTCTGCAGTTCAGGACCGGTACCCCTCCAGATAATAAAGATGTCATCTATCTTACCACCTAGTGTAAAATTAATAGATTAGGGATAAGCCAAATGGACGACAATGTTTTAATTTTGTTACATACATTTTTCCTTCTGAGTCCTCTGTTACCATACCAAAAAAATATTCAATGCACATGGTTCAAAAGATAGATTTTCAGCGTAGTTTCTCCTTGATGAAAAATTAACCTTGAAATGGTAGCCTCATTTTAACCAAAACCTGGTATTAATAATTGGACAAATTGAAGAAGGACATGGCATTTGATTTACGAGTAATGCAACAACCTTTTCCCAGTTGATCAGTTTTAGACATCCTTAAAATTATCATTAGTGATGACTAGATATGGGCGAATGCTAAAATATTCGGGTTCGGATTGTTCAAATCCAATAATTTCTACATTTGTGTATTCATACCGAATAACGAACCCAATCCAAGTCAATGGGAAACTCGAATAATTTTCCAGAGGACGTTGGAAATAGGCCTGCGAGGGCTGTAAAAATATTGCAATGGATGGAAAATTGTTGAAACTGAATGGCAACAGCATGCGGAAGATGCCTGAATGTATTTCTGACTCACATTTTATTTCTGGGAGTAATTTTGCCAAAGTATTACGCCACTTTTATGGATAGTAGTGGTCACTCAGTTCAATGAGGTCACCTGAGGTCAGGTTACCTGCGATCATAGGTGGATGACAATGAGCAGCTCCAGCTATGACCGCAAATAACCCAAGTTACGTGACCACACATCGCTGCGACTCATTCTCTGCCTTAAGATCACAGCGGGTGGTCATATTCTATGCCCACGCGCTGTCACTTCAGATGTAGCAGAGCTGGAATCGTTATGGGACCTCGTGTGGATTACATCAGACCTGGGTGTTTTTGGGGTTAATAAAGGAGTGAAAGAGGGTGTTGTTTTTATCTTATTTTGTGTTTGTGTTTATTTATTTTCACTTACAGATTAGTAATGGGGGTAGGGTTTTCATAGACCGTGCCATTGCTAATCTAGGGCTTAGTGGCAGATGTGAGCTGTTATTAACCCCTTATTAGCCTGATTGCCACCGCACCAGGGGAATCGGGAAGAATCGGGTAGAGTGCCAGGATTGTCACATCTAATGGATGTGACAATCCTGAGTGGCTGTGGGCTGCTATTGTTATAACGCGCCTGCTTTATTCTTATTTTCTTTATTTTTCCTTTTTTTATTTTTTATTTCCAAAGGTTCCGGAGTTCCCTGAGAACTCCAGGCCCGGGTCCAGTACTCGGGTATTTTTAAAACCTCTCGGATTCTAAATTTTACAGTCCGGGTCTGTCCATCACTAATCAATAGACAAACAAAAAAAGTGCATAGTGTTCATGTTGTTGTGTAAACAGAAATATTATATGCAAAATTAAAAATGACATGCCATAAGGCAAACAAAATCAAAATGCAAAAAACTAAATTATTGAGTAAATGTTATAAATATTAGTTGTATCCTAACTATAATTAAATTGTTGTACAATGTTTTTCTCCACTTTTCTTAGATAATAATCGTTTTTCTTATTTTCTCATAGGCACTTCATTCAGGGAAAAGACCCAATCAAAGTCAACATCTAAGTCACTGAGCGGGTCGCGTGAAGTCGCTCAAAATTTGCAGACCACCTCAGGTATGGTTTTAGCATATACAGATCTCTAAATTATGGATAAAAAGAAAAAGAAACAATTAAAAAATAATTTAACACAAACAGTCCCATTCTCACACCACATAAAAATACCCAATTAAAGAAAGCAGTCAAAGCTCTCATTGAGCCCAATAGTAGTCCTTGTGTCCAATCTATAAATCCAATGACTCAAGTTGCGCAAGGGCCTTAAATAGGTTACCACCTCTAACCTCTGATCTATGGCCTTTATAATTAAAGGGGTTATCCGGCTTATTTTGACTTTTCTTCATTATTACCCTATTGGGCTACATTGGGGCAGGTAAGTAGCTAGTGATCACTTACCTGCCCTGCTGTCAGCCTTTCTCCCCCGGCTCAGAGCGGTCATGTGACCGCTCCTGCCGCGATTTTGCTGCTTCCGGTCATTTCATGTCAACATGGGCAGGACCATGTTGACATGCAAATCTAGAACAGCATGTTGCCGCCCTGCTGGGCGAGTACAGTGCGTGGAGTCCCCGCACCTCTTCCCTGCACCCTCCCACACATTCCTCCGCACCCCGTACTCTCCCCGCCCACGGTGTCAACGCCAGCACCAGGCCCCCTGCTCAGGACAGCAGGAGTGCCCGTGCAGTCTGTGTCCCGCTCCAGCCCCGCGGCTGCCTTCATTGCAGGCTCAGCAGCCTCTCACATTGCAGTCCAATGGGGACAGTGTTGCCAATGTATGTAAAGCGCTGTGGAATTAATAGCGCTATATAAATGAATAAATATTATATATTATTATTATTATATGTAGGCCATTATACATTTTTGATTGCTATAGGGGCACCACTGGAGGGCTGTGTGGGTAACAGTTAGGCCTTGTATGCACACTGCGTTTTTTGAGTGCAGTTTTGGTAACAAAACTTCCTGCATTTCCTTCCCAGAAAAGTCTATGTGATTTCAGTTTTTCTGTTCACACTTTGCAGCTTTTTTTTTGGCTGCATCTTTGTGGTGACCACAAAGATGCAGCATGTCAATTCTTACTGCATTTTTTCCTGCGGTTTTTGAGCTCTTCCAATCAATAGATGACTTAAAAAACACACTGAGCAAAAACGCAGTAAAACGCGGCAAATAATACATGCCGAGAGTGCGTTTTTTTGGGCCTAAAAACATGAATCTTTGTGGTCACCACAAAGATGCAGCGTGCGCACATAGCCTTATTCTGTTTAAAGGCCTATATGGTAGCCATTATACTATTTGGAAGGCTATGTGGGGCCCATTATACTGTGTGCAGACCGTTATAGAATATGGAGGAGCCATTATACTGTATGAAGGGCTGTGTTGGGGCCATCGTACTGTGTTGGGGTTGTTGTGGGTGTATTATGCTTTGCTGGGTGGGAGGTGATGTAGAATCATCAAACTGTGCGTGGAGGGTACTGTGCAGGAATTCACTTTGGGTGTATCATACAGTGTTTGGGGGGCACTTTTGTTGGGATCATACTTTATGGGGGTCATGAAAGGGATTTCCTAATGTGTGGAAACACTAACGGGCAGCAATTTGCCATGTGCGCATGCTGCATCTTTATGGAGACCACAAAGATGCACGGTTTTGGTCCCAAAAAACATACCCCTGGTGTGCATTTTTTTTGCGTTTTTGCCCAGTGTATTTTTTAAAGTCAAATCTATTGACTGGAAGGGCTCAAAAACACAGAAAGAACCTTGTTTAGTCACCACAAAAACGCAGCCAAAAAAAAAAAGCTGCAATGTGCGCTTTGGTGCATACCGATGGGTTGTGTGGGTATGCTGGGAGTTGTTGTTCTACTTCAGAAAGGGAGCGTGAGGTTGCAGGTTGTTGTATTGTTATGCCAGTGGGGTTGTCATTTGGATCTGCTGCTTTTCAGTGTTCCTACTGAGTCTTCTAGGATATACTCCGCGGCTGCCTTCATTGCAGGCTCAGCAGCCTCTCACATTGCAGCGCAGGCAGCCGCGGGGATAACGAGCGCTGCCATCAGGATGTTAGATGACATCATTGCCTGCTGTGACAATCTTCGCTTCACTCCTGTCAGCGCTGTCACTGCCTTCTATGCCGCTGCGTTCTCACGTCACTAGCGGTGACGTCTCGGGCGATACTGCTGAGATTGCGGCGGGCATAGAAGTCAGGGACAGCGCTGACAGGAGTGAAGCGAAGATTGTCACCGCAGGTAATGATTTCATTTAACCTCCTGACAGCAGCGCTCGGCATCCCCTGCAGTGACCTGGGCTATTGATGTTAGCTCAGGTCACTGCATTACTCTCCCAGCCAATGAGGAACATTCTGTTCTTCATTGACTGGGACATTGACTATGGTATGGATTGTCATGGGACCCCCTTATTGGATTATGCTGGACCTGGATTTGTTTTTCTTTTGAATAAATTGGTGAATGAGGGAATGTTTTGAGGAGTGTTTTTTCAAATAAAACTTTTTTTTTGTTGTCTATTTTTTTATTACTGACTGGGTTTGTGATGTCGGATATCTGATTGACGCGTGACATCACTAATCCCAGGGCTTGATGCCAGGTGACATTACACATTTGGCATCAACCCCATATATTACCCCGTTTGCCACCGCACCAGGGCACGGGATGAGTTGGGGCAAAGCACCAGGATTGGCACATCTAATGGATGTGCCACTTCTGGGGCGGCTGTGGCCTGCTATTTTTAGGCTGGGGAGTGTCCAATAACAGTGGGCCTCCCTAGTCTGAGAATACCAGACCACAGCTGTCTGCTTTACCTTGGCTGGTGATCCAATTTGGGGGGACCCCATGTTTTTTGTTTTAAATTATTTATTTAATTTAAAATAACAGCGTGGGGTGCCCTCTGTTTTATATTACCAGCCAAGCTGAAGCTGCCAGCTGTGGTTTGCAGGCTGCAGCCATCTGCTTTATCCTAGCTGGCTACAAAAGTATGGGGGACCCATTGTCGTTTGTTTTTTTTTTAATTATTTTTTATTTATTTTTTGGATAAATACAAGGCTAAGCATACTTTAGTGCCACATGAAAGTCACTAAAGGGTGCCAGCTTAGAATATGCAGGGGGGTAGGACATTATATGTCTTTCTCATCTATCTATCTATCTATCTATCTGTCTATCCCTCTGTTTATTCATTCATCCCTCTATCACTCTGTCTCTATATCTATCTATTCATCTCTATATCTACTCATCTATTTATCTTTCTTGCTGCTTCCGTTTTTTGCGGTCCGCAAAAAAAACGGAAGGCACACAGATGACACACGGATGTATCCGTGAAAAAATTGGCCATTTTTTAGTGCTGGGGTAGAATACTGACAGGGAATGAGTGTGCAGGGGGCGGGCAGGGGACGGGGCTGGACACTGAGGCCGGGCAGTGCCAGCTCTAACTGAGGTTTTGCACAGGAAGTGGTCAGTTTGCTAGAGCAAAATGTAAACAAAGAACTGCAGAGAATAAAGGGATAATTCAAGTGGAACAAAAGTTAGAAAACAAAAAATAACAATATAGGGGTGTTTTATATGACAATACAGCACAGATAAACTCAATATTTTTTGGTAAGCTAATGTCGGACAACTCCTTTAATTTGCTTGAGTCAGATTCATGGTACAATTGGAAATGTTTTGGTAGGGTTTTTAGGTGTTCCGTCTCTTGCAGAGTCTTTGTTTTCTCACTGTCCCTGATGTGCTCACGGGCTCCCACCTTTAACCCCCTAACCACTGGACGATTTTTCCGTTTTTGTTTTTTGCTCCCCTTTTTCCGAGAGTCGTATCTTTTTTATTTTTCCCGTCAATCTTGCCATAAGAGGGCTCGTTTTTTGCGGGACGTATTGGTCTTTAAAGTGAAACCATGAGTTTTACCATATGTGGTACTGGAAAACAGCACAAAATTTCCACGTGCGGAAAAATTACAAAAAAGTGTGATTGGACAATGGTTTATGGGGTACTTTATTCACCGTGTTCACTGTATGGTAAAACTGATGGGTGGGTGTGATACTTCAGGTTGGTATGAGTTCGTTGATACCAAACATGTTTAGGTTTACTTTTTTTTTTAAACATAAATTTTTATTGCATTTTTCAGAATTATTACAATATGTCTAACATTTGAACAAGAATAAATTCACCTTACCAATTTACCCACCCTTGTCTTACCCCACCCTCTTTTATTCCCACTTTATCCCCCCCCAACATTTTTAATACGCTGAACACCAGGTATAAGTCGCAAAAGAACACACAGCTCCTCCATATTCTGATTCCCGTTTGAAGCCCTATTTCTCTGAAACCCTCGTCTCGCCCTACTGTTGTGTCTCTACTGCGTGTGTATTTTCAGCTTTCCCAATGTGCCTTGCAAGTCTCCCAGTAGATACCATTCCGTATTAGTGAAAGGAGATACCACTTTCCGTATTTCTGCAACTCCATACTGTTGTACTATAAATCTCTTCCATTTTTTAAAAAAGTTTCCCGTTAGTTCGTCCTTATTTATTTCGGCTTCCAACTGTTCAATATTGAGCAGCTTTTTAATCTGATTGACCACCTCCTCCTCTGATGGAACAGATTCCTCGAGCCATCTGCGTAGTAGGGCCTTTTTCCCTATCATAGCAATATTATGAAAGAGTCTTGGAATCGTGGTCCCCCGTGTATCTCCTCCTCCTTCCTTTTCTTTAGTCCTGTGGTGGAAAATCCATAACAATGGTTCTAGTTCCATTTCCACTTCCCATACTTTTTCTATAAGTGTCTTCATTTTTCCCCAAAATTTCTGACTTTGTGGGCACTGCCAAATCCCGTGGTATAAGTCCGTTTTCGGCTGTTTACATTTGGGGCAATGTTCTATTTTATTCATAGTCTGCTTGGTGGGGATGTTAAAACCATAAATTGCTCTGTGCATTAATCTAAACTGTGTGTCCCTCCAGCCCTCATTAATCACCTCCTTCCTCATCCTCATCCATCCCTGCTGTATCTTTTCCCCCTGCCTCTGTATCTTTTAGTTGTCGTGCCCATGCTCCCCAGACCTGGTCCGAGTGCAGTGGTACCAGTGCTGTTCTCAGATCTTTGTACAGGGAGGAGATAGTAATCTCCTGTTTATCCTTCATTATAAATTGATCCATTTCATTCAATACCTGTTCTTTTCTAACATCCCTCAATAGTCCCATTATTCCCTTTTCCACCTGTTTGTATTGTATGATTTGGAATGGGGAAAGCCCGTACCTGTTCACCATCTCCTCAAGAGTCAACCACCTATGTTCCGTTTCATGGAGCATATCCTTCACCCCACTGATCCCCTTATTTCTCCATTCTAGAAATAGTTTGTTTTCCCTCCCTGCTGGGAATTCCGGAAAATTCCAGATATTTAGGTATTTGGAGATTCGCCAGGACAGGTTAAACTTTTTCCTCACTGCTTTCCACGCCATTATCGTATCCCTACATACCAGGGAGTGCTTAATTTTCCTCGGAATATTGGCCAATGACGTGTGTAATATTGCCCCCAAGTCCCATGGTCTACAGTACTCACTTTCCAATTTTATGTTAGAATAGCTATTTGTCTTCCTCAGCCAGTCTATTACGTGCCTCATCAAGCATGCAAGGTTGTAGCCTCTCACATTTGGCATCTTGATTCCTCCCTTTTCCAGTGGTAGCATTAGTTTTTTCACCCTAATTCTTGGTCTTTTTCTCTTCCATAGGAAGCTTGTAAATGCTTTATTCAGTCTATTTACATCCGCATGCTTTAATAATATAGGGATAGTCTGCATTGGGTATAGCAGCTTCGAGAAACTCATCATTTTTATGAGGTGGTTTCTACCTAGCAGGGATAGCGGCAGCCCCTCCCACATCTTTAGCTCTCGTTCTATTTTCTGTATCAACGGTTTGAAGTTTATTTCATAAATGGAGGCAGGCTGGCGTCCCATCTGGATCCCCAGGTATTTAAGGTGGGTTTTTGCTATCGGTATCCCACATATGTTATCCCCTATTCCATAGGTTTTCAGGGATGACATGGTTCGCTCATTCAGAAACAGTATTTCACATTTTGTCTTGTTCAATTTAAAACCTGCCATAGACCCAAATCTCTCTATCTGTTGTATTGTTTTTAAAAGGTCATTCTGTGGTCTATTCATGAATAATATGATATCGTCCGCGAATAGAGCTGAATGTACTTTTTCCGTTCCAATGTTAATGCCCTTAAAGCAGTCTCCTCCATTGATCAGTTTTGATAATGGCTCAATGGCTAGATTGAACAAGAGAGGAGACAGCGGGCACCCCTGTCTCGTCCCTTTGGTCAAAGAGAAGGGTCGTGACAAAAATCCGGGTGGCGCCACTCTTGCCTGAGGGTTTGCATATAGTATACCTATAAATGTTCTGAATGCTCCCCTGAAGCCCATATTATCTAGGACTGTTTCCAGCTATGGCCACTGCACATTATGAAACGCTTTTTCAGCATCCAACGTGATCATGGCTGGAAATTCCCCTCCTTGTAGATCTCTGTGTCTGATGGCGTCCATTACTATCATGGCCTTTCTTACGTTTGTCACGGCTGCTCTCCCCTTTACAAACCCCGATTGGGTGGGAGAAATTAGCCTTGGTAATACCTCTGCTAATCGATTGGCCATCAATTTGGCCACTAGTTTAAGGTCTTGGTTGATTAGTGAGATTGGTCTATAATTCGTTGGATTGTCCAAATTTTTGTCTCCTTTGGGTAAAAGTTTTATATATGCAGTGTTAAGGTGGCTAGACATTCCCGTACCCCCTAACATTTTATTAAACATACGTGTCAGCGTTGGTGATATTTCCTCCTTTAGTACTTTATAGAATTCCCCATTGAACCCGTCAGGCCCCGGTGCTTTATGTATACTCAGTTCTCCTATTATTGTTTGCACTTCCTCTATTGTGATGTCCGCGTTCAGTCTAGTCAGTTCGTCCTCGGTTATTTGTGTAAGTCCTAATGTCTTTAGCCACTCCCTCCCTCCTTCTCCATTTTCATCCCCTTTACTATATAGTTTGGCATAGTATTCCCCCAAGATCTGGTTGATCTCCTGTGGATTCGTCGATTTGGTCCCATCCTGTCTTGTCATATTAGCTATTAACGTCAACGGTCGTCTTCCCTTTGCCAGGTTAGCCAGCAGTTTACCTGCCTTATTGCCAAATCGGTGCAAGTCAACCTCCTGCTGAGACCTTACTAGTTCTTCTCGTTTTCCTACCCACATGTCAAACTCTTATTTTGCTTCCTTCCACTCTTCTTTTGCTTTTTGGGATTTGTTTTCTAGGTACCTTGTGTATTTCTCTCTCAAACTAGTGCTTGCCTCCTGGTAATGTTTTTGCGTCTGTTTCCTGATTTTGGCTACATGCCCCATCAGTCTCCCCCTTAATACTACTTTCACTGTTTCCCAGAATAGCATTGCCTCTTCCTCGTACCCGCTGTTAGTGCCGCAATATTCCTCCCACCACTCAATTAATGTTTTAATAAAATCTTTATCTTTGAGTAAGAATGATGGAAATCTCCATATATAATCCGAGCCCCTCTGTATTCTGTCATTTAAGTCTAAGGTCACCGGGCTGTGGTCGGATATAACCATGTTCTCTATGTCTACATCTTTGACCCTGTGCCAGAGTCTGTGGTCTACTAACATAAAGTCAATCCTTGACCATGCTTCGTGTGGGTGTGAGTAGTGTGTAAATTCACGTTCATATGGGTGTTGCGTTCTCCAACTGTCCTGCAGATTTGTGTCTTCCAGTAATTTGGCCATCAAACCCTTTGTATTCCTACTCTGCCTACCTTGTTCCTTGCCATACCTCCTGTGACGACATGGACTCTCATGGGTTAAAGTTTCTTAAAATCCAGCCAGACAGCATGATAGATTGTCTATAGATGGGGGAGAAGTCCCTCATTGTTTTTACAAGACTCTTGTTGACTCAATGTGATTGTGTTGGCCACTGAAAGCTAGACGTATTGTTCTCCAGACATTTCCAGTAACCATTGTATTGTAGTTGTGTATTGATAATGTAATTATCTTAGTTTCGGATACCACTCAAAGGGAAGTGAAAGTGGGGCTTGTGAATTACCTCCTCACACCAGTCATTTTGGAGAATGACCTAGTACAAGGACTATCCAGTCAGTTTGAAGAAGCCATCACCCACCTCCAAGCCAAGCAGGACCCTGATGTGGATCTTTCTAACATCTTTTCCAGGGATGGTTTGCATTCCCGGTCTCCATCATCGACTTCTGAGCCAAGAACCGTGAGTAAGCCTAACCACACTGTGGCTTTTGACTGGGGGAGGATTGATAGTGGGAGATTTGTGCAGGCCCAACTCATGGACCCCACAATATGGCTGCTCAACTTGGGGGAGGTAATCAGGGGGAGGTGTATAGATGCAAGCCTCTGTTGCTGACCTCACCATTAAAAAGGACAATGCCGTCAAGAGGAGAAGGATGATCGGAAGCCTATCATGTCTGGCTAATATAAAGAAGGGGGAGGAATGTGACGACATGGACTCTCATGGGTTAAAGTTTCTTAAAATCCAGCCAGACAGCATGATAGATTGTCTATAGATGGGGGAGAAGTCCCTCATTGTTTTTACAAGACTCTTGTTGACTCAATGTAATTGTGTTGGCCACTGAAAGCTAGACGTATTGTTCTCCAGACATTTCCAGTAACCATTGTATTGTAGTTGTGTATTGATAATGTAATTATCTTAGTAGCCATTGTCTAGTCGGTGACTCCCAGTTTACATGTACACCCTCAGTCTTTCTATGCACATCATTTAAATGAACATTGTCCATGCAGCTTGAAATTCCTCCAATGGGAGAAGCAATCTTGTCCAACCAATCGATGAGGACGCAGTGTATCCAAGTGGAAGGTTGTGGCTATAAAAAGGACTTCTTTAAGCCACCAGGGGTTGTTGATGGATGCTGATGGATCCAGTCTAAGCTCTTTGGAGCTGACTAGAGGATCAGGATATCTTATGGCTTCAATCTAGGGACTCCGGACCCGGTTGGAGACCATATCCACAGCCTAGGGATTTCGACTCCGGCTGCCAGGATTTTAACATCAAACCAGGACTACCTAAGGAGGACACTCAGGTTGGGACAGTTCAGTCACCTGTTACAGACTTTGCAGACCTCAGACAGCTTGGAACCTGTGAGGCATGGACATTCTAAATCCCTGGTGAGCCAGCGGAAGGGTGAGACTCTGTTGCCTGTTACATTTGTGTGTTTTGCTGGTTATGTGATATGTGCCGTTAATTGTTTGGGGATCCAATAAAGTCTAATTATTGTGGTTCCCTCACCCTGTGTTGTCTGAGTAGTGTTACGCGCACGGTTAAGGAGGCCGGCGTTCAGTTGGGATGAGCCCTGAGCCACGCTGTCTTTCTAAAGGCGGCGGGTTTTAGTGGACGAGAGCACCCACTGAGCCCCGTGTCTCCACAATTGGTGGCAGCGGTGGGATACTACTCAGCCTGGTTTACCCAGGGGAGCTGCAGTGGACTGGTGTTTTCGGACACCGTCCAGGGCTCAACAACCAGGGAGGCACATAAGCATACCCAGCAGGCCATAGGGGAGGCATTCAGGTTTCGGACGCTGCCATGTCCAACCCCACCAGCTCAGCCATGGGACAAGGACAAGAGAGGAGTTACGACCGCTGCAGTAAATGGATGTTGCAGGATCTGTGCCGGAGGCGAGAGATTGTATGCTGGAGCGTTGGGATGCCCAGAATGATTCAGAGGACGATGAGGATCCCGCCGATATTGACCCAGAGGATGTAGACTATGTGCCACATCATGGATCTAGTGACAATTGGGAATCAACTTTGTCCAAAATGGCCCAAGCCACAGCGTTGTTGGATGCATTGGGGCCTAGATCCTCAAGAGAAGAGAGGGCTTATGTTCTGGAATATGTTTATGGGATTCCAGCTGCAGTACTGCTAACACCAGCCGGTCGAGAAGGATGGTCCCGCTACCCAGCAGAAGCTGCGCCAAAACAAAGGACTACAAACAGGGCCTGTGACTCGCCCAATCTATGGCGCTGTTATATATGTGGGCGCAATGGACATCTAGATAAAGATTGTCTCCAAAACCAAGGCCGCATGCTTGGAGCCCGTCTGCCACTCCAACCAGTCAACATATGCCGAGATGAACTAACGAGACCTGAGGAATGCTACTCCCAAGAAACACCAATAGTTGAGGAAGTGGTTTATCCAGTCCACACCCTACGGCAGGCCGAACACCGTACACCAGCCAACCTCCATCCCCACATCCAGACGGTCAAGGTCGGTGATATACAGGCTCAGGGACTTCGAGACATTGGATCTTCCATCACTCTGGTAAGCCCAGTTATTGTTTCTCCAGAAGACCCTGTACCAGATTCCCAATTACCCATCTCCCTGGCTGAGGGCCAGCGCTCAGACGTCCCTCTGGCATGTGTGCAGTTGGACCTAAAAACCGACCAGGGAGAGGTCGAGGTGGAGCTTGTGGATAGCCTCCCCACACCTGGTATTTTGGGGACCATCCAGGAAGTGATCGATGTGGGGATTGTGAACAGCCTCCCCATTCCTGACATTGTGGAGACTGACCAGAGCAAGGCTGATGTGGAGCTTATGGACACCGTCCACACACCTGTTGTTTCGGGGACTAGCCAGGAGGAAGTTGAAGTGGGGTTCATAGATGGCCCCACCAAGCCTGTTTCGGATACCACTCAAAGGGAAGTGAAAGTGGGGCTTGTGAATTACCTCCTCACACCAGTCATTTTGGAGAATGACCTAGTACAAGGACTATCCAGTCAGTTTGAAGAAGCCATCACCCACCTCCAAGCCAAGCAGGACCCTGATGTGGATCTTTCTAACATCTTTTCCAGGGATAGTTTGCATTCCCGGTCTCCATCATCGACTTCTGAGCCAAGAACCGTGAGTAAGCCTAACCACACTGTGGCTTTTGACTGGGGGAGGATTGATAGTGGGAGATTTGTGCAGGCCCAACTCATGGACCCCACAATATGGCTGCTCAACTTGGGGGAGGTAATCAGGGGGAGGTGTATAGATGCAAGCCTCTGTTGCTGACCTCACCATTAAAAAGGACAATGCCGTCAAGAGGAGAAGGATGATCGGAAGCCTATCATGTCTGGCTAATATTAAGAAGGGGGAGGAATGTGACGACATGGACTCTCATGGGTTAAAGTTTCTTAAAATCCAGCCAGACAGCATGATAGATTGTCTATAGATGGGGGAGAAGTCCCTCATTGTTTTTACAAGACTCTTGTTGACTCAATGTAATTGTGTTGGCCACTGAAAGCTAGACGTATTGTTCTCCAGACATTTCCAGTAACCATTGTATTGTAGTTGTGTATTGATAATGTAATTATCTTAGTAGCCATTGTCTAGTCGGTGACTCCCAGTTTACATGTACACCCTCAGTCTTTCTATGCACATCATTTAAATGAACATTGTCCATGCAGCTTGAAATTCCTCCAATGGGAGAAGCAATCTTGTCCAACCAATCGATGAGGACGCAGTGTATCCAAGTGGAAGGTTGTGGCTATAAAAAGGACTTCTTTAAGCCACCAGGGGTTGTTGATGGATGCTGATGGATCCAGTCTAAGCTCTTTGGAGCTGACTAGAGGATCAGGATATCTTATGGCTTCAATCTAGGGACTCCGGACCCGGTTGGAGACCATATCCACAGCCTAGGGATTTCGACTCCGGCTGCCAGGATTTTAACATCAAACCAGGACTACCTAAGGAGGACACTCAGGTTGGGACAGTTCAGTCACCTGTTACAGACTTTGCAGACCTCAGACAGCTTGGAACCTGTGAGGCATGGACATTCTAAATCCCTGGTGAGCTAGCGGAAGGGTGAGACTCTGTTGCCTGTTACATTTGTGTGTTTTGCTGGTTATGTGATATGTGCCGTTAATTGTTTGGGGATCCAATAAAGTCTAATTATTGTGGTTCCCTCACCCTGTGTTGTCTGAGTAGTGTTACGCGCACGGTTAAGGAGGCCGGCGTTCAGTTGGGATGAGCCCTGAGCCACGCTGTCTTTCTAAAGGCGGCGGGTTTTAGTGGACGAGAGCACCCACTGAGCCCCGTGTCTCCACAATTGGTGGCAGCGGTGGGATACTACTCAGCCTGGTTTACCCAGGGGAGCTGCAGTGGACTGGTGTTTTCGGACACCGTCCAGGGCTCAACAACCAGGGAGGCACATAAGCATACCCAGCAGGCCATAGGGGAGGCATTCAGGTTTCGGACGCTGCCATGTCCAACCCCACCAGCTCAGCCATGGGACAAGGACAAGAGAGGAGTTACGACCGCTGCAGTAAATGGATGTTGCAGGATCTGTGCCGGAGGCGAGAGATTGTCTGCTGGAGCGTTGGGATGCCCAGAATGATTCAGAGGACGATGAGGATCCCGCCGATATTGACCCAGAGGATGTAGACTATGTGCCACATCATGGATCTAGTGACAATTGGGAATCAACTTTGTCCAAAATGGCCCAAGCCACAGCGTTGTTGGATGCATTGGGGCCTAGATCCTCAAGAGAAGAGAGGGCTTATGTTCTGGAATATGTTTATGGGATTCCAGCTGCAGTACTGCTAACACCAGCCGGTCGAGAAGGATGGTCCCGCTACCCAGCAGAAGCTGCGCCAAAACAAAGGACTACAAACAGGGCCTGTGACTCGCCCAATCTATGGCGCTGTTATACATGTGGGCGCAATGGACATCTAGATAAAGATTGTCTCCAAAACCAAGGCCGCATGCTTGGAGCCCGTCTCCCACTCCAACCAGTCAACATATGCCGAGATGAACTAACGAGACCTTAGGAATGCTACTCCCAAGAAACACCAATAGTTGAGGAAGTGGTTTATCCAGTCCACACCCTACGGCAGGCCGGACACCGTACACCAGCCAACCTCCATCCCCACATCCAGACGGTCAAGGTCGGTGATATACAGGCTCAGGGACTTCGAGACATTGGATCTTCCATCACTCTGGTAAGCCCAGTTATTGTTTCTCCAGAAGACCCTGTACCAGATTCCCATTTACCCATCTCCCTGGCTGAGAGCCAGCGCTCAGACGTCCCTCTGGCATGTGTGCAGTTGGACCTAAAAACCGACCAGGGAGAGGTCGAGGTGGAGCTTGTGGATAGCCTCCCCACACCTGGTATTTTGGGGACCATCCAGGAAGTGATCGATGTGGGGATTGTGAACAGCCTCCCCATTCCTGACATTGTGGAGACTGACCAGAGCAAGGCTGATGTGGAGCTTATGGACACCGTCCACACACCTGTTGTTTCGGGGACTAGCCAGGAGGAAGTTGAAGTGGGGTTCATAGATGGCCCCACCAAGCCTGTTTCGGATACCACTCAAAGGGAAGTGAAAGTGGGGCTTGTGAATTACCTCCTCACACCAGTCATTTTGGAGAATGACCTAGTACAAGGACTATCCAGTCAGTTTGAAGAAGCCATCACCCACCTCCAAGCCAAGCAGGACCCTGATGTGGATCTTTCTAACATCTTTTCCAGGGATGGTTTGCATTCCCGGTCTCCATCATCGACTTCTGAGCCAAGAACCGTGAGTAAGCCTAACCACACTGTGGCTTTTGACTGGGGGAGGATTGATAGTGGGAGATTTGTGCAGGCCCAACTCATGGACCCCACAATATGGCTGCTCAACTTGGGGGAGGTAATCAGGGGGAGGTGTATAGATGCAAGCCTCTGTTGCTGACCTCACCATTAAAAAGGACAATGCCGTCAAGAGGAGAAGGATGATCGGAAGCCTATCATGTCTGGCTAATATTAAGAAGGGGGAGGAATGTGACGACATGGACTCTCATGGGTTAAAGTTTCTTAAAATCCAGCCAGACAGCATGATAGATTGTCTATAGATGGGGGAGAAGTCCCTCATTGTTTTTACAAGACTCTTGTTGACTCAATGTAATTGTGTTGGCCACTGAAAGCTAGACGTATTGTTCTCCAGACATTTCCAGTAACCATTGTATTGTAGTTGTGTATTGATAATGTAATTATCTTAGTAGCCATTGTCTAGTCGGTGACTCCCAGTTTACATGTACACCCTCAGTCTTTCTATGCACATCATTTAAATGAACATTGTCCATGCAGCTTGATATTCCTCCAATGGGAGAAGCAATCTTGTCCAACCAATCGATGAGGACGCAGTGTATCCAAGTGGAAGGTTGTGGCTATAAAAAGGACTTCTTTAAGCCACCAGGGGTTGTTGATGGATGCTGATGGATCCAGTCTAAGCTCTTTGGAGCTGACTAGAGGATCAGGATATCTTATGGCTTCAATCTAGGGACTCCGGACCCGGTTGGAGACCATATCCACAGCCTAGGGATTTCGACTCCGGCTGCCAGGATTTTAACATCAAACCAGGACTACCTAAGGAGGACACTCAGGTTGGGATAGTTCAGTCACCTGTTACAGACTTTGCAGACCTCAGACAGCTTGGAACCTGTGAGGCATGGACATTCTAAATCCCTGGTGAGCCAGCGGAAGGGTGAGACTCTGTTGCCTGTTACATTTGTGTGTTTTGCTGGTTATGTGATATGTGCCGTTAATTGTTTGGGGATCCAATAAAGTCTAATTATTGTGGTTCCCTCACCCTGTGTTGTCTGAGTAGTGTTACGCGCACGGTTAAGGAGGCCGGCGTTCAGTTGGGATGAGCCCTGAGCCACGCTGTCTTTCTAAAGGCGGCGGGTTTTAGTGGACGAGAGCACCCACTGAGCCCCGTGTCTCCACAATTGGTGGCAGCGGTGGGATACTACTCAGCCTGGTTTACCCAGGGGAGCTGCAGTGGACTGGTGTTTTCGGACACCGTCCAGGGCTCAACAACCAGGGAGGCACATAAGCATACCCAGCAGGCCATAGGGGAGGCATTCAGGTTTCGGACGCTGCCATGTCCAACCCCACCAGCTCAGCCATGGGACAAGGACAAGAGAGGAGTTACGACCGCTGCAGTAAATGGATGTTGCAGGATCTGTGCCGGAGGCGAGAGATTGTCTGCTGGAGCGTTGGGATGCCCAGAATGATTCAGAGGACGATGAGGATCCCGCCGATATTGACCCAGAGGATGTAGACTATGTGCCACATCATGGATCTAGTGACAATTGGGAATCAACTTTGTCCAAAATGGCCCAAGCCACAGCGTTGTTGGATGCATTGGGGCCTAGATCCTCAAGAGAAGAGAGGGCTTATGTTCTGGAATATGTTTATGGGATTCCAGCTGCAGTACTGCTAACACCAGCCGGTCGAGAAGGATGGTCCCGCTACCCAGCAGAAGCTGCGCCAAAACAAAGGACTACAAACAGGGCCTGTGACTCGCCCAATCTATGGCGCTGTTATACATGTGGGCGCAATGGACATCTAGATAAAGATTGTCTCCAAAACCAAGGCCGCATGCTTGGAGCCCGTCTGCCACTCCAACCAGTCAACATATGCCGAGATGAACTAACGAGACCTGAGGAATGCTACTCCCAAGAAACACCAATAGTTGAGGAAGTGGTTTATCCAGTCCACACCCTACGGCAGGCCGGACACCGTACACCAGCCAACCTCCATCCCCACATCCAGACGGTCAAGGTCGGTGATATACAGGCTCAGGGACTTCGAGACATTGGATCTTCCATCACTCTGGTAAGCCCAGTTATTGTTTCTCCAGAAGACCCTGTACCAGATTCCCAATTACCCATCTCCCTGGCTGAGGGCCAGCGCTCAGACGTCCCTCTGGCATGTGTGCAGTTGGACCTAAAAACCGACCAGGGAGAGGTCGAGGTGGAGCTTGTGGATAGCCTCCCCACACCTGGTATTTTGGGGACCATCCAGGAAGTGATCGATGTGGGGATTGTGAACAGCCTCCCCATTCCTGACATTGTGGAGACTGACCAGAGCAAGGCTGATGTGGAGCTTATGGACACCGTCCACACACCTGTTGTTTCGGGGACTAGCCAGGAGGAAGTTGAAGTGGGGTTCATAGATGGCCCCACCAAGCCTGTTTCGGATACCACTCAAAGGGAAGTGAAAGTGGGGCTTGTGAATTACCTCCTCACACCAGTCATTTTGGAGAATGACCTAGTACAAGGACTATCCAGTCAGTTTGAAGAAGCCATCACCCACCTCCAAGCCAAGCAGGACCCTGATGTGGATCTTTCTAACATCTTTTCCAGGGATGGTTTGCATTCCCGGTCTCCATCATCGACTTCTGAGCCAAGAACCGTGAGTAAGCCTAACCACACTGTGGCTTTTGACTGGGGGAGGATTGATAGTGGGAGATTTGTGCAGGCCCAACTCATGGACCCCACAATATGGCTGCTCAACTTGGGGGAGGTAATCAGGGGGAGGTGTATAGATGCAAGCCTCTGTTGCTGACCTCACCATTAAAAAGGACAATGCCGTCAAGAGGAGAAGGATGATCGGAAGCCTATCATGTCTGGCTAATATTAAGAAGGGGGAGGAATGTGACGACATGGACTCTCATGGGTTAAAGTTTCTTAAAATCCAGCCAGACAGCATGATAGATTGTCTATAGATGGGGGAGAAGTCCCTCGTTGTTTTTACAAGACTCTTGTTGACTCAATGTAATTGTGTTGGCCACTGAAAGCTAGACGTATTGTTCTCCAGACATTTCCAGTAACCATTGTATTGTAGTTGTGTATTGATAATGTAATTATCTTAGTAGCCATTGTCTAGTCGGTGACTCCCAGTTTACATGTACACCCTCAGTCTTTCTATGCACATCATTTAAATGAACATTGTCCATGCAGCTTGAAATTCCTCCAATGGGAGAAGCAATCTTGTCCAACCAATCGATGAGGACGCAGTGTATCCAAGTGGAAGGTTGTGGCTATAAAAAGGACTTCTTTAAGCCACCAGGGGTTGTTGATGGATGCTGATGGATCCAGTCTAAGCTCTTTGGAGCTGACTAGAGGATCAGGATATCTTATGGCTTCAATCTAGGGACTCCGGACCCGGTTGGAGACCATATCCACAGCCTAGGGATTTCGACTCCGGCTGCCAGGATTTTAACATCAAACCAGGACTACCTAAGGAGGACACTCAGGTTGGGACAGTTCAGTCACCTGTTACAGACTTTGCAGACCTCAGACAGCTTGGAACCTGTGAGGCATGGACATTCTAAATCCCTGGTGAGCCAGCGGAAGGGTGAGACTCTGTTGCCTGTTACATTTGTGTGTTTTGCTGGTTATGTGATATGTGCCGTTAATTGTTTGGGGATCCAATAAAGTCTAATTATTGTGGTTCCCTCACCCTGTGTTGTCTGAGTAGTGTTACGCGCACGGTTAAGGAGGCCGGCGTTCAGTTGGGATGAGCCCTGAGCCACGCTGTCTTTCTAAAGGCGGCGGGTTTTAGTGGACGAGAGCACCCACTGAGCCCCGTGTCTCCACAATTGGTGGCAGCGGTGGGATACTACTCAGCCTGGTTTACCCAGGGGAGCTGCAGTGGACTGGTGTTTTCGGACACCGTCCAGGGCTCAACAACCAGGGAGGCACATAAGCATACCCAGCAGGCCATAGGGGAGGCATTCAGGTTTCGGACGCTGCCATGTCCAACCCCACCAGCTCAGCCATGGGACAAGGACAAGAGAGGAGTTACGACCGCTGCAGTAAATGGATGTTGCAGGATCTGTGCCGGAGGCGAGAGATTGTCTGCTGGAGCGTTGGGATGCCCAGAATGATTCAGAGGACGATGAGGATCCCGCCGATATTGACCCAGAGGATGTAGACTATGTGCCACATCATGGATCTAGTGACAATTGGGAATCAACTTTGTCCAAAATGGCCCAAGCCACAGCGTTGTTGGATGCATTGGGGCCTAGATCCTCAAGAGAAGAGAGGGCTTATGTTCTGGAATATGTTTATGGGATTCCAGCTGCAGTACTGCTAACACCAGCCGGTCGAGAAGGATGGTCCCGCTACCCAGCAGAAGCTGCGCCAAAACAAAGGACTACAAACAGGGCCTGTGACTCGCCCAATCTATGGCGCTGTTATACATGTGGGCGCAATGGACATCTAGATAAAGATTGTCTCCAAAACCAAGGCCGCATGCTTGGAGCCCGTCTGCCACTCCAACCAGTCAACATATGCCGAGATGAACTAACGAGACCTGAGGAATGCTACTCCCAAGAAACACCAATAGTTGAGGAAGTGGTTTATCCAGTCCACACCCTACGGCAGGCCGGACACCGTACACCAGCCAACCTCCATCCCCACATCCAGACGGTCAAGGTCGGTGATATACAGGCTCAGGGACTTCGAGACATTGGATCTTCCATCACTCTGGTAAGCCCAGTTATTGTTTCTCCAGAAGACCCTGTACCAGATTCCCAATTACCCATCTCCCTGGCTGAGGGCCAGCGCTCAGACGTCCCTCTGGCATGTGTGCAGTTGGACCTAAAAACCGACCAGGGAGAGGTCGAGGTGGAGCTTGTGGATAGCCTCCCCACACCTGGTATTTTGGGGACCATCCAGGAAGTGATCGATGTGGGGATTGTGAACAGCCTCCCCATTCCTGACATTGTGGAGACTGACCAGAGCAAGGCTGATGTGGAGCTTATGGACACCGTCCACACACCTGTTGTTTCGGGGACTAGCCAGGAGGAAGTTGAAGTGGGGTTCATAGATGGCCCCACCAAGCCTGTTTCGGATACCACTCAAAGGGAAGTGAAAGTGGGGCTTGTGAATTACCTCCTCACACCAGTCATTTTGGAGAATGACCTAGTACAAGGACTATCCAGTCAGTTTGAAGAAGCCATCACCCACCTCCAAGCCAAGCAGGACCCTGATGTGGATCTTTCTAACATCTTTTCCAGGGATGGTTTGCATTCCCGGTCTCCATCATCGACTTCTGAGCCAAGAACCGTGAGTAAGCCTAACCACACTGTGGCTTTTGACTGGGGGAGGATTGATAGTGGGAGATTTGTGCAGGCCCAACTCATGGACCCCACAATATGGCTGCTCAACTTGGGGGAGGTAATCAGGGGGAGGTGTATAGATGCAAGCCTCTGTTGCTGACCTCACCATTAAAAAGGACAATGCCGTCAAGAGGAGAAGGATGATCGGAAGCCTATCATGTCTGGCTAATATTAAGAAGGGGGAGGAATGTGACGACATGGACTCTCATGGGTTAAAGTTTCTTAAAATCCAGCCAGACAGCATGATAGATTGTCTATAGATGGGGGAGAAGTCCCTCATTGTTTTTACAAGACTCTTGTTGACTCAATGTAATTGTGTTGGCCACTGAAAGCTAGACGTATTGTTCTCCAGACATTTCCAGTAACCATTGTATTGTAGTTGTGTATTGATAATGTAATTATCTTAGTAGCCATTGTCTAGTCGGTGACTCCCAGTTTACATGTACACCCTCAGTCTTTCTATGCACATCATTTAAATGAACATTGTCCATGCAGCTTGATATTCCTCCAATGGGAGAAGCAATCTTGTCCAACCAATCGATGAGGACGCAGTGTATCCAAGTGGAAGGTTGTGGCTATAAAAAGGACTTCTTTAAGCCACCAGGGGTTGTTGATGGATGCTGATGGATCCAGTCTAAGCTCTTTGGAGCTGACTAGAGGATCAGGATATCTTATGGCTTCAATCTAGGGACTCCGGACCCGGTTGGAGACCATATCCACAGCCTAGGGATTTCGACTCCGGCTGCCAGGATTTTAACATCAAACCAGGACTACCTAAGGAGGACACTCAGGTTGGGACAGTTCAGTCACCTGTTACAGACTTTGCAGACCTCAGACAGCTTGGAACCTGTGAGGCATGGACATTCTAAATCCCTGGTGAGCCAGCGGAAGGGTGAGACTCTGTTGCCTGTTACATTTGTGTGTTTTGCTGGTTATGTGATATGTGCCGTTAATTGTTTGGGGATCCAATAAAGTCTAATTATTGTGGTTCCCTCACCCTGTGTTGTCTGAGTAGTGTTACGCGCACGGTTAAGGAGGCCGGCGTTCAGTTGGGATGAGCCCTGAGCCACGCTGTCTTTCTAAAGGCGGCGGGTTTTAGTGGACGAGAGCACCCACTGAGCCCCGTGTCTCCACAATTGGTGGCAGCGGTGGGATACTACTCAGCCTGGTTTACCCAGGGGAGCTGCAGTGGACTGGTGTTTTCGGACACCGTCCAGGGCTCAACAACCAGGGAGGCACATAAGCATACCCAGCAGGCCATAGGGGAGGCATTCAGGTTTCGGACGCTGCCATGTCCAACCCCACCAGCTCAGCCATGGGACAAGGACAAGAGAGGAGTTACGACCGCTGCAGTAAATGGATGTTGCAGGATCTGTGCCGGAGGCGAGAGATTGTCTGCTGGAGCGTTGGGATGCCCAGAATGATTCAGAGGACGATGAGGATCCCGCCGATATTGACCCAGAGGATGTAGACTATGTGCCACATCATGGATCTAGTGACAATTGGGAATCAACTTTGTCCAAAATGGCCCAAGCCACAGCGTTGTTGGATGCATTGGGGCCTAGATCCTCAAGAGAAGAGAGGGCTTATGTTCTGGAATATGTTTATGGGATTCCAGCTGCAGTACTGCTAACACCAGCCGGTCGAGAAGGATGGTCCCGCTACCCAGCAGAAGCTGCGCCAAAACAAAGGACTACAAACAGGGCCTGTGACTCGCCCAATCTATGGCGCTGTTATACATGTGGGCGCAATGGACATCTAGATAAAGATTGTCTCCAAAACCAAGGCCGCATGCTTGGAGCCCGTCTGCCACTCCAACCAGTCAACATATGCCGAGATGAACTAACGAGACCTGAGGAATGCTACTCCCAAGAAACACCAATAGTTGAGGAAGTGGTTTATCCAGTCCACACCCTACGGCAGGCCGGACACCGTACACCAGCCAACCTCCATCCCCACATCCAGACGGTCAAGGTCGGTGATATACAGGCTCAGGGACTTCGAGACATTGGATCTTCCATCACTCTGGTAAGCCCAGTTATTGTTTCTCCAGAAGACCCTGTACCAGATTCCCAATTACCCATCTCCCTGGCTGAGGGCCAGCGCTCAGACGTCCCTCTGGCATGTGTGCAGTTGGACCTAAAAACCGACCAGGGAGAGGTCGAGGTGGAGCTTGTGGATAGCCTCCCCACACCTGGTATTTTGGGGACCATCCAGGAAGTGATCGATGTGGGGATTGTGAACAGCCTCCCCATTCCTGACATTGTGGAGACTGACCAGAGCAAGGCTGATGTGGAGCTTATGGACACCGTCCACACACCTGTTGTTTCGGGGACTAGCCAGGAGGAAGTTGAAGTGGGGTTCATAGATGGCCCCACCAAGCCTGTTTCGGATACCACTCAAAGGGAAGTGAAAGTGGGGCTTGTGAATTACCTCCTCACACCAGTCATTTTGGAGAATGACCTAGTACAAGGACTATCCAGTCAGTTTGAAGAAGCCATCACCCACCTCCAAGCCAAGCAGGACCCTGATGTGGATCTTTCTAACATCTTTTCCAGGGATGGTTTGCATTCCCGGTCTCCATCATCGACTTCTGAGCCAAGAACCGTGAGTAAGCCTAACCACACTGTGGCTTTTGACTGGGGGAGGATTGATAGTGGGAGATTTGTGCAGGCCCAACTCATGGACCCCACAATATGGCTGCTCAACTTGGGGGAGGTAATCAGGGGGAGGTGTATAGATGCAAGCCTCTGTTGCTGACCTCACCATTAAAAAGGACAATGCCGTCAAGAGGAGAAGGATGATCGGAAGCCTATCATGTCTGGCTAATATTAAGAAGGGGGAGGAATGTGACGACATGGACTCTCATGGGTTAAAGTTTCTTAAAATCCAGCCAGACAGCATGATAGATTGTCTATAGATGGGGGAGAAGTCCCTCGTTGTTTTTACAAGACTCTTGTTGACTCAATGTAATTGTGTTGGCCACTGAAAGCTAGACGTATTGTTCTCCAGACATTTCCAGTAACCATTGTATTGTAGTTGTGTATTGATAATGTAATTATCTTAGTAGCCATTGTCTAGTCGGTGACTCCCAGTTTACATGTACACCCTCAGTCTTTCTATGCACATCATTTAAATGAACATTGTCCATGCAGCTTGAAATTCCTCCAATGGGAGAAGCAATCTTGTCCAACCAATCGATGAGGACGCAGTGTATCCAAGTGGAAGGTTGTGGCTATAAAAAGGACTTCTTTAAGCCACCAGGGGTTGTTGATGGATGCTGATGGATCCAGTCTAAGCTCTTTGGAGCTGACTAGAGGATCAGGTATCTTATGGCTTCAATCTAGGGACTCCGGACCCGGTTGGAGACCATATCCACAGCCTAGGGATTTCGACTCCGGCTGCCAGGATTTTAACATCGAACCAGGACTACCTAAGGAGGACACTCAGGTTGGGACAGTTCAGTCACCTGTTACAGACTTTGCAGACCTCAGACAGCTTGGAACCTGTGAGGCATGGACATTCTAAATCCCTGGTGAGCCAGCGGAAGGGTGAGACTCTGTTGCCTGTTACATTTGTGTGTTTTGCTGGTTATGTGATATGTGCCGTTAATTGTTTGGGGATCCAATAAAGTCTAATTATTGTGGTTCCCTCACCCTGTGTTGTCTGAGTAGTGTTACGCGCACGGTTAAGGAGGCCGGCGTTCAGTTGGGATGAGCCCTGAGCCACGCTGTCTTTCTAAAGGCGGCGGGTTTTAGTGGACGAGAGCACCCACTGAGCCCCGTGTCTCCACAATTGGTGGCAGCGGTGGGATACTACTCAGCCTGGTTTACCCAGGGGAGCTGCAGTGGACTGGTGTTTTCGGACACCGTCCAGGGCTCAACAACCAGGGAGGCACATAAGCATACCCAGCAGGCCATAGGGGAGGCATTCAGGTTTCGGACGCTGCCATGTCCAACCCCACCAGCTCAGCCATGGGACAAGGACAAGAGAGGAGTTACGACCGCTGCAGTAAATGGATGTTGCAGGATCTGTGCCGGAGGCGAGAGATTGTCTGCTGGAGCGTTGGGATGCCCAGAATGATTCAGAGGACGATGAGGATCCCGCCGATATTGACCCAGAGGATGTAGACTATGTGCCACATCATGGATCTAGTGACAATTGGGAATCAACTTTGTCCAAAATGGCCCAAGCCACAGCATTGTTGGATGCATTGGGGCCTAGATCCTCAAGAGAAGAGAGGGCTTATGTTCTGGAATATGTTTATGGGATTCCAGCTGCAGTACTGCTAACACCAGCCGGTCGAGAAGGATGGTCCCGCTACCCAGCAGAAGCTGCGCCAAAACAAAGGACTACAAACAGGGCCTGTGACTCGCCCAATCTATGGCGCTGTTATACATGTGGGCGCAATGGACATCTAGATAAAGATTGTCTCCAAAACCAAGGCCGCATGCTTGGAGCCCGTCTGCCACTCCAACCAGTCAACATATGCCGAGATGAACTAACGAGACCTGAGGAATGCTACTCCCAAGAAACACCAATAGTTGAGGAAGTGGTTTATCCAGTCCACACCCTACGGCAGGCCGGACACCGTACACCAGCCAACCTCCATCCCCACATCCAGACGGTCAAGGTCGGTGATATACAGGCTCAGGGACTTCGAGACATTGGATCTTCCATCACTCTGGTAAGCCCAGTTATTGTTTCTCCAGAAGACCCTGTACCAGATTCCCAATTACCCATCTCCCTGGCTGAGGGCCAGCGCTCAGACGTCCCTCTGGCATGTGTGCAGTTGGACCTAAAAACCGACCAGGGAGAGGTCAAGGTGGAGCTTGTGGATAGCCTCCCCACACCTGGTATTTTGGGGACCATCCAGGAAGTGATCGATGTGGGGATTGTGAACAGCCTCCCCATTCCTGACATTGTGGAGACTGACCAGAGCAAGGCTGATGTGGAGCTTATGGACACCGTCCACACACTTTTGTTTCGGGGACTAGCCAGGAAGAAGTTGAAGTGGGGTTCATAGATGGCCCCACCAAGCCTGTTTCGGATACCACTCAAAGGGAAGTGAAAGTGGGGCTTGTGAATTACCTCCTCACACCAGTCATTTTGGAGAATGACCTAGTACAAGGACTATCCAGTCAGTTTGAAGAAGCCATCACCCACCTCCAAGCCAAGCAGGACCCTGATGTGGATCTTTCTAACATCTTTTCCAGGGATGGTTTGCATTCCCGGTCTCCATCATCGACTTCTGAGCCAAGAACCGTGAGTAAGCCTAACCACACTGTGGCTTTTGACTGGGGGAGGATTGATAGTGGGAGATTTGTGCAGGCCCAACTCATGGACCCCACAATATGGCTGCTCAACTTGGGGGAGGTAATCAGGGGGAGGTGTATAGATGCAAGCCTCTGTTGCTGACCTCACCATTAAAAAGGACAATGCCGTCAAGAGGAGAAGGATGATCGGAAGCCTATCATGTCTGGCTAATATTAAGAAGGGGGAGGAATGTGACGACATGGACTCTCATGGGTTAAAGTTTCTTAAAATCCAGCCAGACAGCATGATAGATTGTCTATAGATGGGGGAGAAGTCCCTCATTGTTTTTACAAGACTCTTGTTGACTCAATGTAATTGTGTTGGCCACTGAAAGCTAGACGTATTGTTCTCCAGACATTTCCAGTAACCATTGTATTGTAGTTGTGTATTGATAATGTAATTATCTTAGTAGCCATTGTCTAGTCGGTGACTCCCAGTTTACATGTACACCCTCAGTCTTTCTATGAACATCATTTAAATGAACATTGTCCATGCAGCTTGAAATTCCTCCAATGGGAGAAGCAATCTTGTCCAACCAATCGATGAGGACGCAGTGTATCCAAGTGGAAGGTTGTGGCTATAAAAAGGACTTCTTTAAGCCACCAGGGGTTGTTGATGGATGCTGATGGATCCAGTCTAAGCTCTTTGGAGCTGACTAGAGGATCAGGATATCTTATGGCTTCAATCTAGGGACTCCGGACCCGGTTGGAGACCATATCCACAGCCTAGGGATTTCGACTCCGGCTGCCAGGATTTTAACATCAAACCAGGACTACCTAAGGAGGACACTCAGGTTGGGACAGTTCAGTCACCTGTTACAGACTTTGCAGACCTCAGACAGCTTGGAACCTGTGAGGCATGGACATTCTAAATCCCTGGTGAGCCAGCGGAAGGGTGAGACTCTGTTGTCTGTTACATTTGTGTGTTTTGCTGGTTATGTGATATGTGCCGTTAATTGTTTGGGGATCCAATAAAGTCTAATTATTGTGGTTCCCTCACCCTGTGTTGTCTGAGTAGTGTTACGCCCACGGTTAAGGAGGCCGGCGTTCAGTTGGGATGAGCCCTGAGCCACGCTGTCTTTCTAAAGGCGGCGGGTTTTAGTGGACGAGAGCACCCACTGAGCCCCGTGTCTCCACACCTCCTATCCTCCTTTTATCGAAACTACTGCATTAAAATCTCCCCCCACTATCTTATTTGGGTCTACATCCACTCCCAATTTGTTGGTGATAAAGTCAAAGAAGGCTTTTTGTTCGGTATTAGGGGCGTATATATTGTGTATACTAAACTCTCCCTGCGGGCTAGTTAATTTGATATGTATGTACCTCCCACCATCATCACTGTCTTGGGACACTATTTCGTGAGTAAAGTGTTTGTTTATTAAGATCATTACCCCTGCCTTCCTTCCCTGGGATCCTGACCCGACTACCGCCCCCACCCATAATTTTTGCATACGAAAAAAATCCCCTTTTTGCAGGTGGGTCTCCTGCAGTAGTGCGATATCTACCTTCAGTCTTTTAAGGTGTCGTAATATCATCATGCGCTTATGTGGAGACTTCAAACCTTTTACGTTCCAAGTGACTAATTTAACCATTATCCCAACATCTCGGGACATTTGTGTCGCTATATGTTCTCACTTGTGTGTGTCTTGGCGTCTTTCCCTGGTCTTTTCCCTGCCTTAACTCCGCTGCGTACTGACAACTATGTATTGCCTGGGCGCAACCTTGTGTCCTCTTCTTGGCATTAACTATAAACCTGTTGGCTACCCCCCAACTGCCCTCAGTTTTCTTTCGGTGTTCTTATAGCGTTGCTTTACATGAACCCAAGTATTCAACCTAAATCTATGGTCAACTAACAACCCCTCAACTGTCCCCCCCTTTACAATCAATCGTCTCGTCACTTCCATTTTTTCTGTGATGCTCCTGGCTCCGCAATCCCCTCTCAGCCCCCTAATTAACATTTACATATGGCCTGTCCCCCATTGTTCTGTTATCTAACACACCAGAGCAAGGCCTTCCTGGTCAATAACCGTGCCAGCATACAATGACCCCTCCCTCATTGCCCATACCTATTATTTGTTGCCTCTGGTCTCAATTTCACTTCACCTCCCATCAGCATAAGTAACCTGGCTACCAGAAGAGCGATTTATCAGTAGATACTAAAAAGAGAGAAACCCGGTCCCCCATAGATGTTAGGCTCCCCCTACACCCCCCATGGGGCAGGGCACCTTGGTCCATATAGATTGAAAAGGCGAGGGGAACTGAAGAGAAAAGAAAGGAAAAGCCTACAAGAGGGGGGAAAAAAAGGAAGAGGAAGTAAGAAGTGGAAAAGGAAGTGGAAGAGGAAGTAGGAAGTGGAAAAGGAAGTGGAAAAAGAAGTAGGAAGTGGAAAAGGAAGTAGGAAGTGGAAGAGGAAGTAGGAAGTGGAAAAGGAAGTGGAAGAGGAGGTAGGAAGTGGAAAAGGAAGTGGAAGAGGAAGTATGAAGTTGAAAAGGAAGTGGAAGAGGAAGTAGGAAGTGGAAGAGGAAGTGGAAAAGGAAATAGGAAGTGGAAGAGGAAGTAGGAAGTGGAAAAGGAAGTGGAAGAGTATGTAGGAAGTGGAAGAGGAAGTGGAAGTAGGATGTGGAAAAGGAAGTGGAAGAGGAAATAGGAATTGGAAGAGGAAATGAAAGAGGAAGTAGGAAGTGGAAAAGGAAGTAAAAGAGGTAGTAGAAGTGGAAAAGGAAGTAAGAAGTGAAAGAGGAAGTGGGACAGGAGGTGAAAGTAGGAAGTGGAAGAGGAAGTGGAAGTAAGTTGGAAGTGGAAGAGGAAGTGGAAGTAGGAGGTGGAAGAGGAAGTAGGAAGTGGAAGAGGAAGTAGGAATTAGAAGAGGAAGTGGAAAAAGAAGTAGGAAGAGGTAGATGGGATGGTAAAGGAAGTGCAAGAGAAGTGGAAGAGGCAGTATGAGGTGGAAGTAGGAAGCGAAAGAGGTAGTGAAAGGGGAAGCAGGAAGCGGAAGGGGAGGCAGAAGAGGAAGTAGGAAGCGGAAGCAGAAAGTAAAGATGCAATAATAGACAGTAGATGTTTCTCATCCCCTGCATTCCGTCAGTCCCCTCTCTCTTGGGCCCCTCAGTTCAGTTCAAAAATATCGATTCTTCTCCCTGCAGCCTCTCTCATGGCGCTCCCCTCTTCTGGCCTCCAGGCCAACGTGACGGCGACCTCCTTGCTTTTGGACTTCCTGCATGTATCTCCTTCCCCTCCATCCAGTCGTTCCGGCCCAATGCCCGGCTCTCCTCCTCTTTTCCTTGCCGAGTATGTTGCCTCTCCAGGAAGTCCTCCGTCTGGTTTCTATTCTCCATCTTCTCCATCCATCTCTCCGCCTCACCCAAGTCTTTCGTCGCAAAAAGGGATCCATCACGTCTTGTTACTCTCAGTATTGCAGGATACAGCAGTTGGAATTTTATGCCTTTACGATACAGCGCGGTACAAATCTTACTAAAGGCTTTCCTTTTGCGTGTAACCTCCGCCGAGTAGTCACCGAAGATCAGCACCTTATGCCCTTGTAGAGACAGTGGGGTCCTCCTTCCTCTAAACGCTCGCAGTATCTCTTCTTTGTCTTTGTATTCCAAGTATTTTATTATCACTTGGCGCGGTCTTGTCACTCCCGTGCTGTCTTCCTTCCCATTTGTTCCTCCTGTGCCTGGACGCTCTCTTACAGGGCCCACTCTGTGCGCTCTTTCCACCCTGCATTTGTGCGTTAAACCTAGCGCCTTGGGGAGCTCTGCTTCACATATGTTGTCCAATTGCCGCATACTTATAGATTCCGGCAAGCCCACCAGCCTTAAATTGCTTCTTCTGGAGCGGTTTTCCAGATCCTCTAGTTTGTCTCTCATGGCCTGGGATCCCTCCACCATCTCCTGCAGCTGCCCCTTTAATGCTGCCACCTCGTCCTCTGTGTCAGAGATTCTTTGCTCCATCTCTGACATCCTGGCTCCCTGCTGTGCGATCTGTTCCTTTAAGGGTGCTAGCACTGCCCCCACCATAGCCTCTAGAGAGTCTTTGATCTTGTCTGCCAGGTGCACTGCCACTGCTCCAGCCAGACGGTCATAATCAATTTGCAGGCCTGGGAACTGCTCGTGCTGCTGGGCTGTCTGCTGCTGGGCTGTCTGCTGCTGGGCTGTCTGCTGCTGGTGCTGCTGGGCTATCTGCTGCTGGGGTGTCTGCTGCTGGTGCTGCTGGGCTGTCTGCTGCTGGTGCTGCTGGGCTGTCTGCTGCTGGTGCTGCTGGGCTGTCTGCTGCTGGTGCTGCTGGGCTGTCTGCTGCTGGTGCTGCTGGGCTGTCTGCTGCTGGGGTTGCTGGGCTGTCTGCTGCTGGAGTTGCTGGGCTGTCTGCTGTTGGAGTTGCTGGGCTGTCTGCTGTTCGTGCTGCTCGGCTGCCTGTTACACGTGTTGCCGAGCTTTTTGCTGCTCTCTCAGCTGCTCCCCCTCCTCCTCCATCCGTCCCCGCTCACCTCCCTGCACACCGCCGCGGCCCGCGGCCGCCATTTTGCACTCCATGTGCACTGCTTTCTCTGCAGCACCCTGCTCCAGCTGTCTGCCACCGCTCCGGAGGAGGTAACGCTCCATGCACGGTCACCTCCCGCTCCTCGCCTCGCCTTCTCCGCCTCCTCCCCCGGCCGTGGGGCTCCTGTAGTCGGTGTGTGGGGCTGAGGAATGTGCGGAGCTCTGTCTCCCGCGTCCTCACATCACAGCGCCGGAACCGGAAGCTAGGTTTACTTTTATATAAGGGGTTAAAAAAAGGTTTGTCCAAAAAATTGGAGCACTTTCTGCGGCATTTTCTGCAACTTGTAGTGTTCTCATTTTTCGGGATATGGGGCTCACTGATGGCTTTTTTGTTTGCATTTTTAGCTGTACCATTTTTGCGCAGATGCTACGTTTTGACTCCCTGGTATTGCATTTTGCTGAAAATTTGCGAAGACCAAAAAACGTAACTTTGCCAGTTGGATTTTTTTTTACGGCTACGCCATCTACCGATCTAATTGATTAATTTTATATTTTGATAGACTGGGCATTTCTGAACTCTGCGATACCAAATGAGTGTATATTTTTTTAACCCTTTGATTTTTAGTGGGGCGAATGGAGAATGATTTAAACTTTTAGTAGTTTTTTTAATTCTATAAAACTTTTTTTTTTACTTATTTTTATTTTAATAGTCTCTCTAGGGGTAAGGATTAGCCGTCTGATCGCTTGTTCATTTCTGCTGATCAGAGCGGCAGAGCTCTGATCAGCTGAAATGCTGCTGTCCTGTTAAAGCCAGCCGGCTGTAACAGGATGTGAGTCATGATAGCGACAGGAGTCATCACATAACCCTGTGCTACCATGGCAACCATCGGCTTCCCATAATCGCGTTACGGGGCCTCCGATGGCGGTGTAGAAAGGAAATTGGAATAGTCATGGGCCCTCGTGTGGATTACCACAGACCTGCGTGTTTTTGGGGTTAATAAAGGAGTGAAATAGGGTATTGTTTTTATCTTATTTTGTGTTTGTGTTTATTTCTTTTCACTTCCAGATTAGTAATGGGGGTAGGGTTTTCATAGACCCTGCCATTACTAATCTAGAGCTTAGTGGCAGCTGTGAGCTGTTATTAACCCCTTATTAGCCTGATTGCCACCGCACCAGTGCAATCGGGAAGAGCCGGGTAAAGTGCCAGGATTGTCACATATAATGGATGTGACAATCCTGGGTGGCTGTGGGCTGCTATTGCTATAACGCGCCTGCTTTAATCTTATTTTATTTAATTTTCCTTTATTTATTTTTTATTTCCAAAGGTTCCGGATCATTATCCGGAGTTCCCTGAGAACTCCAGGCCCGGGTCCGGTACTCGGGTATTTTTAAAATCGCTCGGATCCTAAATTTTACAGTCCGGGTCTGTCCATCACTAATCAATAGACAAACAAAAAAGTGCATGGTGTTTATGTAGTTGTGTAAACAGAAATATGATATTCAAAATTAAAAATGACATGCCATAAGGCAAGCAAAATCAAGAAATGCAAGAAACTAAATTATTGAGTAAATGTATTAAATATTAGTTGTATCCAAACTATAATTAAATTGTTGTACAATGTTTTTCTCCACTTTTCTTAGATAATAATCTTTTTTCTTATTTTCTCATAGGCACTTCATTCAGGGAAAAGACCCAATCAAAATCAACATCTAAGTCACTGAGCGGGTCGCGTGAAGTACCTCAAAATTTGCAGACCACCACAGGTATGGTTTTAGCATACACAGACCTCTAAATTATGGATAAAAAAACTATTAAAAATAATTTTAACACAAACAGTCCCATTCTCACACCACATAAAAATACCCAATTAAAGAAAGCAGCCAAAGCTCTCATTGAGCCCAATAGGAGTCCTTGTGTCCAATCTATAAATAAAGTGACTCAAGTTGCGCAAGGGCCTTAAATAGGTTACCACCTCTAACCTCTGATCTATGGCCTTTATAATTAATTTGCTTGAGTCAGATTTATGGTACAATTGGAAATGTTTTGGTAGGGATTTTAGGTGTTCCGTCTCATGCAGAGTCTTTGTTTTCTCAATGTCCCTGATGTGCTCACGGACTCACACCTTTAACCCCCTAACCCCTGGACGATTTTTCCGTTTTTGTTTTTTGCTCCCCTTTTTCCGAGAGTCGTAACTTTTTTATTTTTCCCGTCAATCTTGCCATAAGAGGGCTTATTTTTTGCGGGACGTATTGGTCTTTTAAGTGAAACCATGAGTTTTACCATATATGGTACTGGAAAACAGCAAAAAATTTCCACGTGCGGAAAAATTACAAAAAAGTGTGATTGGACAATGGTTTATGGGGTACTTTATTCACCGTGTTCACTTTATGGTAAAACTGATGGGTGGGTGTGATACTTCAGGTTGGTATGAGTTCGTTGATACTAAACATGTTTAGGTTTACTTTTATCTAAGGGGTTAAAAAAAGGTTTGTCCAAAAAATTGGAGCACTTTCAGCGCCATTTTCTGCAACTTGTAGTGTTCTCATTTTTTGGGATATGGGGCTCACTGATGGCTTATTTGTTTGCATTTTTAGCTGAACGATTTCTGCGCAGATGCTACGTTTTGACTCCCTGGTATTGCATCTTGCTCAAAATTTGCGAAGACGAAAAAACTTAACTTTGCCGGTTGGAATTTTTTTTGTACGGCTACGCCGTCTACCGATTATATTAATTCATTTTAGATTTTGATAGACTGGGCATTTCTGAACTCTGTGATACCAAATGAGTGTATATTTATTATTTTTTTAACCCTTTGATTTTTAGTGGGGCGAATGGGGAGTGATTTAAATTTTTAGTTGTTTTTTTTAATTCTTTAAAACTTTTTTTTAAACTTTTTTTATTTTAATAGTCCCCCTAGGGGTAAGGATTAGCTGTCTGATCGCTTGTTCATTTCTGCTGATCAGAGCGGCAGAGCTCTGATCAGCTGAAATGCTGCTGTCCTGTTACAACCAGCCGGCTGTAACAGGATGTGAGTCATGATAGCGACATGAGTTATGACATAACCCTGTGCTACCATGGCAACCATCGGTTTCCCGTGATCGCGTCACGGGGACTCCGATAGCGTAGAGGAAAGGAAATTTCCCTGCCATGGCCATTTACATTGCGCTGTCAGTAATTGACAGCGCAGTCTAAAAGATTAAAAGGCATGGATGAATCGTGGATCCACCCTTGCTTGTAAGCTACACATGTCTGCTGTTCAGATCAGCATATATGTGCGGAAATCGGTGCCGGTTTACTGCAGCAGCAGCCGACGATGATTACACCGCCATTATCTACGATGTACCCAGTACGTCCAATGTCTGTAAGAGGTTAAGTCCCTTGTGGTCATTCCTATGTAGATTTTCTGGCATGGATACTGGGCGTAATAAATCACGCCCTTAGAAGCACAAATATGTTGGTGATTTATTGTGTAAGTTTGTGTTCCTTCCGATTTTTTAATGGGAATCTGTCACCAGATTTGGGGACTACAAGCTGTGTCCAATACCACTGAGTTCTTATATACAGCATTCCAAAATACTGTATATAAGAGCCTAGGCCGCTCTGTAAAACGGAAAAAGTACTTTTATAATACTCACCTAGGGTGGGTCCAGTCCAATGGGTGTCGCAGCTCTCCAGTGCGGTGCCTCCTCTTTCAGGTCTGACGCATCCTCTCTGCTGCGATCTTCGGCCTCCTTCTTCCCAGTACAGTGTGGATGATGTGTCTACGTCATCCACACGAGCCGACATTGCGGTCCTGCGCAGGCGCATTCATCTGCCCTGCTGATGAAAGTACTGTAATGTGCAGGCGCGAGGAAAGATTAACCCCTTCACGACCGGCCGACTTTACACTTTTCGGTATTTGTGGGGGGTTTGCCATTCTTCTGACAGACGTAACTTTTTTATTTTTCAGTCAATATGGTCATGTGAGGGCTAATTTTTTGCAGAATGAGCTGTAATTTTAAATGAAACTGAGTTTTACCATGCAGTGTACTGTAAAATGGCAAAAAAAATCCAAATGTGGAGAAATTGCAAAAAAAAGTGTGATTGCTCTATTGTTTTTGAGACATTTTATTCACTGTGTTCACTATATGGTAAACCTGATGTGCTGCTGTGATGCCTGAGGTTACTGCAAGTTTGTAGACACCAAACATGAATAGGTTTACTTTAATCTAAGGGGTTAAAAAAATAATCAGAAGTTTGTCCGAAAAAAGTGACAGACGTTTTGCGCCATTTTCTGAGACCCATAGCGTTCTCATTTTTTTAAATCTATGGCTCAGTGATGGCTTTTTTTAGTATCTCGAGCTGACGTTTTTAACAGTATCATTTTTGCGCAGATGCTATGTGTTCATTGCCTGTTATTGCATTTTGCTTAAGATTTGTGGCAACCAAAAAGCGTAATTTTGGCATTTGGAATTTTTTTGCTGCTACGCCGTTTAAAAATCAGAACAAATGATTTTATATTTTGATAGATCGGGCTGAAGACAGCGATACCAAATGTGTGAATATTTTTTTTTTAACCCTTTATTTTTCAGTGGGGCAAAAGAGGGATGATTTAAACTTTTAGGTGTTTTTACTTTTTTTTTTACTTTTTCAAAACTTTTTCTTACATTTTTTTTTAAATTTGACTAGTACCCCTAGGGGGCTATTAGGATCAGCTGTCTGATCACTCATTTATTTATCCCAATCAGAGCAGCACAATTTAGACTGGGAGAAATTATCATCTCTTGTAACAGCCAGTATTTGGCTTTTTCTTACAGGACCTGAGTCATGTGAGCTACAGGAGTCATCACATGACCCTGTGCTATCATGATAGCCACCAGATCGTTAATGGGTTAAAGATCTCTTACGCATATGCACTACAATACATGGATCTGCTTTGAGCAGGGCAGATCAAAGTGCGCCTGCGTAGGACCTCAATGCCAGCTAGTGAGCATGATGTACGACGCGTCATGCACATGGGCCTCAGAAGAAGGAGGATGGCGATCGCCGCAGAGAGGAAATGCCGGACTAGAGAGAGGAGGCAATGGGTTTGAGATAATGATCAATAACTTTGCTAGCTATTTCATCATCAGCTGACGGTCTCCTTTTTTTCTCAGCCCCAGATCCCCTTGAGTGGAGCCCCAAAAATTGGTCTGTGCGATTTCTTCCTGTAAGCTCCCAAAGTAAGTCTGCCATCTTGTCTTTCTTCTTCCTGCTCCAGCTGTAAGGCTACTTTCACATTTGACAGGATGCAAACCGCATATGACCGGATCCTGTGGATTGAATGTGCAACGCATGCAACCGCAATTGTTATTTTATTGTATGCTTCTACTTCTACTTGTGATGGATGAAGGGGAACACAGAATTTATCGTCTGGCACTGGAGTCAGCTGATCGGGAATAAGCTGAACTCCTGATCTCACAGCCCGCACACGCTGTGATGGATGCAGGTTAACAGCAATCACTGCCTGCTTCCGATCACGTGTGACCATGTTCGGGCTGTGTGGTCATGAGTTCAGCTGAGTTCAGGTCAGCTGACTCCAGTGTTGCCCGATTACTTGTTCTGTGTCCCCCTGCATCTATCGCAGAGTGTTCGGGCTGGAGTTCAACAGAGTTCAGATCAGCTGACTCCAGTGTCGGACGAATTCAGCTGACCTCACAGGCAGCACACGCTGCGATGGATGCAGGGGGACCCAGAACAAGTAATCGGCCAACACTGGAGTCAGCTGATCAGATTACTTGATCTGCTGGCTGTATGGTTAGAAGTAGGGATGAGGGAGCACTAAAATGCTCGGGTTCTCGGTAGCCCATGAGTATTTTTTTTTAAATTCATTAAAAAATAAACAAAAACCCCAAACACATAACCCTAACTCTAGGGTTAGGGGGTAAAAAAAATAAAATGTGTGGACTCCCGCTGCATTTTCTATTGCTAAGGTAACCCAAGCAGCTACTGGCTGCTAACCCCCACTGCTTATATGACCTAAATATAAATATATATATATATAAAGCCTGAGATTGCTAATGTCAGGCCAAGTTTGACCCGGCCATTAAGAATCTCCAATAAAGGGTTAAAAAAAAGACATCACACAGAAAAAATACTTTATTAGAAAAAAATACACAGACACTTTATTAGAAATAAATACACAGACACACTTAGGGACTCCATCTTTATTACTCCTTCTCACCCCTTCACGATCCTGGTCTTCTGTCTGAGAGAGAGGGAGATTTCTGTATTGACCATGCCAAGCTGCTTTCTGGGCATGCTCAGTACAAAAAACAGGATTCTGTCTATCAGGATCCGGCGACTTCCGGTACAGCAGGATCGGGGTCATTGAAATACATTGCAGGTACCACTGCATGTACTAATACAGATGGCCACCTGGTGGCGCTATAACAACACAAAAATCTAATATCACCCATGTAACGCAGCCTAAGCCTCAAAGGCTACCATTACTATTACCGATAGAGCTAACAGCCATGAATCATCGTGATCCGGACTCACCTATAAAGTGCACTTATAACTGGATGTTTTGAGTAGCCCTGACACGCGTTTCTCACCTGGCTTCCTCGCTTGAGGAAAGTGTAATGTGTATGTTTTATTATGTGGTGTCTTGGGCGAGATCGTCGCTGTTTGGGCGCGTGCAGGGGGTGGGACGCCGCACATAGAGTCCGCCTCATCCAGTCATTCCAGGGGAAGCGTGGATCTGAAGAATACTTCCACTAACGTCAGTTAACCCATGCATCCTTCTAAGGAAGCTCCCTTGGTGGGGACTCATGCTGAGGCAGCCCCGCACATGCGCACCCAACGAGACCATATCTACTACTGGCAAGTGAAAGGGCACGACCAGGGTGGTAAGAAAATCATCCAAACATAAGGAGAATCAGCCTTAGCCTAAAGAATATGACCATGTATAGTCCTTAAAAGATTTTCTAATGTCCCTATATCATGCAGAGACAAAATTCATATAGTAATATGTGTATATATATATATACCCCTAGATTCTAAATGGACCTTGCGATACCACAAATTTTCAATCCTGTGGGACCACAGTCATGGCGCAGCTTGAAATGTCTCTGGATCATCCTCAGGGAATCAAGATCCACAACATCACACACCGCAATTATGTCCCTAACATGTTCCCTCGTGCGGACGCGTTGTTCCCTTGATGTTAACCCAATATAAATTAGGCTACAGCCACATACTGCATAATAGATAACGTGACTTTTACTGCATGATTTGTAACTTTTTATTTTATACTCTTTAGGTCCATCCCAAGCTGACAACATCTCTGGGCAGACAAAAGGAAAACAACCAAATTTGGGACTCCCTTTCTCAATGCGAGATACCACCCTAGGTACGTAATGGTTCTTCACCAGCATATCCTTTAGGCTTTTCCCCCTTCTAACAGGTAAGAGTGGGCGATGAGTAAAACGTCGTTCAAACTCTAGTCGGTCTTCAGTAACGACCAGTGTTTGTTCAAGATCTGCCTGATCGCCCCCCTCTGACTGTTAACTTGGAGATGAAATGTATCTGTGAGGAAAAAGATTCTTCCCTCTTACTTGTTGATAATAATTGTACCCGTGGAGAACCCTTTTCTGTCTGGTACCCCATTTTTATATTATAGTCCAGAAAAACAATTGCCTCCCGATCTGCCTTATAGGTTAGTTTGATGTTATATGGGTTATTGTTCAACCAAGTCATGAAGCTCTGCAGTTCAGGACCGGTACCCCTTCAGATAATAAAGATGTCATCTATCTTACCACCTAGTGTAAAATTAATAGATTAGGGATAAGCCAAATGGACGACAATGTTTTAATTTTGTTACATACATTTTTCCTTCTGAGTCTTCTGATACCATACCAAAAAAATATTCAATGCACATGATTCAAAAGATAGATTTTCAGCGTAGTTTCTCCTTGATGAAAAATTAACCTTGAAATGGTAGCCTCATTTTAACCAAAACCTGGTATTAATAATTGGACAAATTGAAGAAGGACATGGCATTTGATTTACGAGTAATGCAACAACCTTTTCCCAGTTGATCAGTTTTAGACATCCTTAAAATTATCATTAGTGATGACTAGATATGGGCGAATGCTAAAATATTCGGGTTCGGATTGTTCAAATCCAATAATTTCTACATTTGTGTATTCATACCGAATAACGAACCCAATCCATGTCAATGGGAAACTCGAATAATTTTCCAGAGGACGTTGGAAATAGGCCTGCGAGGGCTGTAAAAATATTGCAATGGATGGAAAATTGTTGAAACTGAATGGCAACAGCATGCGGAAGATGCCTGAATGTATTTCTGACTCACATTTTATTTCTGGGAGTAATTTTGCCAAAGTATTACGCCACTTTTATGGATAGTAGTGGTCACTCAGTTCAATGAGGTCAGGTTACCTGCGATCATAGGTGGATGACAATGGGCAGCTCCAGCTGTGACCGCAAATAACCTAAGTTACGTCACCACACATCGCTGCGACTCATTCTCTGCCTTAAGATCACAGCGGGTGGTCATATTCTATGCCCACGCACTGTCACTTCAGATGTAGCAGAGCTGGAATCGTTATGGGACCTCGTGTGGATTACATCAGACCTGGGTATTTTTGGGGTTAATAAAGGAGTGAAAGAGGGTGTTGTTTTTATCTTATTTTGTGTTTGTGTTTATTTATTTTCACTTACAGATTAGTAATGGGGGTAGGGTTTTCATAGACCCTGCCATTGCTAATCTAGGGCTTAGTGGCAGATGTGAGCTGTTATTAACCCCTTATTAGCCTGATTGCCACCGCACCAGGGGAATCGGGAAGAATCGGGTAGAGTGCCAGGATTGTCACATCTAATGGATGTGACAATCCTGAGTGGCTGTGGGCTGCTATTGTTATAACGCGCCTGCTTTATTCTTATTTTCTTTATCGTTCCTTCCATGGGAGACCCAAACCATGGGTGTATAGCTACTGCCCCCGGAGGACACACAAAGTTACTACACTCAAAAACGTGTAGCTCCTCCCTCCTAGCATATACACCCCCTGCTAGCCAGATCTAGCCAGTTTCTTGCTTTGTGTCAGGAGGATCACACACACGCATGCATCCTTTTTTGATTTTTCATTTTTTCTAAAGATTTGGAAGAAAAGCGGGTCCACTGGACTCCCGGCATGTCCCTTCACACTCCCCTGGCGGCAGTGCTGTTAAGGTTGACTTCAGGGCAGGAGCCCTTCATGCCGCGCTCCTTCACCATCCCTTAGGGGCTCTGGCTTGAAGTTGGAGCCAACACGGTTCTCACTGCCTTGCAGGAGACCGGCCTCCATCCGCAGGCCTTGTGCAGGACCCTGCTGGACGGAGCACTGACCCCCACCCCACAGGGACTGGGCCCTGCGTCTCAAAGCTAAGTATAGAGACTTTTATTCAGAGGGTCCTTCTGCATTGTGGAGCACTTTTATTGTGGGGGACAGTGATTGCTTGATAATGCTGCTTTCTTCAGCGCTCTATTGGGAGACCCAGACGATTGGGGGTATAGCTACTACCCTCTGGAGGCCACACAAAGCACTACATCAAAAGTGCAAGGCCCCTCCCCCTCTGGCTATACCCCCCCGTGGTATCACGGGTTCTCCAGTTTTAGCTTTGTGTGCGAAGGAGGTCAGACATTCCATGCATAGCTCCACAGATTTTAGTCAGCAGTAGCTGCTGACTATTTCGGATGGAAGAAAAGAGGACACATATAGTGTCCCCAGCATGCTCCCTTCTCACCCCTGGATGGTGTTGTAAGGTTGAGGTACCTATTGCTGGTACAGGGCTGGAGCCTGACATGCTGTTTTCCTTCCACATCCCCTTGTAGGGCTCTGTGGAAGTGGGATCCTGCCGGCCTCTCAGCTCTGACGCCGGGCTCCATCCACAGACCCATTAGAACCTGATGGAGACGGAGCAGGAGTACGATCAGGGACAGGCCCTGCATCATACAGGTACTCTGTGTCCCCGGCAGGCACAGACACACTCCGGGCTGGCTGGGTGTTGTAGTGCGCCGGGGACCGCAACGTTGGAGTTAGTGTCCCTACAGATTACTGGGGGATTTTTTGTGTATGGGAACGCAGCGCCGACCCCCTCTGGACCGGGCGGCGCTGCTGTGACTTGTGGTGCGCCGGGGATCCGCCGTCCGCGCTTTTACGGCGGCGGCGGTTATAAATTGAGTCCCCGGCTTTCTGGGCCTAGGACGCCGGCAGCTCCGATTCGTTCCCGCCCCCACCCTGTCTTTCAGGGTAGGGGAGAGACGCTGTTCGCTAGCAGCGACGAGGGCTGGAGCCTGATTTACATGCTCCAGCCCTCACACTAGGCACAGAGGGAAGCAGGCTTCCCGCTCTTAGCCAGGAACGCCCAGGGCCCGCCCCCCTTCTCTCTCAGACGCCGGCAGCCATTACATGCAGTCTGGCTGGAGGAAGGACGCAAGGCTCTGGGAGACCTGGACTAGGGGCTATCTGGCGACCACACACCCGCTTTTTAAGCGGGCGGTAAGCGATTTGTCTGTGCTGGTCCCTCTAGTGCCTCACGGTGTATCGGTGTACTGTACAGATATATAGATATTGTATTTCTTGCACTGTGAGGTCGCTTCTGGCTGCATCTCCCAGATCACTCTGTGGAAGCAGCAACATGCCATCCTCAAAACGCAAGGCTGCCAAGGCCAGGGCTGTGTGTGCTGCGTGTGCTGCATGTGGGGCTAATCTACCAGCAGGCTCCCATTGTGTGCAATGCTCCGACCCGGTGCTGCTTCGCCAGCCGGAGTCAGGAGAGGTAGTGACCCAGGCTGAGACGCTTGTAAGTTCTGCCCCGGTGACAGGGACAGACTTTGCAGTTTTTGCGGATAATATGTCTGTGTCTATGGCAAAAATCCTTGAAACCTTGCAATCTATGCATGGGGCTCAGTCTTTGGGCACGGCGAGGCCTCTGTCCTCAGGTCCCCCTCACTTGGAATTAATCCAGCCCACAGGGGGGTCCCCGGCTTCACAGGCCGAGGATTATGACTCAGATGATAGCCCCAGCCACCCTAAGCGAGCTCGCTGGGAAAGACCCTCGACGTCATCACACTGCTCAGGGTCTCAGCGCAATCAGTCTCCCTGTGATGTGTCTGATGAGAGTGATCAGGAATCCATTCCTGGAACCCCTCTCAACCTGGATACCCCTGATGGGGATGCCATGGTAAACGACCTTATCTCAGCCATCAATAGGCTGTTGGATATTTCTCCCCCAGCCCCTTCAGCAGAAGAGGCGGCTGCGGAGCAGGAGAAGTTTCGTTTCCTTTATCCCAAGCGTAAATTGAGTGCTTTGTTGGATCACGCTGACTTCAGAGAATCAATCCAGAAGCACGACGCTCACCCAGAAAGGCGTTTCTCTAAACGATCTAAAGATACGCGTTTCCCTTTCCCCCCTGAGGTGGTCAAGCGCTGGACCCAGTGTCCAAAGGTAGACCCCCCGATTTCCAAACTCGCAGCTAGGTCCATAGTTGCAGTGGAGGATGGCGCTTCACTTAAAGATGCCAATGACAGACAGATGGACCTTTGGTTAAAATCTGTCTATGAAGCTATCGGCGCGTCGTTTGCTCCGGCATTCGCAGCCGTATGGGCACTCCAGGCTATTTCAGCTGGCTTAGCAAAAGTGGATGCTATCATACATCCAGCAGTGCCGCAAGTGGCGCACCTTACCACGCAGATGTCGGCGTTTGCGTCTTACGCTATCAATGCGGTCCTAGAATCTACCAGTCGCACCTCAATGGTGTCCGCCAATTCGGTAGTTTTGCGCAGAGCCTTGTGGTTAAAGGACTGGAAAGCAGATGCTGGTTCCAAAAAATGTTTAACCAGTTTGCCTTTATCTAGAGATAGACTGTTTGGCGAGCCATTGGCTGATATCATTAAGCAGTCCAAGGGTAAAGACTCCTCTTTACCACAACCCAGAACAACCAAACCTCAGCAGAAAAAGTGGCAGCAGAGGTTTCAGTCCTTTCGAGGTTCGGGCAAGACACCATTTACCTCGTCCAAAGGGACTCAGAGGACGCAAAGAAACTCAGATTCGTGGCGGGCTCACACGCGCCCCAAGAAAGCAAATGGAGGTACCGCTTCCAAAGCGGCTACCTCATGACTTCCAGCCCCCTCCCTCCGCATCGCCGGTCGGGGGCAGGCTCTCCCGCTTTTCCGGCATTTGGATGTCACAGGTCAAAGACCGGTGGGTGACGGACATTTTGTCTCGCGGGTACAGAATCGAGTTCAATTCTCGTCCTCCAGCTCGGTTCTTCAGAACCTCCCCACATCCAGACCGAGCAGATGCTCTGCTGCAGGCGGTGGACTCCCTAAGAGCGGAAGGAGTGGTGATCCCAGTCCCTCCTCAGGAACAAGGGCAAGGGTTTTACTCCAATCTCTTTGTGGTTCCAAAAAAGGACGGCTCGTTCCGTCCTGTTCTGGACCTAAAACGGCTCAACAAACATGTGCACGCCAGGAAGTTCCGGATGGAAACCCTGCGTTCTGTCATTGCCTCAATGTCCAGAGGAGACTTCCTTGCCTCAATAGACATCAAAGATGCTTATCTCCACGTGCCAATTGCTACAGAACATCAACGTTTTCTACGTTTTGTGATAGGAGACGACCATTTTCAGTTCGTAGCTCTGCCATTTGGTCTGGCGACAGCCCCACGGGTCTTCACCAAGGTCATGGCGGCGGTGGTAGCAGTCTTGCACTCTCAGGGACACTCGGTGATCCCTTACCTAGACGATTTATTGGTCAAAGCTCCCTCTCAAGAGGCATGTCAGCACAGCCTGAATGCTACGCTGGAGACCCTACAGTCTTTCGGATGGATCATCAACTTTCCAAAGTCGATCCTATCACCGACTCAATCACTAACGTATCTTGGCATGGAGTTTCATACTCTAGCAGCGATAGTGAAGCTTCCGCTGGACAAGCAGCGGTCACTACAGACAGGGGTGCAATCTCTTCTGCAGGGCCAGTTGCATCCCTTGCGGCGCCTCATGCATTTCCTAGGGAAGATGGTGGCAGCCATGGAAGCAGTTCCCTTTGCGCAGTTTCATCTGCGCCCACTTCAATGGGACATTCTCCGCCAATGGGACGGGAAGTCAACGTCCCTGGACAGGAAAGTCTCGCTTTCCCAGACGGCCAAGGACTCCCTACAATGGTGGCTCCTTCCCACCTCATTGTCTCAGGGAAGATCCTTCCTGCCCCCATCCTGGGCAGTAGTCACGACAGATGCGAGTCTGTCAGGGTGGGGAGCAGTATTTCTCCACCACAGGGCTCAGGGGACGTGGACTCCGCAGGAGTCCACCCTTCAGATCAATGTTCTGGAGATCAGAGCAGTGTATCTTGCTCTACTGGCCTTCCAACAGTGGCTGGAAGGAAAGCAGATCCGAATCCAATCGGACAACTCCACAGCGGTGGCATACATCAACCACCAAGGAGGGACGCGCAGTCGGCAAGCCTTCCAAGAAGTCCGGCGCATTCTAATGTGGGTGGAGGACAGAGCATCCACCATATCCGCGGTTCACATCCCAGGCGTAGAAAACTGGGAAGCAGACTTCCTCAGTCGCCAGGGCATGGACGCAGGGGAATGGTCCCTTCACCCGGACGTGTTTCAGGAAATCTGTCGCCGCTGGGGAGTGCCGGACGTCGACCTAATGGCATCCCGGCACAACAACAAGGTGCCGGCATTCATGGCGAGGTCGCGCGATCAAAGAGCTCTGGCGGCAGACGCCTTGGTTCAAGATTGGTCGCAGTTTCAGCTCCCATACGTGTTTCCGCCTCTGGCGCTCTTGCCCAGAGTGCTACGCAAGATCAGATCCGAGTGCAGCCGCATCATACTTGTCGCTCCAGACTGGCCGAGGAGGTCGTGGTATCCGGATCTGTGGCATCTCACGATCGGTCGACCGTGGTCACTGCCAGACCGACCAGACTTACTGTCCCAAGGGCCGTTTTTCCATCAGAATTCTGCGGCCCTGAACCTGACTGTGTGGCCATTGAGTCCTGGATCCTAGCATCTGCTGGATTATCTCAGGGAGTCGTTGCCACAATGAGACAAGCTAGAAAGTCGAATTCGGCTAAGATCTACCACAGAACGTGGAAGATTTTCTTGTCCTGGTGCTCTGCTCAGGGAGTGTCTCCCTGGCCATTTGCATTGCCCAAGTTTCTTTCCTTCCTGCAATCGGGGTTAGAAAAGGGCTTGTCGCTCAGCTCCCTTAAAGGGCAAGTTTCGGCACTATCCGTGTTTTTTCAGAAGCGTCTAGCACGTCTTTCTAAGGTGCGCACGTTCCTGCAGGGGGTCTGTCATATTGTGCCCCCGTACAAGCGGCCGTTAGATCCATGGGATCTGAACAGGGTACTAGTTGCTCTCCAGAAGCCGCCCTTCGAGCCTCTGAAGGAAGTTTCCTTTTCTCGGCTGTCACAGAAAGTGGCGTTTCTTGTTGCGATCACATCGCTTCGGCGAGTGTCTGAGCTAGCAGCGCTGTCATCCAAGGCTCCCTTCCTGGTGTTCCACCAGGACAAGGTAGTGCTGCGCCCTATTCCGGAGTTTCTCCCTAAGGTCGTATCCTCTTTTCATCTTAATCAGGATATATCCTTGCCTTCTTTTTGTCCTCATCCGGTTCACCGGTATGAAAAGGACTTACGTTTGCTAGATCTGGTGAGAGCACTCAGAATCTACATTTCCCGAACGGCGCCCATGCGCCGTGCCGATGCACTTTTTGTCCTTGTCGCTGGTCCGCGCAAGGGGTTGCAGGCTTCTAAAGCCACCCTGGCTCGATGGATCAAAGAACCAATTCTAGAGGCCTACCGTTCTGCGGGGCTTCCGGTTCCTTCAGGGCTAAAAGCCCACTCAACCAGAGCCGTGGGTGCGTCCTGGGCATTTCGTCACCAGGCTTCGGCTCAACAGGTGTGCCAGGCAGCTACCTGGTCCAGTCTGCACACTTTCACCAAGCATTATCAGGTGCATACCTATGCTTCGGCGGATGCCAGCTTAGGTAGAAGAGTTCTGCAGGCGGCAGTGACACCCCCGTAGGGGAGGGCTGTTTTGCAGCTCTAACATGAGGTATTTCTTTACCCACCCAAGGACAGCTTTTGGACGTCCCAATCGTCTGGGTCTCCCAATAGAGCGCTGAAGAAGAAGGGAATTTTGTTACTTACCGTAAATTCCTTTTCTTCTAGCTCTTATTGGGAGACCCAGCACCCGCCCTGTTGTCCTTCGGGATGTTTTTTTGTTGTTTGCGGGTACACATGTTGTTCATGTTGAACGGTTTTTCAGTTCTCCGATGTTATTCGGAGTTAATTTGTTTAAACCAGTTATTGGCTTCCTCCTTCTTGCTTTGGCACTAAAACTGGAGAACCCGTGATACCACGGGGGGGGTATAGCCAGAGGGGGAGGGGCCTTGCACTTTTGATGTAGTGCTTTGTGTGGCCTCCAGAGGGCAGTAGCTATACCCCCAATCGTCTGGGTCTCCCAATAAGAGCTAGAAGAAAAGGAATTTACGGTAAGTAACAAAATTCCCTTCTTTCTACTGTGTTTCCGGCCGGTTCCACGGTTTTTACTGAGAACCGCGCCGACGATGCCTGATTCTCGGCCGCATGCATAACTCTAGGCCCCGGCTTCAGCCGCGGCCTAGTTTCGTTTCGTCCCCCTGCATGTCAGTCATGCAGGGGGACACTGCAGCGCCGCCCGCCGGCCGCTCTGCACAGGGGAGGACGCTCCTTTTTGAGGAGATCATTCCCTCCCCTGTACATCTCCTTCGCCCTCCGATTCCCGCTCCTGGGTTAACCCCCGCCCCCCCCTCACTCTGGCGCCATTTTCTCAGCGTCTTAGTACACTGGTCGGCGCTGGCTGCTCTGCAGCAGAGGGAGGGAATACTGGCTGGGGGTCCAGGATTGGAATTCGTATGGCACTCATAATAGCGGCCTGATAAGTCACAACCTCTGGTTGTGCACTTTTATACACTCTCAGGGCATTCTGTAGGAGTTAATTCTTTATTTTAGAACCTCCTCCTCAGCAGCATGTCTCACTCCAGCAGCAAAGCTCCAGGCTGTACACTACATGTTCTGCATGTAACCTCATATTGCCTGAACCGGCACACTGTAATGGTTCTTGTGTGGTGGATGGGTATTCTAGATATTCTAGACAGAGCCCCCACCTCTGCAGCATGTCTGAGGCTGCAGGCTGTTTTGTATTATCCACTGCAGGTAGTCTCGTACGGCTATACCGAGCTCATAACCACTGTGGCCCCTCAGCATGGGGGCTCATTAATGGTCCCTCCAGCTGCTCCGGTTTCGGTGGCTGACCCCCGTGGGAATCCTATTTCCAGGAGTCGGCTGTCCCGGCATCTGCTGAGCATGCAGCCCCCTTCTCAGGGCGTTTTCTGCTTCGCTCAGCAAAGCTCACAAGGGACTCTCCTTCTGGGCTCAGACCCCGTCCTCCTGACAGGGAGACGCAGGGTCCCCTGTCCTCCCCGTCCCGCAGCTCCGATTTCGAGCTGACTCACTGGACGAGGAGGATGTCTCTACCACGGGCACGGACGGATCCGTCCGTACGTGACGCAGCTGCGAATGATTGGATGCGTCCATTATTCTTGTACTGGACCTCCATCCGCCTGATCAGGGGAGTATTCCCCGCTGACAGAAAGGCATCAGTATACCTTTAACAGGACGAGGAGTGTGTTCCTTAACCACTCCAGTTTTCAGCCCGCTGCGTCCAAGCCCACAGCCTATCCTGCAGACCCCACAGCGGGGTTCTGCGGCCTGTCTCCCCCTCCCATCAGAGGTGCTCAAGGAGTGTACTCATTCGCCAAGGGTAGCCACTCCGGTGTCTAGACTTTCAGCCCGGTTAGTTGTATCAGTGGCTGACGGCACCTCTATATGGATTCTACGGTACATTAATTTTGTACTGGACCTCAATCCACCGGTGTTACCTTATCTAGGTGAACACAACGTGTGTTCCTTAACCACTCCAGTTTTCAGGCCCCTGTGACTAGCCCAGGGTCCGCTCTGACACTCGCTTCCCATGAAGCGTGATTCTGAGGACTGTGTTTCCCCTGTCCACCAATGGTGGTCAAGAAGTGGGCTCATTCACCTCAGGTGGCTCAGCCCGGACCGTTATGTCAGTGGCTGATGGCTCCTCACTTAAGGTTCTGCGGTCCGCCCGGTTGTCCTTTGGGCCAAGTTGGTATAAGGACGGCAGGAGCTTCGTTCTCCTCAGCTTTACAGCAGTGCGGTTTTTTTGTACCTTCTCTGCTTCTCTGGAGGAGATGCATTCTCTCACAGGGACTCTATGCCCAAAACGGTTGCCTGAACTTCCAGACTTCACTCTTTTCATCCTCTGCCAGGTCTGCCATGCTGGACGCCGCACGGCGGTGGTCTGGGCTACCTTCCTCGCTATCCGCAGGCTCCTGTGGCTTCGGAATTGGAAGGCAGATGCCTCTATGGAGGTTCCTTGCTGGGCTCCCCCTTGGTGGGACCAGTTTCCCCGGAACCAACTGGGTGAAAATAAGGAAGCTCTTGGCGGGGAGTGTTCTTCCTTGCCACAAACCTAAGCCAGGGAACCTGTCCATGGCAGGAATCAGTTGAGGTTTCGGTGGTTTCCGTTCCTCCATCTGATCGTCCTCTAGCTCGGCCCAGGTTCATAGAACCAAATGGCTCGAAGCTGCGTCTTCAGAAGACCGCAGGAGATGCTGTCACTGACTCAGCTTCCTCCGAGCTATTTAGCCACGCCCCTTGGTCGTGGCAGGCCCTCTCCACTTGGCGACGTAGGGTTCTAACACGTCTCCGTTCAGTGGGGGCGAGATTATATCTCCCTTGGCTACAGGATGGACTTCTGTCCAGCCGCCAAACAGATTTTTTCTGTCAACTCCTCCCGGCTACAAGGCCGCCGCCTTCTCACAGGCTGTGGCATTTCTTGCTGGCCAATGGAGTAATTGTACCGGTTCCCGACTGGGAACGGTTCTGAGATTTTTGCTTAAATCTATTCCTAGTCCCCGAAGAGGGCGGTGCCTTCCGACCTGGATCTTTAGCCTTTCAAGCATAGCCAGGTGGGGCGTCTTCACATGGAGTCTCGGTTTTGTTCCGTGTGTTTTCTTCACCGGATCAATCAAGAACCCAAGGAGATTTTCTAGTAGCCATCGGCATCAGAGATGCCTATCGACAGGAGTCAATCGCAGTTTCACACCAGCGTTGACTACGTTTTGACAATCGGAGTGGTCCAATTCGTGGCTCTTCCCTTGGGGTTAGCCAATGCCCCTCGAGTATTCTTATTGGGGCAGCTGTGTTTAGGGTCCTGCCCCCCTAGGGTTTGGCAGTGATCTTTTGCCCTGGACGGCCTTCTTGTCGGGGCTTCATCCAGTGCTGACTCTTAGCAGAGTGCTTCGTTCACTCTCGCCACTCTGTCCTATTCGGGTGGCAAGTCCACTCTGACTCGAACCAGAGGTTCACAGGGCGTCAATGGAAGCGGTTCCTCGCCCAGTTTCTCCTGCGTCCTCTGAGACTGGATGTTTTCCGCTGTACAAGCGAACTCAATCCTCCCACGGGGTGGTGGCTTCGCCACTGACCAGGGGCTCGTTTCAGTGGTGGCTTCGGCCACTCTGTCTCAGGGGCGCTCCTTTCTGGCCCGTCCCGGGTGATCTTCACCAGGATGCTAGCCTATCCGCCTTGGGAGCAGTATATCTCCACCGTGGAGCGCAGGGCGCTTGGACTCTGTCCGAATCAGCCCTCTGGATCAATGTGCTGGAAATCAGAGCTGTATTTCTGGCTCTCTAAGCCTTCACCATCTGTGGGCGGCTAGGCACATTCGAGTCCAGTCGGACAACGTGACAGCGTTTTCCTACATCAGCTTCCAGGGCGGGACACTCAGCCGCCTGGCAAGCTTGGCGGCTCAACATTCTTCAGTGGACAAGGTACTCCTAGTCCACCGTATCCGCAGTCCACATCCTAGATGTAAAAACTACGAGGCAGGCTATTTCAGCTGTCCAACCGTGGTCCACAATCCTCAGGTTTTGCGGTAGACACACTGGTTCATGTTTGACCCCAGCTTTGTCTCTTTTCGAAGTTCACCCTCTACCTCTTGTCCAGAGTCCTGCGCAAGATCGGTAAAGGGGGCCGTCGGGTCATTCTTCCAGACTGACCCAAGCAGGCTTGGTACTCTGACCTGCTCCTTCTGTCCGTTGGGTTGCCATGGCATCTTCCGGACCGTTCAGACCTTTTCTCAAGAGGTCCGTTTTTTCCCGTCAGAATTCTGGATTCTCAGATTGACGGCGTAGCTCTTGAGTCCTGGATCTTGGCGACTTCTGATATCCTTCCTGAAGTCATCTCCGCTATGACTCGAGCTCCAAAGTGTCCTTTGACCTTTTTGGCCTTGCCGACCCTCCTCTCCCTTCCACAGTCCGGTCTACAGCTAGGACTATCCCTCATTAAGGGACAGGTCTCGGCTCTGTCAGTATGTGCCAGCGGCGTATCGTCCGGCTGGCTCCGGTGCGCTCCTTTAAGGGCGCATCTCACATCATTCCGCTTTTCCGGCGGCCTATGGAGACCTGGGACCTTGATCCGGTCCTCCCGGTTCCCGGAAACCCCCCTTTGCGCCTCTTGGGGAGGTTTCGTTGTTTCATCTTTCACAGAAAGTACTCTTTCTAGTGGCTATAATTTCCCGCCAGAGAGTTCTGGCTGCACTCTTTCGGAGTCGCCCCCTTTGTTTTTGGTCTTTTGCATCAAGACAAGGTGGTCTTCGTCCGACTCCGGCCTTTTTTCCCTAAGGTGGTCTCTGCCACCTTATCCGGGGCAATTTTCCTGCCTTCCTTTGGTCCGGCTCCTGTTCATCGCTTGAGGAAGCGTTGCATCTCCTGGATCTGGTGCGGGCGCTCCGGATCTATGTGTCTCGCACCGCCGTTATTAGGCGGTGCACCTCTCGGGTGCTGACTGTTCGTCAGCGTAACGGTCTCTCGGCATCTAAGCCGACCCTGATGTTGGCTTAGGTCGGCCATTTCCGAGACCTACGAGTGTACTCAAGTGCCTTCCCCGCCGGGGATCAGAGCACATTTGGTCAGTCCTGTCGGCGCCTTTTTTTGGGCTTTCAGGCACCAGGTTACGGCTCAGTAGGTCTGTCAGACTGCAGCTCGAATTAGTCTGCATACTTTTTCGAAGTACTTCCCAAGGCATGCTCATGCCTTGGCAGACGTGGGCTTGGGCAGACGCATTTTTCCGGCGTCTGTCGCCCATTTGTGAAGTTAGGTTTGCCTGCTTCTCAGTTGTCTGTTTATTCCCACCCATGGACTGCTTTGGAACGTCCCATGGTTTGGGTCTCCCATGGAAGGAACGATAAAGAAAAAGAGAATTTTGTTTACTTACCGTAAATTCTTTTTCTTGTAGTTCCGACATGGGAGACCCAGCACCCTCCCTATTGCCTGTTGGCAGGTTTCTTGTTCCGTGTGTCTTCACCGGCTGTTATTGTTGTAGACAGAGGTTCCGGTTCTTCCGGATTTTACTCTGTCTCTTCTTGTGGGTGGATGTCCTCCTTCAGCTTTTGCACTAAACTGGCTAGATCTGGCTCGCAGGGGGTGTATATGCTAGGAGGGAGGAGCTACACGTTTTTGAGTGTAGTAACTTTGTGTGTCCTCCGGGGGCAGTAGCTATACACCCATGGTTTGGGTCTCCCATGTCGGAACTACAAGAAAAAGAATTTACGGTAAGTAAACAAAATTCTCTTTTTATTTAATTTTCCTTTATTTATTTTTTATTTCCAAAGGTTCCGGATCATGATCCGGAGTTCCCTGAGAACTCCAGGCCCGGGTCCGGTACTCGGGTATTTTTAAAATCGCTCGGATCCTAAATTTTACAGTCCGGGTCTGTCCATCACTAATCAATAGACAAACAAAAAAGTGCATGGTGTTTATGTAGTTGTGTAAACAGAAATATGATATTCAAAATTAAAAATGACATGCCATAAGGCAAGCAAAATCAAGAAATGCAAGAAACTAAATTATTGAGTAAATGTATTAAATATTAGTTGTATCCAAACTATAATTAAATTGTTGTACAATGTTTTTCTCCACTTTTCTTAGATAATAATCTTTTTTCTTATTTTCTCATAGGCACTTCATTCAGGGAAAAGACCCAATCAAAATCAACATCTAAGTTACTGAGCGGGTCGAGTGAAGTACCTCAAAATTTGCAGACCACCACAGGTATGGTTTTAGCATATACAGACCTCTAAATTATGGATAAAAAAACTATTAAAAATAATTTTAACACAAACAGTCCCATTCTCACACCACATAAAAATACCCAATTAAAGAAAGCAGCCAAAGCTCTCATTGAGCCCAATAGGAGTCCTTGTGTCCAATCTATAAATAAAGTGACTCAAGTTGCGCAAGGGCCTTAAATAGGTTACCACCTCTAACCTCTGATCTATGGCCTTTATAATTAATTTGCTTGAGTCAGATTTATGGTACAATTGGAAATGTTTTGGTAGGGATTTTAGGTGTTCCGTCTCATGTAGAGTCTTTGTTTTCTCAATGTCCCTGATGTGCTCACGGACTCACACCTTTAACCCCCTAACCCCTGGACGATTTTTCCGTTTTTGTTTTTTGCTCCTCTTTTTCCGAGAGTCGTAACTTTTTTATTTTTCCCGTCAATCTTGCCATAAGAGGGCTTGTTTTTTGCGGGACGTATTGGTCTTTTAAGTGAAACCATGAGTTTTAACATATATGGTACTGGAAAACAGCTAAAAATTTCCACGTGCGGAAAAATTACAAAAAAGTGTGATTGGACAATGGTTTATGGGGTACTTTATTCACCGTGTTCACTTTATGGTAAAACTGATGGGTGGGTGTGATACTTCAGGTTGGTATGAGTTCGTTGATACTAAACATGTTTAGGTTTACTTTTATCTAAGGGGTTAAAAAAAGGTTTGTCCAAAAAATTGGAGCACTTTCAGCGCCATTTTCTGCAACTTGTAGTGTTCTCATTTTTCGGGATATGGGGCTCACTGATGGCTTATTTGTTTGCATTTTTAGCCGAACCATTTTTGCGCAGATGCTACGTTTTGACTCCCTGGTATTGCATCTTGCTCAAAATTTGCGAAGACCAAAAAACTTAACTTTGCCGGTTGGTATTTTTTTTGTACGGCTACGCCGTCTACCGATTATATTAATTCATTTTAGATTTTGATAGACTGGGCATTTCTGAACTCTGTGATACCAAATGAGTGTATATTTATTATTTTTTTAACCCTTTGATTTTTAGTGGGGCGAATGGGGAGTGATTTAAATTTTTAGTTGTTTTTTTTAATTCTTTAAAACTTTGTTTTAAACTTTTTTTATTTTAATAGTCCCCCTAGGGGTAAGGATTAGCTGTCTGATCGCTTGTTCATTTCTGCTGATCAGAGCGGCAGAGCTCTGATCAGCTGAAATGCTGCTGTCCTGTTACAACCAGCCGGCTGTAACAGGATGTGAGTCATGATAGCGACATGAGTCATGACATAACCCTGTGCTACCATGGCAACCATCGGTTTCCCGTGATCGCGTCACGGGGACTCCGATAGCGTAGAGGAAAGGAAATTTCCCTGCCATGGCCATTTACATTGCGCTGTCAGTAATTGACAGCGCGGTCTAAAAGATTAAAAGGCATGGGTGAATCGTGGATCCACCCTTGCTTGTAAGCTACACATGTCTGCTGTTCAGATCAGCATATATGTGCGGAAATCGGTGCCGGTTTACTGCAGCAGCAGCCGACGATGATTACACCGCCATTATCTACGATGTACCCAGTACGTCCAATGTCTGTAAGAGGTTAAGTCCCTTGTGGTCATTCCTATGTAGATTTTCTGGCATGGATACTGGGCGTAATAAATCACGCCCTTAGAAGCACAAATATGTTGGTGATTTATTGTGTAAGTTTGTGTTCCTTCCGATTTTTTAATGGGAATCTGTCACCAGATTTGGGGACTACAAGCTGTGTCCAATACCACTGAGTTCTTATATACAGCATTCCAAAATACTGTATATAAGAGCCTAGGCCGCTCTGTAAAACGGAAAAAGTACTTTTATAATACTCACCTAGGGTGGGTCCAGTCCAATGGGTGTCGCAGCTCTCCAGTGCGGTGCCTCCTCTTTCAGGTCTGACGCATCCTCTCTGCTGCGATCTTCGGCCTCCTTCTTCCCAGTACAGTGTGGATGATGTGTCTACGTCATCCACACGAGCCGACATTGCGGTCCTGCGCAGGCGCATTCATCTGCCCTGCTGATGAAAGTACTGTAATGTGCAGGCGCGAGGAAAGATTAACCCCTTCACGACCGGCCGACTTTACACTTTTCGGTATTTGTGGGGGGTTTGCCATTCTTCTGACAGACGTAACTTTTTCTTTTTCGCTCCTAATTGGGAGACCCAGACAGTGGTGTATAGCTACTGCCCTCTGGAGGCCGCACAAAGAACTACACTTAAAAGTGTAAGGCCCCTCCCCTTCTGGCTATACACCCTCCCGTAGGAGTACAGATTCCTCAGTTTTAGCTTTGTGCGCAAGGAGGTCAGACACGCACGCATAGCTCCATTGTTTTTAGTCAGCAGCAGCTGCTGACTATGTCGGATGGAAGAAAAGAGGGCCCATAAACAGGGCTCCCAGCATGCTCCCTTCTCACCCCACTGTATGTCGGAGGTGTTTGTAAGGTTGAGGTACCCATTGCGGGTACGGCGGCAGGAGCCCACATGCTGATTCCTTCCCCATCCCTTTTTACAGGGCTCTGGGTGAAGTGGGATTTACTGGTCTCCAGGCACTGAGACCGTGCTCCATCTACAGCCCCTGGAGAAGATGCTGGATGGAGCGGAGTACATCAGGGACATGGCCCTGCTTCCTCAAGGTACTCTGTGTCCCCGTGCATTTGGCGCTCACACCGCAGCATGCTGGGTGTTGTAGTGCGCCGGGGGACATCTGCGCTACGGCGCTTGTGCCATGGCCTCATTCAGCTTAGCTGAAGCAGGCACACTTCCAGGAATCGGTCGCGCCGGCCGCTGGGACTGCGGCGCGGCTGGCACTTGTGGTGCGCCGGGGACTTCAGCGCGGCCCGCGCTTTTACGGCGGCCGCGCTGATAACTCGAGTCCCCGGCTTTTGCGGCCTGCTTCCGTTCGTTCCCGCCCCCGGACCTGCCAGTCAGGAGAGGGGCGGGACGCTGGCCACGTTTAGGAATCGGTCATGCCGGCCGCTGGGACTGCGGCGCGGCTGGCACTTGTGGTGCGCCGGGGACTTCAGCGCGGCCCGCGCTTTTACGGCGGCCGCGCTGATAACTCGAGTCCCCGGCTTTTTGCGGCCTGCTTCCGTTCGTTCCCGCCCCCAGACCTGCCAGTCAGGAGAGGGGCGGGACGCTGGCCAGTGCATCAGCGCTGAGGGCTGGAGTCGTTTTTACATACTCCAGCCCTCCCAATCGGCACAGAGGGGACACTGTTTCCCGCACTTTTGTTTGGGAACTCCCACGGACCGCCCCTCTCCACAGACGCCGGCAGCCATTCCTGCTGACACGCTGAGCTGCAGAGGGGAGCCGGGGAGACCCAGACAAGGAATTCTGCAGCCTCTTACCCGCTATTCAGCGGGCGGTAAGCAGCCCTCAGGGCTCACCCCCTCTTGTGCCAGTAGTATTCTTAGTATTTTGTTGCTACAAATACTTTGTATTGCATAGCGCTGGTCGCCCTTTGGCTATAGACTCTCTCACATTGCAGAGAGCCAGCAGCATGTCGTCCGCAAAACGCAAGGGTGCCAAAGCACAGACATTATATGCTTCCTGTACCGCATGTGGGACTTTTCTACCGGCAGGCTCCACGGACCCCCATTGTGTGCAGTGCTCGGCCCCTGCGGCGCTTGCACAGTCGGGACCTCTGCTGGACGTGACCCAGGGTGTACCACCTGTGAATGCTGTCCAGGTGACAGGAACTGAGTTTGCAGCTTTTGCTGACAGAATGTCTCTCACTATGTCACAAATTCTTGACACATTGCGAGCTAGGCCTGTACTTCAGGCCACGGACACTGTGCAATCATTGCCCCCTGGTCCCCCTCAGCTCCAAGCTCCGGGACGGGCATATACACCTCAGGGTGAAGACTCTGACTCGGATGATGGCCCCGGGCAGCCTAAGCGGGCTCGCTATGACGGGCCTTCACATTCATCTCAATGGTCAGGATCCCAGCGAGATGAATCTATGGGTGATGAGGCGGACGTAACTGATCAGGATTCTGATCCTGGGACCGCTCTCAATCTAGATACACCAGATGGTGACGCCATAGTTAATGATCTTATATTTAACATCAATAAGATGTTAAATATTTCCCCACCAGCTCCTCTTGTGGAGGAGTCAGCTTCGCAGCACGAGAGAATCCATTTCAGATACCCTAAGCGTACTTTAAGCACTTTTCTGGACCACGCTGACTTTAGAGACGCAATCCAGAAACCCCACGCTTATCCTGAAAGGCGTTTTCCTAAACGGCTTAAAGATACACGCTATCCTTTTCCCCCTGAGGTGGTCAAGGGTTGGACCCAGTGTCCAAAAGTGGATCCTCCAATTTCCAGGCTTGCAGCTAGATCCTTGGTTGCAGTTGAAGATGGAGCGGCACTTAAAGATGCCACTGACAGGCAGATGGAGCTCTGGCTGAAATCCATCTATGAAGCGATTGGAGCGTCATTGGCGCCTTCTTTTGCAGCCGTATGGGCACTCCAAGCTATCTCAGCCGGGCTTGCGCGAGTTGACTCCGTCACACGTGCATTTGCCCCGCAGGTAGCACCATTGACCTCGCAAATGGCGGCATTCGCGTCGTACGCGATTAATGCTGTTCTGGACGCTACAAGCCGCACGGCAGTGGCGTCAGCCAACTCCGTTGTTTTGCGTAGGGCCCTGTGGTTGAGACATTGGAAAGCAGATTCTCATTCCAAGAAGTGCTTAACCAATTTGCCTTTTTCTCGTGACCGATTGTTTGGAGAGCGTTTGGATGAAATCATCAAACACTCCAAGGGTAAGGACTCATCCTTACCGCAACACAGACAAAACAGACCCCAACAGAGGAAGGGTCAGTCTGGTTATCGGTCCTTTCGAGGACCGGGCAGGTCCCAATTCACCTCGTCAAAAAAGACTCAAAAGGACCAGAGACGCTCAGATTCTTGGAGGTCTCAGTCACGCCCAAAAAGGGCAGCCGGAGGAACCGTTGCCAAGACGGCGTCCTCCTGACTTGCGGTCTCCGATTCCCACACCCGCGGTCGGTGGGAGGCTTTCCCACTTTGGCGACATCTGGCTGTCACACGTCAAAGACCGTTGGGTGAGGGATATTCTGTCTCACGGGTACAGGATAGAGTTCAGTTCTCGTCCGCCAACTCGTTTCTTCAGAACTTCTCCCCCACCAGACCGAGCCGATGCTCTGTTGCAGGCGGTGGCCGCTCTAAAAGCGGAAGGAGTGGTGACCTCCGTCCCTCTTCAGGAACAAGGTCACGGTTTTTACTCCAATCTGTTTGTGGTCCCAAAAAAGGACGGATCGTATCGGCCCGTCCTGGATCTAAAGTTGCTCAACAGACACGTAAAAGTCAGGAGGTTCCGGATGGAATCCCTACGCTCCGTCATAGCCTCAATGTCTCAAGGAGATTTTCTAGCATCAATAGATATCAAAGATGCGTATCTCCACGTGCCGATCGCACCAGAGCATCAGCGTTTCCTACGCTTCGTCATACACGACGAACACCTGCAGTTCGTAGCGTTACCTTTCGGTCTGGCAACAGCCCCCCGGGTCTTCACCAAGGTCATGGCAGCAGTAGTAGCTGTTCTGCACTCGCAGGGTCACTCGGTCATCCCGTATCTAGACGACCTGCTTATAAAGGCACCCTCTCAAGAGGCATGCCAACACAGTCTGAAGGTGGCACTAGACACTCTCCAGAGTTTCGGGTGGATTATCAACTTTCCAAAGTCTCATCTAACCCCGACCCAATCTCTGACTTATCTTGGCATGGAGTTTTCATACTCTCTCAGCGATAGTGAAGCTTCCACTGGACAAGCAGTGCTCGCTACGGACTGGAGTGCAATCTCTCCTTCAGAGCCAGTCGCACTCACTGAGGCGCCTCATGCATTTCCTAGGAAAGATGGTAGCAGCAATGGAGGCAGTCCCGTTCGCGCAGTTTCATCTGCGCCCTCTACAATGGGACATTCTACGCCAATGGGACGGGAAATCGACGTCCCTCGACAGGACTGTCTCCCTCTCTCAGACTGCCAAGGACTCTCTGCGTTGGTGGCTTCTCCCCACCTCATTGTCACAGGGAAAGTCGTTCCTTCCCCCGTCCTGGGCAGTGGTCACGACGGATGCGAGCCTATCAGGGTGGGGAGCGGTGTATCTCCACCACAGGGCTCAGGGGATGTGGACTCTGGAAGAGTCCACCCTGCAGATCAATGTTCTGGAAATCAGAGCAATCTATCTTGCCCTGCGAGCCTTCCAACAATGGCTGGAAGGCAAGCAGATTCGGATTCAGTCGGACAATTCCACGGCGGTGGCGTACATCAACCACCAAGGGGGAACACGCAGTCGCCAAGCTTTTCAAGAAGTCCATCGGATTTTGACGTGGGTGGAAAGCAGAGCGTCCACCATATCCGCAGTTCACATCCCAGGCGTGGAAAACTGGGAAGCAGACTTTCTCAGTCGCCAGGGCATGGACGCAGGAGAATGGTCCCTTCACCCGGACGTGTTTCAGCAGATCTGTTGCCGCTGGGGGACGCCGGACGTCGATCTGATGGCGTCACGACACAACAACAAGGTCCCAGTTTTCATGGCACGGTCTCACGATCACCGAGCACTGGCGGCAGACGCCTTGGTTCAGGATTGGTCGCAATTCCGACTCCCCTATGTGTTCCCACCTCTAGCATTGTTACCCAGAGTTCTCCGGAAAATCAGGTCCGACTGCCATCGAGCCATACTCGTCGCTCCAGATTGGCCAAGAAGGTCGTGGTACCCGGATCTGTGGCATCTCACGGTAGGCCAACCGTGGACACTACCAGACCGTCCAGATTTGCTGTCTCAAGGGCCGTTTTTCCATCTGAATTCTGCGGCCCTGAACCTGACTGTGTGGCCATTGAGTCCTGGATCCTAGCGGCCTCAGGTTTATCTCATGAAGTTGTTGCCACAATGAGACAGGCTAGAAAACCATCCTCAGCTAAGATCTATCACAGAACGTGGAAGATATTCTTAGCGTGGTGCGTGGCTCAAGGGTTTTCTCCCTGGCCATTTGCATTGCCAATTTTTCTTTCCTTCCTGCAGTCTGGGTTGGAAAAAGGTTTGTCGCTTAGCTCTCTTAAGGGTCAAGTCTCCGCGCTATCCGTATTCTTTCAGAAGCGCTTGGCACAGCTTTCTAAAGTACGCACGTTTCTCCAAGGAGTTTGTCATATTGTTCCTCCTTACAGACGGCCATTGGAACCCTGGGATCTGAACAAGGTTCTCATTGCTCTCCAGAAGCCGCCTTTCGAGCCTTTGAAAGAGGTTCCCCTTTCTCGGCTTTCACAAAAGGTAGTTTTTCTTGTGGCGGTCACGTCTCTTCGAAGAGTGTCCGAGCTAGCGGCGTTATCTTGCAAATCTCCCTTCCTGGTGTTTCACCAAGACAAGGTAGTACTGCGTCCAATTCCAGAGTTTTCTCCCAAGGTGGTTTCTTCCTTTCATCTCAATCAGGATATCACTTTACCATCTTTGTGTCCGCATCCAGTTCACCAATTTGAAAAGGGTTTACATCTGTTGGACCTGGTGAGAGCACTCAGGATTTACATTTCTCGCACGGCGGCTCTACGCCGTTCTGATGCGCTCTTTGTCCTAGTCGCTGGTCAGCATAAGGGATCGCAAGCTTCCAAATCCACCCTGGCGCGGTGGATCAAGGAACCAATTCTTCACACATACCGTTCTGCTGGGCTTCCGATTCCATCTGGACTGAAGGCCCATTCTACCAGAGCCGTGGGTGCGTCCTGGGCATTGCGGCATCAGGCTACGGCTCAGCAAGTGTGCCAGGCGGCTACCTGGTCGAGTCTGCACACGTTTACCAAACACTATCAAGTGCATACCTACGCTTCGGCAGATGCCAGCCTAGGTAGACAGGTCCTTCAGGCGGCGGTGGCCCACCTGTAGGAAGAGGCTGTCTGACAGCCCGTTCATGTGGTATCTTTTTACCCACCCAGGGACTGCTTTTGGACGTCCCACTGTCTGGGTCTCCCAATTAGGAGCGAAAAAGAAGAAGGGAATTTTGTTTACTTACCGTAAATTCCTTTTCTTCTAGCTCCAATTGGGAGACCCAGCACCCGCCCTATTTGTTCTTAGGGTTTCGTTTTTCGGGTGCACATGTTGTTCATGTTGTTTCTTAAGTTCTCCGATCATGTTATCGGATTGAATTTGTTTTTGAAACTGTTATTGGCTTTCCTCCTTCTTGCTTTGGTACTAAAACTGAGGAATCTGTACTCCTACGGGAGGGTGTATAGCCAGAAGGGGAGGGGCCTTACACTTTTAAGTGTAGTTCTTTGTGCGGCCTCCAGAGGGCAGTAGCTATACACCACTGTCTGGGTCTCCCAATTGGAGCTAGAAGAAAAGGAATTTACGGTAAGTAAACAAAATTCCCTTCTTTATTTTTCAGTCAATATGGTCATGTGAGGGCTAATTTTTTGCAGAATGAGCTGTAATTTTAAATGAAACTGTGAGTTTTACCATGCAGTGTACTGTAAAATGGCAAAAAAAATCCAAATGTGGAGAAATTGCAAAAAAAAGTGTGATTGCTCTATTGTTTTTGAGACATTTTATTCACTGTGTTCACTATATGGTAAACCTGATGTGCTGCTGTGATGCCTGAGGTTACTGCAAGTTTGTAGACACCAAACATGAATAGGTTTACTTTAATCTAAGGGGTTAAAAAAATTATCAGAAGTTTGTCCGAAAAAAGTGACAGACGTTTTGCGCCATTTTCTGAGACCCATAGCGTTCTCATTTTTTTAAATCTATGGCTCAGTGATGGCTTTTTTTAGTATCTCGAGCTGACGTTTTTAACAGGATCATTTTTGCGCAGATGCTATGTGTTCATTGCCTGTTATTGCATTTTGCTTAAGATTTGTGGCAACCAAAAAGCGTAATTTTGGCATTTGGAATTTTTTTGCTGCTACGCCGTTTAAAAATCAGAACAAATGATTTTATATTTTGATAGATCGGGCTGAAGACAGTGATACCAAATGTGTGAATATTTTTTTTTAACCCTTTATTTTTCAGTGGGGCAAAAGAGGGATGATTTAAACTTTTAGGTGTTTTTACTTTTTTTTTTACTTTTTCAAAACTTTTTCTTACATTTTTTTTTAAATTTGACTAGTACCCCTAGGGGGCTATTAGGATCAGCTGTCTGATCACTCATTTATTTATCCCAATCAGAGCAGCACAATTTAGACTGGGAGAAATTATCATCTCTTGTAACAGCCAGTATTTGGCTTTTTCTTACAGGACCTGAGTCATGTGAGCTACAGGAGTCATCACATGACCCTGTGCTATCATGATAGCCACCAGATCGTTAAGGGGTTAAAGATCTCTTACGCATATGCACTACAATACATGGATCTGCTTTGAGCAGGGCAGATCAAAGTGCGCCTGCGCAGGACCTCAATGCCAGCTAGTGAGCATGATGTACGACGCGTCATGCACATGGGCCTCAGAAGAAGGAGGATGGCGATCGCCGCAGAGAGGAAATGCCGGACTAGAGAGAGGAGGTAATGGGTTTGAGATAATGATCAATAACTTTGCTAGCTATTTCATCATCAGCTGACGGTCTCCTTTTTTTCTCAGCCCCAGATCCCCTTGAGTGGAGCCCCAAAAATTGGTCTGTGCGATTTCTTCCTGTAAGCTCCCAAAGTAAGTCTGCCATCTTGTCTTTCTTCTTCCTGCTCCAACTGTAAGGCTACTTTCACATTTGACAGGATGCAAACCGCATATGACCGGATCCTGTGGATTGAATGTGCAACGCATGCAACCGCAATTGTTATTTTATTGTATGCTTCTACTTCTACTTGTGATGGATGAAGGGGAACACAGAATTTATCGTCTGGCACTGGAGTCAGCTGATCGGGAATAAGCTGAACTCCTGATCTCACAGTCCGCACACGCTGTGATGGATGCAGGTTAACAGCAATCACTGCCTGCTGCCGATCACGTGTGACCATGTTCGGGCTGTGTGGTCATGAGTTCAGCTGAGTTCAGATCAGCTGACTCCAGTGTTGCCCGATTACTTGTTCTGTGTCCCCCTGCATCTATCGCAGAGTGTTCGGGCTGGAGTTCAACAGAGTTCAGATCAGCTGACTCCAGTGTCGGACGAATTCAGCTGACCTCACAGGCAGCACACGCTGCGATGGATGCAGGGGGACCCAGAACAAGTAATCGGCCAACACTGGAGTCAGCTGATCAGATTACTTGATCTGCTGGCTGTATGGTTAGAAGTAGGGATGAGGGAGCACTAAAATGCTCGGGTTCTCGGTAGCCCATGAGTATTTTTTTTTTAAATTCATTAAAAAATAAACAAAAACCCCAAACACATAACCCTAACTCTAGGGTTAGGGGGTAAAAAAAATAAAATGTGTGGACTCCCGCTGCATTTTCTATTGCTAAGGTAACCCAAGCAGCTACTGGCTGCTAACCCCCACTGCTTATATGACCTAAATATAAATATATATATATATAAAGCCTGAGATTGCTAATGTCAGGCCAAGTTTGACCCGGCCATTAAGAATCTCCAATAAAGGGTTAAAAAAAAGACATCACACAGAAAAAATACTTTATTAGAAAAAAATACACAGACACTTTATTAGAAATAAATACACAGACACACTTAGGGACTCCATCTTTATTACTCCTTCTCACCCCTTCACGATCCTGGTCTTCTGTCTGAGAGAGAGGGAGATTTCTGTATTGACCATGCCAAGCTGCTTTCTGGGCATGCTCAGTACAAAAAACAGGATTCTGTCTATCAGGATCCGGCGACTTCCGGTACAGCAGGATCGGGGTCATTGAAATACATTGCAGGTACCACTGCATGTACTAATACAGATGGCCACCTGGTGGCGCTATAACAACACAAAAATCTAATATCACCCATGTAACGCAGCCTAAGCCTCAAAGGCTACCATTACTATTACCGATAGAGCTAACAGCCATGAATCATCGTGATCCGGACTCACCTATAAAGTGCACTTATAACTGGATGTTTTGAGTAGCCCTGACACGCGTTTCTCACCTGGCTTCCTCGCTTGAGGAAAGTGTAATGTGTATGTTTTATTATGTGGTGTCTTGGGCGAGATCGTCGCTGTTTGGGCGCGTGCAGGGGGTGGGACGCCGCACATAGAGTCCGCCTCATCCAGTCATTCCAGGGGAAGCGTGGATCTGAAGAATACTTCCACTAACGTCAGTTAACCCATGCATCCTTCTAAGGAAGCTCCCTTGGTGGGGACTCATGCTGAGGCAGCCCCGCACATGCGCACCCAACGAGACCATATCTACTACTGGCAAGTGAAAGGGCACGACCAGGGTGGTAAGAAAATCATCCAAACATAAGGAGAATCAGCCTTAGCCTAAAGAATATGACCATGTATAGTCCTTAAAAGATTTTCTAATGTCCCTATATCATGCAGAGACAAAATTCATATAGTAATATGTGTATATATATATACCCCTAGATTCTAAATGGACCTTGCGATACCACAAATTTTCAATCCTGTGGGACCACAGTCATGGCGCAGCTTGAAATGTCTCTGGATCATCCTCAGGGAATCAAGATCCACAACATCACACACCGCAATTATGTCCCTAACATGTTCCCTCGTGCGGACGCGTTGTTCCCTTGATGTTAACCCAATATAAATTAGGCTACAGCCACATACTGCATAATAGATAACGTGACTTTTACTGCATGATTTGTAACTTTTTATTTTATACTCTTTAGGTCCATCCCAAGCTGACAACATCTCTGGGCAGACAAAAGGAAAACAACCAAATTTGGGACTCCCTTTCTCAATGCGAGATACCACCCTAGGTACGTAATGGTTCTTCACCAGCATATCCTTTAGGCTTTTCCCCCTTCTAACAGGTAAGAGTGGGCGATGAGTAAAACGTCGTTCAAACTCTAGTCGGTCTTCAGTAACGACCAGTGTTTGTTCAAGATCTGCCTGATCGCCCCCCTCTGACTGTTAACTTGGAGATGAAATGTATCTGTGAGGAAAAAGATTCTTCCCTCTTACTTGTTGATAATAATTGTACCCGTGGAGAACCCTTTTCTGTCTGGTACCCCATTTTTATATTATAGTCCAGAAAAACAATTGCCTCCCGATCTGCCTTATAGGTTAGTTTGATGTTATATGGGTTATTGTTCAACCAAGTCATGAAGCTCTGCAGTTCAGGACCGGTACCCCTTCAGATAATAAAGATGTCATCTATCTTACCACCTAGTGTAAAATTAATAGATTAGGGATAAGCCAAATGGACGACAATGTTTTAATTTTGTTACATACATTTTTCCTTCTGAGTCTTCTGATACCATACCAAAAAAATATTCAATGCACATGATTCAAAAGATAGATTTTCAGCGTAGTTTCTCCTTGATGAAAAATTAACCTTGAAATGGTAGCCTCATTTTAACCAAAACCTGGTATTAATAATTGGACAAATTGAAGAAGGACATGGCATTTGATTTACGAGTAATGCAACAACCTTTTCCCAGTTGATCAGTTTTAGACATCCTTAAAATTATCATTAGTGATGACTAGATATGGGCGAATGCTAAAATATTCGGGTTCGGATTGTTCAAATCCAATAATTTCTACATTTGTGTATTCATACCGAATAACGAACCCAATCCAAGTCAATGGGAAACTCGAATAATTTTCCAGAGGACGTTGGAAATAGGCCTGCGAGGGCTGTAAAAATATTGCAATGGATGGAAAATTGTTGAAACTGAATGGCAACAGCATGCGGAAGATGCCTGAATGTATTTCTGACTCACATTTTATTTCTGGGAGTAATTTTGCCAAAGTATTACGCCACTTTTATGGATAGTAGTGGTCACTCAGTTCAATGAGGTCAGGTTACCTGCGATCATAGGTGGATGACAATGGGCAGCTCCAGCTGTGACCGCAAATAACCTAAGTTACGTCACCACACATCGCTGCGACTCATTCTCTGCCTTAAGATCACAGCGGGTGGTCATATTCTATGCCCACGCACTGTCACTTCAGATGTAGCAGAGCTGGAATCGTTATGGGACCTCGTGTGGATGACATCAGACCTGGGTGTTTTTGGGGTTAATAAAGGAGTGAAAGAGGGTGTTGTTTTTATCTTATTTTGTGTTTGTGTTTATTTATTTTCACTTACAGATTAGTAATGGGGGTAGGGTTTTCATAGACCCTGCCATTGCTAATCTAGGGCTTAGTGGCAGATGTGAGCTGTTATTAACCCCTTATTAGCCTGATTGCCACCGCACCAGGGGAATCGGGAAGAATCGGGTAGAGTGCCAGGATTGTCACATCTAATGGATGTGACAATCCTGAGTGGCTGTGGGCTGCTATTGTTATAACGCGCCTGCTTTATTCTTATTTTCTTTATTTTTCCTTTTTTTATTTTTTATTTCCAAAGGTTCCGGATCTTTATCCGGAGTTCCCTGAGAACTCCAGGCCCGGGTCCAGTACTCGGGTATTTTTAAAACCTCTCGGATTCTAAATTTTACAGTCCGGGTCTGTCCATCACTAATCAATAGACAAACAAAAAAGTGCATAGTGTTCATGTTGTTGTGTAAACAGAAATATTATATGCAAAATTAAAAATGACATGCCATAAGGCAAGCAAAATCAAGAAATGCAAAAAACTAAATTATTGAGTAAATGTATTAAATATTAGTTGTATCCAAACTATAATTAAATTGTTGTACAATGTTGTTCTCCACTTTTCTTAGATAATAATCTTTTTTCTTATTTTCTCATAGGCACTTCATTCAGGGAAAAGACCCAATCAAAATCAACATCTAAGTTACTGAGCGGGTCGAGTGAAGTACCTCAAAATTTGCAGACCACCACAGGTATGGTTTTAGCATATACAGACCTCTAAATTATGGATAAAAAAACTATTAAAAATAATTTTAACACAAACAGTCCCATTCTCACACCACATAAAAATACCCAATTAAAGAAAGCAGCCAAAGCTCTCATTGAGCCCAATAGGAGTCCTTGTGTCCAATCTATAAATCCAGTGACTCAAGTTGCGCAAGGGCCTTAAATAGGTTACCACCTCTAACCTCTGATCTATGGCCTTTATAATTAATTTGCTTGAGTCAGATTTATGGTACAATTGGAAATGTTTTGGTAGGGATTTTAGGTGTTCCGTCTCATGCAGAGTCTTTGTTTTCTCAATGTCCCTGATGTGCTCACGGACTCACACCTTTAACCCCCTAACCTCTGGACGATTTTTCCGTTTTTGTTTTTTGCTCCCCTTTTTCCGAGAGTCGTAACTTTTTTATTTTTCCCGTCAATCTTGCCATAAGAGGGCTTGTTTTTTGCGGGACGTATTGGTCTTTTAAGTGAAACCATGAGTTTTAACATATATGGTACTGGAAAACAGCAAAAAATTTCCACGTGCGGAAAAATTACAAAAAAGTGTGATTGGACAATGGTTTATGGGGTACTTTATTCACCGTGTTCACTTTATGGTAAAACTGATGGGTGGGTGTGATACTTCAGGTTGGTATGAGTTCGTTGATACCAAACATGTTTAGGTTTACTTTTATCTAAGGGGTTAAAAAAAGGTTTGTCCAAAAAATTGGAGCACTTTCAGCGCCATTTTCTGCAACTTGTAGTGTTCTCATTTTTCGGGATATGGGGCTCACTGATGGCTTATTTGTTTGCATTTTTAGCCGAACCATTTTTGCGCAGATGCTACGTTTTGACTCCCTGGTATTGCATCTTGCTCAAAATTTGCGAAGACCAAAAAACTTAACTTTGCCGGTTGGAATTTTTTTTGTACGGCTACGCCGTCTACCGATTATATTAATTCATTTTAGATTTTGATAGACTGGGCATTTCTGAACTCTGTGATACCAAATGAGTGTATATTTATTATTTTTTTAACCCTTTGATTTTTAGTGGGGCGAATGGGGAGTGATTTAAATTTTTAGTTGTTTTTTTTAATTCTTTAAAACTTTTTTTTAAACTTTTTTTATTTTAATAGTCCCCCTAGGGGTAAGGATTAGCTGTCTGATCGCTTGTTCATTTCTGCTGATCAGAGCGGCAGAGCTCTGATCAGCTGAAATGCTGCTGTCCTGTTACAACCAGCCGGCTGTAACAGGATGTGAGTCATGATAGCGACATGAGTCATGACATAACCCTGTGCTACCATGGCAACCATCGGTTTCCCGTGATCGCGTCACGGGGACTCCGATAGCGTAGAGGAAAGGAAATTTCCCTGCCATGGCCATTTACATTGCGCTGTCAGTAATTGACAGCGCGGTCTAAAAGATTAAAAGGCATGGGTGATTCGTGGATCCACCCTTGCTTGTAAGCTACACATGTCTGCTGTTCAGATCAGCATATATGTGCGGAAATCGGTGCCGGTTGACTGCAGCAGCAGCCGACGATGATTACACCGCCATTATCTACGATGTACCCAGTACGTCCAATGTCTGTAAGAGGTTAAGTCTCTTGTGGTCATTCCTATGTAGATTTTCTGGCATGGATACTGGGCGTAATAAATCACGCCCTTAGAAGCACAAATATGTTGGTGATTTATTGTGTAAGTTTGTGTTCCTTCCGATTTTTTAATGGGAATCTGTCACCAGATTTGGGGACTACAAGCTGTGTCCAATACCACTGAGTTCTTATATACAGCATTCCAAAATACTGTATATAAGAGCCTAGGCCGCTCTGTAAAACGGAAAAAGTACTTTTATAATACTCACCTAGGGTGGGTCCAGTCCAATGGGTGTCGCAGCTCTCCAGTGCGGTGCCTCCTCTTTCAGGTCTGACGCATCCTCTCTGCTGCGATCTTCGGCCTCCTTCTTCCCAGTCCGGTGTGGATGATGTGTCTACGTCATCCACACGAGCCGACATTGCGGTCCTGCGCAGGCGCATTCATCTGCCCTGCTAATGAAAGTACTGTAATGTGCAGGCGCGAGGAAAGATTAACCCCTTCACGACCGGCCGACTTTACACTTTTCGGTATTTGTGGGGGGTTTGCCATTCTTCTGACAGACGTAACTTTTTTATTTTTCAGTCAATATGGTCATGTGAGGGCTCATTTTTTGCAGAATGAGCTGTAATTTTAAATGAAACTGTGAGTTTTACCATGCAGTGTACTGTAAAATGGCAAAAAAAATCCAAATGTGGAGAAATTGCAAAAAAAAGTGTGATTGCTCTATTGTTTTTGAGACATTTTATTCACTGTGTTCACTATATGGTAAACCTGATGTGCTGCTGTGATGCCTGAGGTTACTGCAAGTTTGTAGACACCAAACATGAATAGGTTTACTTTAATCTAAGGGGTTAAAAAAATAATCAGAAGTTTGTCCGAAAAAAGTGACAGACGTTTTGCGCCATTTTCTGAGACCCATAGCGTTCTCATTTTTTTAAATCTATGGCTCAGTGATGGCTTTTTTTAGTATCTCGAGCTGACAATTTTAACAGTATCATTTTTGCGCAGATGCTATGTGTTCATTGCCTGTTATTGCATTTTGCTTAAGATTTGTGGCAACCAAAAAGCGTAATTTTGGCATTTGGAATTTTTTTGCTGCTACGCCGTTTAAAAATCAGAACAAATGATTTTATATTTTGATAGATCGGGCTGAAGACAGCGATACCAAATGTGTGAATATATTTTTTTTAACCCTTTATTTTTCAGTGGGGCAAAAGAGGGATGATTTAAACTTTTAGGTGTTTTTACTTTTTTTTTTACTTTTTCAAAACTTTTTCTTACATTTTTTTTTAAATTTGACAAGTACCCCTAGGGGGCTATTAGGATCAGCTGTCTGATCACTCATTTATTTATCCCAATCAGAGCAGCACAATTTAGACTGGGAGAAATTATCATCTCTTGTAACAGCCAATATTTGGCTTTTTCTTACAGGACCTGAGTCATGTGAGCTACAGGAGTCATCACATGACCCTGTGCTATCATGATAGCCACCAGATCGTTAAGGGGTTAAAGATCTCTTACGCATATGCACTACAATACATGGATCTGCTTTGAGCAGGGCAGATCAAAGTGCGCCTGCGCAGGACCTCAATGCCAGCTAGTGAGCATGATGTACGACGCGTCATGCACATGGGCCTCAGAAGAAGGAGGATGGCGATCGCCGCAGAGAGGAAATGCCGGACTAGAGAGAGGAGGCAATGGGTTTGAGATAATGATCAATAACTTTGCTAGCTATTTCATCATCAGCTGACGGTCTCCTTTTTTTCTCAGCCCCAGATCCCCTTGAGTGGAGCCCCAAAAATTGGTCTGTGCGATTTCTTCCTGTAAGCTCCCAAAGTAAGTCTGCCATCTTGTCTTTCTTCTTCCTGCTCCAGCTGTAAGGCTACTTTCACATTTGACAGGATGCAAACCGCATATGACCGGATCCTGTGGATTGAATGTGCAACGCATGCAACCGCAATTGTTATTTTATTGTATGCTTCTACTTCTACTTGTGATGGATGAAGGGGAACACAGAATTTATCGGCTGGCACTGGAGTCAGCTGATCGGGAATAAGCTGAACTCCTGATCTCACAGCCCGCACACGCTGTGATGGATGCAGGTTAACAGCAATCACTGCCTGCTGCCGATCACGTGTGACCATGTTCGGGCTGTGTGATCATGAGTTCAGCTGAGTTCAGATCAGCTGACTCCAGTGTTGCCCGATTACTTGTTCTGTGTCCCCCTGCATCTATCGCAGAGTGTTCGGGCTGGAGTTCAACAGAGTTCAGATCAGCTGACTCCAGTGTCGGCCGAATTCAGCTGACCTCACAGGCAGCACACGCTGCGATGGATGCAGGGGGACCCAGAACAAGTAATCGGCCAACACTGGAGTCAGCTGATCAGATTACTTGATCTGCTGGCTGTATGGTTAGAAGTAGGGATGAGTGAGCACTAAAATGCTCGGGTTCTCGGTAGCCCATGAGTATTTTTTTTTTTAAATTCATTAAAAAATAAACAAAAACCCCAAACACATAACCCTAACTCTAGGGTTAGGGGGTAAAAAAAATAAAATGTGTGGAATCCCGCTGCATTTTCTATTGCTAAGGTAACCCAAGCAGCTACTGGCTGCTAACCCCCACTGCTTATATGACCTAAATATAAATATATATATATATATAAAGCCTGAGATTGCTAATGTCAGGCCAAGTTTGACCCGGCCATTAAGAATCTCCAATAAAGGGTTAAAAAAAAGACATCACACAGAAAAAATACTTTATTAGAAAAAAATACACAGACACTTTATTAGAAATAAATACACAGACACACTTAGGGACTCCATCTTTATTACTCCCTCTCACCCCTTCACGATCCTGGTCTTCTGTCTGAGAGAGAGGGAGATTTCTGTATTGACCATGCCAAGCTGCTTTCTGGGCATGCTCAGTACAAAAAACAGGATTCTGTCTATCAGGATCCGGCGACTTCCGGTACAGCAGGATCGGGGTCATTGAAATACATTGCAGGTACCACTGCATGTACTAATACAGATGGCCACCTGGTGGCGCTATAACAACACAAAAATCTAATATCACCCATGTAACGCAGCCTAAGCCTCAAAGGCTACCATTACTATTACCGATAGAGCTAACAGCCATGAATCATCGTGATCCGGACTCACCTATAAAGTGCACTTATAACTGGATGTTTTGAGTAGCCCTGACACGCGTTTCTCACCTGGCTTCCTCGCTTGAGGAAAGTGTAATGTGCATGTTTTATTATGTGGTGTCTTGGGCGAGATCGTCGCTGTTTGGGCGCGTGCAGGGGGTGGGACGCCGCACATAGAGTCCGCCTCATCCAGTCATTCCAGGGGAAGCGTGGATCGGAAGAATACTTCCACTAACGTCAGTTAACCCATGCATCCTTCTAAGGAAGCTCCCTTGGTGGGGACTCATGCTGAGGCAGCCCCGCACATGCGCACCCAACGAGACCATATCTACTACTGGCAAGTGAAAGGGCACGACCAGGGTGGTAAGAAAATCATCCAAACATAAGGAGAATCAGCCTTAGCCTAAAGAATATGACCATGTATAGTCCTTAAAAGATTTTCTAATGTCCCTATATCATGCAGAGACAAAATTCATATAGTAATATGTGTATATATATATACCCCTAGATTCTAAATGGACCTTGCGATACCACAAATTTTCAATCCTGTGGGACCACAGTCATGGCGCAGCTTGAAATGTCTCTGGATCATCCTCAGGGAATCAAGATCCACAACATCACACACCGCAATTATGTCCCTAACATGTTCCCTCGTGCGGACGCGTTGTTCCCTTGATGTTAACCCAATATAAATTAGGCTACAGCCACATACTGCATAATAGATAACGTGACTTTTACTGCATGATTTGTAACTTTTTATTTTATACTCTTTAGGTCCATCCCAAGCTGACAACATCTCTGGGCAGACAAAAGGAAAACAACCAAATTTGGGACTCCCTTTCTCAATGCGAGATACCACCCTAGGTACGTAATGGTTCTTCACCAGCATATCCTTTAGGCTTTTCCCCCTTCTAACAGGTAAGAGTGGGCGATGAGTAAAACGTCGTTCAAACTCTAGTCGGTCTTCAGTAACGACCAGTGTTTGTTCAAGATCTGCCTGATCGCCCCCCTCTGACTGTTAACTTGGAGATGAAATGTATCTGTGAGGCAAAAGATTCTTCCCTCTTGCTTGTTGATAATAATTGTACCCGTGGAGAACCCTTTTCTGTCTGGTACCCCATTTTTATATTATAGTCCAGAAAAACAATTGCCTCCCGATCTGCCTTATAGGTTAGTTTGATGTTATATGGGTTATTGTTCAACCAAGTCATGAAGCTCTGCAGTTCAGGACCGGTACCCCTCCAGATAATAAAGATGTCATCTATCTTACCACCTAGTGTAAAATTAATAGATTAGGGGTAAGCCAAATGGACGACAATGTTTTAATTTTGTTACATACATTTTTCCTTCTGAGTCCTCTGATACCATACCAAAAAAATATTCAATGCACATGATTCAAAAGATAGATTTTCAGCGTAGTTTCTCCTTGATGAAAAATTAACCTTGAAATGGTAGCCTCATTTTAACCAAAACCTGGTATTAATAATTGGACAAATTGAAGAAGGACATGGCATTTGATTTACGAGTAATGCAACAACCTTTTCCCAGTTGATCAGTTTTAGACATCCTTAAAATTATCATTAGTGATGACTAGATATGGGCGAATGCTAAAATATTCGGGTTCGGATTGTTCAAATCCAATAATTTCTACATTTGTGTATTCATACCGAATAACGAACCCAATCCAAGTCAATGGGAAACTCGAATAATTTTCCAGAGGACGTTGGAAATAGGCCTGCGAGGGCTGTAAAAATATTGCAATGGATGGAAAATTGTTGAAACTGAATGGCAACAGCATGCGGAAGATGCCTGAATGTATTTCTGACTCACATTTTATTTCTGGGAGTAATTTTGCCAAAGTATTACGCCACTTTTATGGATAGTAGTGGTCACTCAGTTCAATGAGGTCACCTGAGGTCAGGTTACCTGCGATCATAGGTGGATGACAATGGGCAGCTCCAGCTGTGACCGCAAATAACCTAAGTTACGTCACCACACATCGCTGCGACTCATTCTCTGCCTTAAGATCATAGCGGGTGGTCATATTCTATGCCCACGCACTGTCACTTCAGATGTAGCAGATCTGGAATCGTTATGGGACCTCGTGTGGATGACATCAGACCTGGGTGTTTTTGGGGTTAATAAAGGAGTGAAAGAGGGTGTTGTTTCTTCAGCGCTCTATTGGGAGACCCAGACGATTGGGGTATAGCTACTGCCTCCGGAGGCCACACAAAGCACTACACTAAAAAGTGCAAGGCCCCTCCCCTTCTGGCTATACCCCCCCGTGGTATCACGGGTTCTCCAGTTTTCAAGCTTTGTGCGAAGGAGGTCAGACATCCATGCATAGCTCCACAGATTTTAGTCAGCAGTAGCTGCTGACCATTTCGGATGGAAGAAAAGAGGGCCCATATAGGGCCCCCAGCATGCTCCCTTCTCACCCGTTGATGGTGTTGTAAGGTTGAGGTACCTATTGCTGGTACGGAGGCTGGAGCCCACATGCTGCTTTCCTTCCACATCCCCCTGGGGGGCTCTGAGGAAGTGGGATCCTGCCGGCCTCAAAGCTCTGACGCCGGGCTCCATCCACAGACCCATTTGAACCTGCTGGATACGGAGCTGGAGTACCGTTCAGGGACATGGCCCTGCACCATTACAGGTACTCTGTGTCCCCGTACACACAGGCACAGCACACTCCAGACTTGCTGGGTGTGCTAGTGCGCCGGGGACAGTAAAGGGTTACAGTCACTGCAGCTTTGCTGAGTGACTTTGTGTATTGGGAACTACCGCGCCGGACGCTCCGGGAGCGGCGGCGCGGCTGGGACTTGTAGTTCGCCGGGGACTGGGCGCCGACCGCGCTTTTACGGCGGCGGCGCTTATAAATCCAGTCCCCGGCTTCTGCGGCCTAGTGCCGCTTCGTTCCCGCCCCCTCCCTGTCACTCAGGGAAGGGGACAGACGCTGAGCAATCAGCAGCGCCGAGGGCTGGAGCCTTATTTACATGCTCCAGCCCTCTCACTGCACACTGTCGGACGCCGGATTCCCGCTCTGACTTGGGGCACGCCCACGGCCCGCCCCTCCTCACACGAGCTGGGGAAGACGCCGGCAGCCATTACTGCAGTCCGAGCTCGGACTTTCGGCAACCAGGCAGGACGGTGGCGACCATACACCCGCTTATAGGCGGGCGGTAAGCGGCACGCATAGTGCTGACCCCAATATATACTGCAGTGTGTACATGTGTATTTTAACTGCATAGGTCGCTATATGCCCGCTTGGAGAGCGACACATCAGCAGCAGGAAAGCAGGTGTGCTAAGGCACAGGCTTTCTAGGCTGCTTGTATTGCACGTACTGAAGTGTTCATTTGTGTTTATGCTTGTATGCTATACACTGCACTGTACAGTCGCTAGTCTTAGCTATATTCTCCTGGAATGGCTAGACTACAGCAGCAGAAAACCAAGGGTGCTGGGGCACAGGTTTTTTTCTATGCTGCTTGTATTGCATGGGCTGCAGTGTGCATTTGTACTTGTGCTTGTATGCTATACATTGCACTGTATGGTCACTCTTCTGGGCTATATTCCCCTAGATGACTAGTCTACAGCAGCAGAAGAGCAGAGGTGCCAGGGCACAGGCTTCTATGCTGCTTGTATTGCTTGTGCTGCAGTGTTCATTTGTACTTTATGCTTGTATGCTATACATTGCACTGTACGGTCACCAATCTTGGCTATATACTTCTAGATGGCTAGTCGGCAGCGGCAAAAAAGCAACACAGATTTTCAGTGCTGTTTTTACTACATGGGATGCTGTTCATGACACCGTCCCATTGTGTGCATGCTCCCCTGTAGCACTTCGTCTGCCGGGGTCTCTAGCACTTCGTCTGCCGGGGTCTCTACTAGTCGTGGCCAAAGAAACCACCTGTCATCCCTGTCCAAGGACAGGGACGGAGTTGCAGTTTCGACAGATATATTGTCATAAGATAGAGACTTGCAGTCCAGACAGGCCATGGGCAATCTTCCTGACCAACCTCATTTGGAACGGGGGGGTCCCAGGAGGACTCTCTGTATGATAAGGCAGCTCTCCAGGACTTTGATCCTGACATCGCTATCAATCCGGATACACCGGATGGTAACGCCATACGGAATGATCCTATAGCGTCCATCAATGGAAGGTTGGATCTTTCTCCCTCAGCTCCCCCAGTGGAGGAGTCAGCTTCACAGCAGGAGAAGTCCCTTTTCAGTATCTCAAACGGATATTGAGTATTTTTCTGGCCACGCTGACTTCAGAGAAGCAGTCCAGAAACACCACGCTTACCAGATAAGCGTCTTCTCCAAACGTTTTTAAGATACACGTTATCCCTTTTCCCCTGACGTGGTCAAGCGCTGGACCCAGGGTCCAAAGGTGGATTCTCCAATCTCCAGGCTTGCGTCTAGAGCCATAGTTGCACTGGAGATGGGGCTTCACTTAAAGATGCCATTCACAGACAGATGGACTCTGGTTGAAATCTGTCTAGGAGGCTATCGGCGTGTCGGTTGCTCCGGCATTCACAGCCGTATAGGCAACCTAACCTTTTCAGCTGTTCTTGCGCAGCTGGCCTTGAGCACATGTACATCTGTACCGCAGAGGCGTCCGTAACTCCGCAATGTCTGCACTGCGACTTACCCTATTAATGCTGTCCTAAAAGTACAGTCGAGGTTTCGGTCCTTCCCAAGCTCGGGCAGGTCCCAATTGTCCTCGTGCAAAAGGGCTACAAAACCTCAGACGGGCGCAGATTCCGGCCGGGCTCAATCACGCCCAAGGAAGGCAGCCGGAGGAACCGCTACCAAGGCGGTCTCCTCATGACTCTCAGCTCTCTCTCTCTCTCCGCATCCGCGGTTGATGGCAGACTTCCCCGCCTTTGGCGACATTTAGCTGCCACAGGTCACAGACCGGTGGGTGACGGACATTGTGCTCACGTGCACAGGACAGTGTTCTGTTCTCGTCCTCCGACTCCATTCTTCAGAACGGCCCCACCTCCCCACCGAGCAGATGCCCTGCTGCAGGCGGTGGACGCTCTAAGAGCAGAAGGAGTGGTGATCTCTGTCCCCCCTCAGGAACGAGGGCGAGGGTTTGTACTCCAATCTCTTTGTGGCTCCAAAAAAGGACGGCTCCTTCCGTCCTGTTCTGGACCTAAAACTGCTCAATAAGCATGCGAACGCCAGGCGGTTCCGGATGGAATCCCTCCGATCCGTCATTACCTCAATGTCTCGAGGAGACTTCCTTGCCTCAACAGACATCAAAGATGCCTATCTCCACGTGCCAATTGCTACGGAGCACCAACGTTTTCTACGTTTTGTGATAGGAGACGACCATCTTCAGTTCGTAGCTCTGCCATTCGGTCTGGCGACAGCCCCACGGGTGTTCACCAAGGTCATGGCAGCAGTGGTAGCAGTCTTGCACTCTCAGGGACACCCGGTGATCCCTTACTTGGACGATCTACTCGTCAAAGCACCCTCCCTCGAGGCATGACAACGCAGCCTGAATGTTACGCTGGAGACTCTCCAGACTTTCGGGTGGATCATCAATTTGGCAAGGTCAAATCGGTCACCGACTCAATCACTAACGTATCTCGGCATGGAGTTCACACTCTATCAGCGATAGTGAAGCTTCCGCTGAACAAGCAGCGTTCACTGCAAACAGAGGTGCAGTCTCTCCTTCAAGGCCAGTCGCACCCCTTAAGGCGCCTCATGCACTTCCTAGGGAAGATGGTGGCAGCCATGGAGGCAGTTCCCTTTGCGCAGTTTCATCTGCGCCAACTGCAAGGGGACATTCTCCGCCAATGGGACGGGCAGTCAACCTCCCTGGACAGGAAAGTCTCCCTTTCCCAGACGGCCAAGGACTCTCTGCAATGGTGGCTTATTCCCACCTCATTGTCACAGTGAAGATCCTTCCTACCCCCATCCTGGGCAGTGGTCACGACAGATACGAGTCTGTCAGGGTGGGGAGCAGTTTGTCTCCGCCACAGGGCTCAGGGGACGTGGACTCAGCAGGAGTCCACCCTTCAGATCAATGTTCTGGAAATCGGGGCAGGGTATCTTACCCTACTAGCTTTCCAGCAGTGGCTAGAAAGAGAGCAGATCCGAATCCAGTCGGACAACTCCACAGCGGTGGCATACATCAACCACCAAGGAGGGACGCGCAGTCGGCAAGCCTTCCAGGAAGTCCGGCGAATCCTCATGTGGGTGGAGGACACAGCATCCACCATATCCGCAGTTCACATCCCGGGCGTAGAAAACTGGGAAGCAGACTTCCCCAGTCGCCAGGGTATGGACGCAGGGGAATGGTCCCTTCACCCGGACGTGTTTCAGGAAATCTGTCGCCGCTGGGGGGTGCCGGACGTCGACCTAATGGCGTCTCGGCACAACAACAAGGTCCCGGCATTTATGGCACGATCGCGCGATCACAGAGCTCTGGCGGCAGACGCCTTAGTGCAAGATTGGTCGCAGTTCCAGCTCACATATGTGTTTCCACCTCTGGCACTCTTGCCCAGAGTACTGCGCAAAAAATCAGATCCGATTGCAGCCGCGTCATACTCGTCGCCCCAGACTGGCCGAGGAGATCGTGGTACCCGGATCTGTGGCATCTCACGGTCGGCCGACCGTGGTCACTACCAGGCTGGCCAGACTTACTGTCCCAAGGGCCGTTTTTCCATCGGAATTCTGCGGCCCTGAACCTGACTGTGTGGCCATTGAGTCCTGGATCCTAGCGTCTTCAGGATTATCCCAAGGGGTCGTTGCCACCATGAAACAGGCTAGGAAGTCCACCTCTGCTAAGATCTACCACAGAACGTGGAAGATTTTCTTAACCTGGTGCTCGGCTCAGGGAGTGTCTCCCTGGCCATTTGCATTGCCCACTTTTCTTTCCTTCCTGCAATCGGGGTTAGAAAAGGGCTTGTCGCTCGGCTTCCTTGAGGGGGAAGTCTCGGCACTATCCGTGTTTTTTCAGAAGCGTCTAGCACGTCTTTCTAAGGTGCGCACGTTCCTACAGGGGGTCTGTCATATCGTACCCCCGTACAAGCGGCCGTTAGATCCATGGGATCTCAACAGGGTATTAGTTGCTCTCCAGAAGCCGCCTTTCGAGCCTCTGAAGGAAGTTTCCTTTCTCGCCTGTCACAGAAGGTGGCGTTTCTCGTTGCGATCACATCGCTTCGGCGAGTGTCTGAGCTGGCAGCTCTGTCATCCAAGGCTCCCTTCCTGGTGTTCCACCAGGACAAGGTAGTGCTGCGCCCCATTCCGGAGTTTCTCCCTAAGGTCGTATCCTCATTTCATCTTAATCAGGATATATCCTTGCCTTCCTTTTGTCCTCATCCGGTTCACCGGTATGAAAAGGACTTACGTTTGTTAGATCTGGTGAGAGCACTCAGACTCTACATTTCCCGCACGGCGCCCATGCGCCGTTCCGATGCATTTTTTGTCCTTGTCGCTGGTCCGCGCAAGGGGTTGCAGGCTTCTAAAGCCACCCTGGCTCAATGGATCAAAGAACCAATTCTAGAGGCCTACCGTTCTGCGGGGCTTCCGGTTCCTTCAGGGCTAAAAGCCCACTCAACCAGAGCCGTGGGTGCGTCCTGGGCATTACGACACCAGGCTTCGGCTCAACAAGTGTACCAGGCAGCTACCTGGTCCAGTCTGCACACTTTCACCAAGCATTATCAGGTGCATACCTATGCTTCGGCGGATGCCAGCTTAGGTAGAAGAGTCCTGCAGGCGGCAGTGACACCCCCGTAGGGGAGGGCTGTTTTGCAGCCCTAACATGAGGTATTTCTTTACCCACCCAGGGACAGCTTTTGGACGTCCCAATCGTCTGGGTCTCCCAATAGAGCGCTGAAGAAGAAGGGAATTTTGTTACTTACCGTAAATTCCTTTTCTTCTAGCTCTTATTGGGAGACCCAGCACCCGCCCTGTTGTCCTTCGGGATGTTTTTGTTGTTTGCGGGTACACATGTTGTTCATGTTGAACGGTTTTTCAGTTCTCCGATGTTACTCGGAGTTAATTTGTTTAAACCAGTTATTGGCTTTCCTCCTTCTTGCTTTGGCACTAAAACTGGAGAACCCGTGATACCACGGGGGGGTATAGCCAGAAGGGGAGGGGCCTTGCACTTTTTAGTGTAGTGCTTTGTGTGGCCTCCGGAGGCAGTAGCTATACCCCAATCGTCTGGGTCTCCCAATAAGAGCTAGAAGAAAAGGAATTTACGGTAAGTAACAAAATTCCCTTCTTTTATCTTATTTTGTGTTTGTGTTTATTTATTTTCACTTACAGATTAGTAATGGGGGTAGGGTTTTCATAGACCCTGCCATTGCTAATCTAGGGCTTAGTGGCAGATGTGAGCTGTTATTAACCCCTTATTAGCCTGATTGCCACCGCACCAGGGGAATCGGGAAGAATCGGGTAGAGTGCCAGGATTGTCACATCTAATGGATGTGACAATCCTGAGTGGCTGTGGGCTGTGGGCTGCTATTGTTATAACGCGCCTGCTTTATTCTTATTTTCTTTATTTTTCCTTTTTTTATTTTTTATTTCCAAAGGTTCCGGATCTTTATCCGGAGTTCCCTGAGAACTCCAGGCCCGGGTCCAGTATTCGGGTATTTTTAAAACCTCTCGGATTCTAAATTTTACAGTCCGGGTCTGTCCATCACTAATCAATAGACAAACAAAAAAGTGCATAGTGTTCATGTTGTTGTGTAAACAGAAATATTATATGCAAAATTAAAAATGACATGCCATAAGGCAAGCAAAATCAAGAAATGCAAAAAACTAAATTATTGAGTAAATGTTATAAATATTAGTTGTATCCTAACTATGATTAAATTGTTGTACAATGTTTTTCTCCACTTTTCTTAGATAATAATCGTTTTTCTTATTTTCTCATAGGCACTTCATTCAGGGAAAAGACCCAATCAAAGTCAACATCTAAGTCACTGAGCGGGTCGCGTGAAGTACCTCAAAATTTGCAGACCACCTCAGGTATGGTTTTAGCATATACAGATCTCTAAATTATGGATAAAAAGAAAAAGAAACAATTAAAAAATAATTTAACACAAACAGTCCCATTCTCACACCACATAAAAATACCCAATTAAAGAAAGCAGTCAAAGCTCTCATTGAGCCCAATAGTAGTCCTTGTGTCCAATCTATAAATCCAATGACTCAAGTTGCGCAAGGGCCTTAAATAGGTTACCACCTCTAACCTCTGATCTATGGCCTTTATAATTAAAGGGGTTATCCGGCTTATTTTGACTTTTCTTCATTATTACCCTATTGGGCTACATTGGGGCAGGTAAGTAGCTAGTGATCACTTACCTGCCCTGCTGTCAGCCTTTCTCCCCCGGCTCAGAGCGGTCATGTGATCGCTCCTGCCGCGATTTTGCTGCTTCCGGTCATTTCATGTCAACATGGGCAGGACCATGTTGACATGCAAATCTAGAACAGCATGTTGCCGCCCTGTTGGGCGAGTACAGTGCGTGGGGTCCCCGCACCTCTTCCCTGCACCCTCCCACACATTCCTCCGCACCCCGTACTCTCCCCGCCCACGGTGTCAACGTCAGCACCAGGCCCCCTGCTCAGAATAGCAGGAGTGCCCGTGCAGTCTGTGTACCCGCTCCAGCCCCGCGGCTGCCTTCATTGCAGGCTCAGCAGCCTCTCACATTGCAGTCCAATGGGGACAGTGTTGCCAATGTATGTAAAGCGCTGTGGAATTAATAGCGCTATATAAATGAATAAATATTATATATTATTATTATATGTAGGCCATTATACATTTTTGATTGCTATAGGGGCACCACTGGAGGGCTGTGTGGGTAACAGGCCTTGTATGCACACTGCGTTTTTTGAGTGCAGTTTTGGTAACAAAACTTCCTGCATTTCCTTCCCAGAAAAGTCTATGTGATTTCAGTTTTTCTGTTCACACTTTGCAGCTTTTTTTTGGCTGCATCTTTGTGGTGACCACAAAGATGCAGCATGTCAATTCTTACTGCATTTTTTCCTGCGGTTTTTGAGCTCTTCCAATCAATAGATGACTTAAAAAACACACTGAGCAAAAACGCAGTAAAACGTGGCAAATAATACATGCCGAGAGTGCGTTTTTTTGGGCCTAAAAACATGAATCTTTGTGGTCACCACAAAGATGCAGCGTGCGCACATAGCCTCATTCTGTTTAAAGGCCTATATGGTAGCCATTATACTATTTGGAAGGCTATGTGGGGCCCATTATACTGTGTGCAGACCGTTATAGAATATAAAGGGGCCATTCTACTGTATGAAGGGCTGTGTTGGGGCCATCGTACTGTGTTGGGGTTGTTGTGGGTGTATTATGCTTTGCTGGGTGGGAGGTGATGTAGAATCATCAAACTGTGCGTGGAGGGTACTGTGCAGGAATTCACTTTGGGTGTATCATACAGTGTTTGGGGGGCACTTTTGTTGGGATCATACTTTATGGGGGTCATGAAAGGGATTTCCTAATGTGTGGAAACACTAACGGGCAGCAATTTGCCATGTGCGCATGCTGCATCTTTGTGGAGACCACAAAGATGCACGGTTTTGGTCCCAAAAAACATACCCCTGGCGTGCATTTTTTTGCGTTTTTGCCCAGTGTATTTTTAAAGTCAATTCTATTGACTGGAAGGGCTCAAACACACAGAAAGAATTGACATGCTGCATCTGTAGTCACCACAAAAACGCAGCAAAAAAAAAAAAAGCTGCAATGTGCGCTTTGGTGCATACCGATGGGTTGTGTGGGTATGCTGGGAGTTGTTGTTCTACTTCAGAAAGGGAGCGTGAGGTTGCAGGTTGTTGTATTGTTATGCCAGTGGGGTTGTCATTTGGATCTGCTGCTTTTCAGTGTTCCTACTGAGTCTTGTAGGATATACTCCGCGGCTGCCTTCATTGCAGGCTCAGCAGCCTCTCACATTGCAGCGCAGGCAGCCGCGGGGATAACGAGCGCTGCCATCAGGATGTTAGATGACATCATTGCCTGCTGTGACAATCTTCGCTTCACTCCTGTCAGCGCTGTCACTGGCTTCTATGCCGCTGCGTTCTCACGTCACTAGCGGTGACGTCTCGGGCGATAATGCTGAGAACGCGGCGGGCATAGAAGTCAGGGACAGCGCTGACAGGAGTGAAGCGAAGATCGTCACCGCAGGTAATGATTTCATTTAACCTCCTGACAGCAGCGCTCGGCATCCCCTGCAGTGACCTGGGCTATTGATGTTAGCTCAGGTCACTGCATTACTCTCCCAGCCAATGAGGAACATTCTGTTCTTCATTGACTGGGACATTGACTATGGTATGGATTGTCATGGGACCCCCTTATTGGATTATGCTGGACCTGGATTTGTTTTTCTTTTGAATAAATTGGTGAATGAGGGAATGTTTTGATGAGTGTATTTTCAAATAAAACTTTTTTTTTTGTTGTCTATTTTTTTTTTATTACTGACTGGGTTTCTGATGTCGGATATCTGATAGACGCGTGACATCACTAATCCCAGTGCTTGATGCCAGGTGACATTACACATTTGGCATCAACCCCATATATTACCCCGTTTGCCACCGCACCAGGGCACGGGATGAGTTGGGGCGAAGCACCAGGGTTGGCACATCTAATGGATGTGCCACTTCTGGGGCGGCTGTGGCCTGCTAATTTTAGGCTGGGGAGTGTCCAATAACAGTGGGCCTCCCTAGTCTGAGAATACCAGACCACAGCTGTCTGCTTTACCTTGGCTGGTGATCCAATTTGGGGGGACCCCATGTTTTTTGTTTTAAATTATTTATTTAATTTAAAATAACAGCATGGGGTGCCCTCTGTTTTAGATTACCAGCCAAGCTGAAGCTGCCAGCTGTGGTTTGCAGGCTGCAGCCATCTGCTTTACCCTAGCTGGCTACTAAAGTATGGGGGACCCATTGTCGTTTGTTTTTTTTTTTAATTATTTTTTATTTATTTTTTGGATAAATACAAGGCTAAGCACACTTTAGTGCCACATGAAAGTCACTAAAGGGTGCCAGCTTAGAATATGCAAGGGGTAGGACATTATATGTCTTTCTCATCTATCTACCTATCTATCTGTCTATCCCTTTGTTCATTCATTCATCCCTCTATCTCTCAGTCTCTATATCTATCTATTCATCTCTATATCTACTCATCTATTTATCTTTCTTGCTGCTTCCGTTTTTTGCGGTCTGCAAAAAAAACGGAAGGCACACGGATGACACATGGATGTATCCGTGAAAAAATTGGCCATTTTTTGCGGACCGCAAAAACGGAACGGTCATGTGAATGTAGCCTACATGTGTTCCCTATGGGGGTAGGGGTCGGTACAGAACGATGGTGAGGGGGAGGTCGGTACAGAGCGCCGTGTGTGTGTGTGTGTGTGTGGGTGAGGGTTGCAGAGCCTGATGTGTGTGGCGCAGAGCCCGATGTGTGTGTGTGTGTGTGTGTGTGTGGCACAGAGCCCGATGTTGGGCTGTTATTTTCATTGCTAGAGTGATAACAGATCAGGTGCTAGGGTAGAATACTGACAGGGAATGTGTGTGCAGGGGGCAGGCAGGGGACGGGGCTGGACACTGAGGCCGGGCAGTGCCAGCTCTAACTGAGGTTTTGCACAGGAAGTGGTCAGTTTGCTAGAGCAAAATGTAAACAAAGAACTGCAGAGAATAAAGGGATAATTCAAGTGGAACAAAAGTTAGAAAACAAAAAATAACAATATAGGGGTGTTTTATATGACAATACAGCACAGATAAACTCAAAATTTTTTGGTAAGCTAATGTCGGACAACTCCTTTAATTTGCTTGAGTCAGATTCATGGTACAATTGGAAATGTTTTGGTAGGGTTTATAGGTGTTCCGTCTCATGCAGAGTCTTTGTTTTCTCAATGTCCCTGATGTGCTCACGGACTCCCACCTTTAACCCCCTAACCCCTGGACGATTTTTCCGTTTTTGTTTTTTGCTCCCCTTTTTCCGAGAGTCATAACTTTTTTATTTTTCCCGTCAATCTTGCCATAAGAGGGCTTGTTTTTTGCAGGACGTATTGGTCTTTTAAGTTAAACCATGAGTTTTACCATATATGGTACTGGAAAACAGCAAAAAATTTCCACGTGCGGAAAAATTACAAAAAAGTGTGATTGGACAATGGTTTATGGGGTACTTTATTCACCGTGTTCACTGTATGGTAAAACTGATGGGTGGGTGTGATACTTCAGGTTGGTATGCGTTCGTTGATACCAAACATGTTTAGGTTTACTTTTATATAAGGGGTTAAAAAAAGGTTTGTCCAAAAAATTGGAGCACTTTCTGCGGCATTTTCTGCAACTTGTAGTGTTCTCATTTTTCGGGATATGGGGCTCACTGATGGCTTATTTGTTTGCATTTTTAGCTGTACCATTTTTGCGCAGATGCTACGTTTTGACTCCCTGGTATTGCATTTTGCTGAAAATTTGCGAAGACCAAAAAACGTAACTTTGCCAGTTGGATTTTTTTTTACGGCTACGCCATCTACCGATCTAATTGATTCATTTTATATTTTGATAGACTGGGCATTTCTGAACTCTGCGATACCAAATGAGTATATTTTTTTAACCCTTTGATTTTTAGTGGGGCGAATGGAGAATGATTTAAACATTTAGTAGTTTTTTTAATTCTATAAAACTTTTTTTTTACTTATTTTTATTTTAATAGTCTCTCTAGGGGTAAGGATTAGCCGTCTGATCGCTTGTTCATTTCTGCTGATCAGAGCGGCAGAGCTCTGATCAGCTGAAATGCTGCTGTCCTGTTAAAGCCAGCCGGCTGTAACAGGATGTGAGTCATGATAGCGACAGGAGTCATCACATAACCCTGTGCTACCATGGCAACCATCGGCTTCCCATAATCGCGTTACGGGGCCTCCGATGGCGGTGTAGAAAGGCAATTGAAATAGTCATGGGCCCTCGTGTGGATTACCACAGACCTGCGTGTTTTTGGGGTTAATAAAGGAGTGAAATAGGGTATTGTTTTTATCTTATTTTGTGTTTGTGTTTATTTCTTTTCACTTCCAGATTAGTAATGGGGGTAGGGTTTTCATAGACCCTGCCATTACTAATCTAGAGCTTAGTGGCAGCTGTGAGCAGTTATTAACCCCTTATTAGCCTGATTGCCACCGCACCAGTGCAATCGGGAAGAGCCGGGTAAAGTGCCAGGATTGTCACATATAATGGATGTGACAATCCTGGGTGGCTGTGGGCTGCTATTGTTATAACGCGCCTGCTTTAATCTTATTTTATTTAATTTTCCTTTATTTATTTTTTATTTCCAAAGGTTCCGGATCATTATCCGGAGTTCCCTGAGAACTCCAGGCCCGGGTCCGGTACTCGGGTATTTTTAAAATCGCTCGGATCCTAAATTTTACAGTCCGGGTCTGTCCATCACTAATCAATAGACAAACAAAAAAGTGCATGGTGTTTATGTAGTTGTGTAAACAGAAATATGATATTCAAAATTAAAAATGACATGCCATTAGGCAAGCAAAATCAAGAAATGCAAGAAACTAAATTATTGAGTAAATGTATTAAATATTAGTTGTATCCAAACTATAATTAAATTGTTGTACAATGTTGTTCTCCACTTTTCTTAGATAATAATCTTTTTTCTTATTTTCTCATAGGCACTTCATTCAGGGAAAAGACCCAATCAAAATCAACATCTAAGTTACTGAGCGGGTCGCGTGAAGTACCTCAAAATTTGCAGACCACCACAGGTATGGTTTTAGCATATACAGACCTCTAAATTATGGATAAAAAAAACTATTAAAAATAATTTTAACACAAACAGTCCCATTCTCACACCACATAAAAATACCCAATTAAAGAAAGCAGCCAAAGCTCTCATTGAGCCCAATAGGAGTCCTTGTGTCCAATCTATAAATAAAGTGACTCAAGTTGCGCAAGGGCCTTAAAAAGGTTACCACCTCTAACCTCTGATCTATGGCCTTTATAATTAATTTGCTTGAGTCAGATTTATGGTACAATTGGAAATGTTTTGGTAGGGATTTTAGGTGTTCCGTCTCATGCAGAGTCTTTGTTTTCTCAATGTCCCTGATGCGCTCACGGACTCACACCTTTAACCCCCTAACCCCTGGACGATTTTTCCGTTTTTGTTTTTTGCTCCCCTTTTTCCGAGAGTCGTAACTTTTTTATTTTTCCCGTCAATCTTGCCATAAGAGGGCTTGTTTTTTGCGGGACGTATTGGTCTTTTAAGTGAAACCATGAGTTTTAACATATATGGTACTGGAAAACAGCAAAAAATTTCCACGTGCGGAAAAATTACAAAAAAGTGTGATTGGACAATGGTTTATGGGGTACTTTATTCACCGTGTTCACTTTATGGTAAAACTGATGGGTGGGTGTGATACTTCAGGTTGGTATGAGTTCGTTGATACCAAACATGTTTAGGTTTACTTTTATCTAAGGGGTTAAAAAAAGGTTTGTCTAAAAAATTGGAGCACTTTCAGCGCCATTTTCTGCAACTTATAGTGTTCCCATTTTTCGGGATATGGAGCTCACTAATGGCTTATTTGTTTGCATTTTTAGCTGAACCATTTTTTCGCAGATGCTGCGTTTTGACTCCCTGGTATTGCATTTTGCTCAAAATTTGCGAAGACCAAAAAACTTAACTTTTGCCGGTTGGAATTTTCTTTGTCGCTCCATTGGGAGACCCAGACAATTGGGGTGTATAGCTTCTGCCTCCGGAGGCCACACAAAGTATTACACTTTAAAAAGTGTAACCCCTCCCCTCTGCCTATACACCCTCCCGTGCATCACGGGCCCATCAGTTTTTATGCTTTGTGTTGAAGGAGGCACACATTCACACAATGCTCCACATTTTAGTCAGCAGCAGCTGCTGATTATATCGGATGGAAGAAAAGAGGGCCCCTAACAGGGCCCCCGGCATGCTTCCTTCTCACCCCACTGAGTCGGCGGTGTTGTTAAGGTTGAGGTACCCATTGCGGCTACACAGGCTGGAGCCCACATGCCGTTTTCCTTCCCCATCCCTTAGGGGCTCTGGGTGAAGTGGGATCCATAACCGGTCATCCAGGCACTGGGACCGGGCTCCCTCCACAGCCCCTGGGGGAATCTGCTGGACAGGAGACTGAGTATCGTCAGGGACAGGGCCCTGCATCTACAGGTACTCTGTGTCCCCTTTGGGACAGCGCATGGAGCACCTTGGCCTCAGACGCTGCAGCGACTGCGGTGTTGATTTTTGACCGGGACTACCGCGCCGACCGTGCCTGCTTGCCGGCCGCGGTTTTTACTTTAGTCCCCGGCTTTTGCGGCCTAGTGCATTAAACTCCCGCCCCCGGGCCTGCCAGTCAGGGGTAAGGGCGGGACGGTCGGTCTGACGCCGACAGTGAGGGCTGGAGCACACGTAGCTGTCCTCCTCCCCCCTCACTAATCACTCTGGGGCACCAGATTCCCGCACTTTTGTAAGTTACGCCCACGGCTCCCTCCTCCCCTGTGAACGCCGACAGCCATGTTTTAACACATTCTGCCGGTGGAGGACTTCTGGCAGCAGCTCTGGGAGACCCGAGGCAGGGAATCTGGTGGCCACACACCGCTGGAGCGGTCGGTAAGCCACACCGGTCACCCGGTGCTGGTCCCCCTAGAGTGCTGAACTGTATATAGATACATTATATTTGTATACATTTTCCGGTTCGGCTGTACCATTAGCTTGTGGCTATATACCCTCAGTGATCACGCTCCTGGGAGACAACAGCATGTCGTTCACAAGGAGCAAGGGTGCCAAGACACAGGGTTATTTTGCTACCTGTACCTCTTGCGCGGCTATGCTACCTGCAGGTTCCACCTACCCTCACTGTGAGCAATGCTCGGGCACTGGGGCACTCGCTCAGCCGGAGCCTGAGACACTAGGGGGTCCCTCGGCCCAGGTAGAACTGCCAGCTCCCCCTGTCCAGATAGCAGGGACAGAGTTTGCCGTTTTAGCTGACAAACTCTCTGAGTCGCTTTCACATTCCATGACTCAGTCTATGGATAAATGGTCTGCTAAGTTTCTAGAGGCTTTGCAGTCCAGACCGGCCCTTACACAGGCCCCGGGCACTGCGGGATCACCCCCAGGCCCCTCTCGGTCTGCGACGAAGCGTGCTCCTGGTGTGGCCTCTAGTTATTACGTGGAGGACTCCGGCACGGACCGCAGTCCCAGACCAGCTAAGCGGGCTCGCTTAGAATCTTCCCCGACTTCATCACGCTGTTCGGGGTCTCAGCTTGAGGATTCCATAGAGGATGAGACGGAGGTCGCAGCCCAGGACTCTGACCCTGACGTTGCTCTCAATCTTGATACACCTGAAGGGGACGCCATAGTAAATGACCTTATAGCGTCCATCAACCAGGTGCTAGATCTTTCTCCTCCAACTCCGCTTGTAGAGGAGTCGGCTTCACAACAGGAGAAACACCAGTTTAGGTTTCCTAAACGTACACGGAGTGCTTTCTTCGATCACTCTAACTTTAGAGATGCTGTCCAGAAGCACAGGGCTTTCCCGGACAAGCGCTTTACTAAACGCCTTAATGACACACGTTACCCCTTCCCCTCTGACGTGGTTAAGGGTTGGGCTCAATGTCCCAAGGTGGATCCTCCAGTCTCTAGACTGGCGGCTAGATCCGTAGTAGCAGTGGCTGACGGTGCATCGCTCAAGGATGCCACGGACAGGCAGATAGAGCTCCTACTCAAATCCATCTATGAAGCCATAGGCGCGTCTTTTGCCCCAGCCTTTGCAGCAGTGTGGGCACTCCAGGCTATCTCAGCTTGTCTGTCTGAGATTAATGCGGTCACCCGTACCGCTGCGCCACAAGTAGCATCTTTGACCTCTCAGGCGTCAGTATTTGCATCCTACGCCATGAATGCTGTCCTGGACTCGTCTAGCCGTACAGGGGTAGCATCCGCCAATTCTGTGGCAGTCCGCAGGGCCATGTGGCTACGCGAATGGAAGGCAGACTCTGCTTCCAAAAAGTTCTTGACCGGTTTGCCGTTTTCTGGCGACCGACTGTTTGGCGAGCGATTGGATGAAATTATTAAGCAATCCAAGGGAAAGGACTCGTCCTTGCCCCAGCCCAAACCAAACAGACCTCAGCAACGGAAAGTTCAAGCGAGGTTTCGGTCCTTTCGGCCCTCAGCCAGATCCCAATCCTCCTCGTCCAACAGGCCACAGAAGAGCCAGAGAAACTCTTCTGCATGGCGGTCTAAGTCACGTCCTCCAAAGACCGCCGGAGGCACCGTCTCCAAGGCAGCCTCCTCATGACTCTCGGCTGCCCCAAACCGCATCCTCGGTCGGTGGCAGGCTCTCCCGCTTTTGCGACGCCTGGTGGCCACATGTCCAAGACCGATGGGTGAGAGACATTCTGTCTCACGGTTACAGGATAGAGTTCAGCTCTCGTCCTCTGACTCGCTTTTTCAGAACATCTCCGCCCCCCGAGCGAACCGTTGCGCTTTTTCAGGCGGTGGACACTCTGAAGTCAGAAGGAGTGCTGATCCCCGTTCCCCTTCAGGAACGCGGTCGCGGTTTTTACTCCAACCTGTTCGTGGTGCCAAAAAAGGACGGCTCATTCCGTCCCGTTTTGGACCTCAAATTGCTCAACAGACATGTGAGAACCAGGCGGTTTCGCATGGAATCCCTCCGATCGGTCATCACTTCGATGTCCCAAGGAGACTTCCTAGCATCAATCGACATCAAAGACGCCTATCTCCATGTGCCGATCGCTCCAGAGCATCAACGCTTCTTGCGTTTCGCCATTGGGGACGAACACCTTCAGTTTGTGGCACTGCCTTTCGGCCTGGCGACAGCCCCACGGGTCTTCACCAAGGTCATGGCATCCGTTGTAGCGTTGTAACCACCTTTTGAGCCGCTGCGGGATGTCTCTCTATCACGTCTTTCGCAGAAGGTGGCATTTCTAGTGGCGGTTACATCACTCCGAAGAGTGTCAGAGCTTGCAGCGCTGTCATGCAAAGCCCCTTTCCTGGTATTTCACCAGGATAAGGTGGTTCTGCGTCCTGTCCCGGAATTTCTCCCTAAGGTGGTATCCCCTTTTCATCTCAATCAGGATATCTCCTTACCTTCATTTTGCCCTCATCCAGTTCACCAATGTGAAAAGGATTTGCATTTGTTAGATCTAGTGAGGGCTCTCCGGATCTACGTGTCTCGCACGGCGCCATTGCGCCGTTCTGATGCGCTTTTTGTCCTTGTCGCTGGCCAGCGTAAGGGGTCGCAGGCTTCCAAGTCAACCTTGGCTCGGTGGATCAAGGAACCGATTTTTGAAGCCTACCGTTCTTCTGGGCTTTTGATTCCTTCAGGGCTGAAAGCCCATTCTACCAGAGCCGTGGGTGCATCCTGGGCATTGCGGCACCAGGCTACGGCTCAGCAGGTGTGTCAGGCGGCTACCTGGTCGAGTCTGCACACTTTCACAAAACACTATCAGGTGCATGCCTATGCTTCGGCAGATGCCAGCCTAGGTAGGCGAGTCCTTCAGGCGGCGGTTGCCCACCTGTAAGAGGGGGCCGTTGTTTCAGCTCTTTTTATCGAGGTATTCTTTTACCCACCCAGGGACTGCTTTTGGACGTCCCAATTGTCTGGGTCTCCCAATGGAGCGACAAAGAAGAAGGGAATTTTGTTTACTTACCGTAAATTCCTTTTCTTCTAGCTCCTATTGGGAGACCCAGCACCCGCCCCTGTTCCCTTCGGGCTGTTTGTTCTTTTGTGTACACATGTTGTTCATGTTGAATTGTTCTTTTGGTTCATGGTTTCAGTTCTCCGAACATCCTTCGGATTGAATTTACCTTAGACCAATTTATAAGTTTCCTCCTTCCTGCTTTGGCACCAAAACTGATGGGCCCGTGATGCACAGGAGGGTGTATAGGCAGAGGGGAGGGGTTACACTTTTTAAAGTGTAATACTTTGTGTGGCCTCCGGAGGCAGAAGCTATACACCCCAATTGTCTGGGTCTCCCAATAGGAGCTAGAAGAAAAGGAATTTACGGTAAGTAAACAAAATTCCCTTCTTTGTTACAGCTACGCCGTCTACCGATCATATTAATTCATTTTATATTTTGATAGACTGGGCATTTCTGAACTCTGTATTACCAAATGAGTGTATATTTTTTATTTTTTTAACCCTTTGATTTTTAGTGGGGCGAATGGGGAGTGATTTAAATTTTTAGTTGTTTTTTTTTAATTCTTTAAAACTTTTTTTTAAACTTTTTTTATTTTAATAGTCCCCCTAGGGGTAAGGATTAGCTGTCTGATCGCTTGTTCATTTCTGCTGATCAGAGCGGCAGAGCTCTGATCAGCTGAAATGCTGCTGTCCTGTTACAACCAGCCGGCTGTAACAGGATGTGAGTCATGATAGCGACATGAGTCATGACATAACCCTGTGCTACCATGGCAACCATCGGCTTCCCGTGATCGCATCACGGGGACTCCGATGGCGTCGAGGAAAGGAAATTTCCCTGCCATGGCCATTTACATTGCGCTGTCAGTATTTGACAGCGCGGTCTAAGGGATTAAAAGGCATGGGTGAATCGTGGATCTACCTTTGCTTGTAAGCTACACATGTCTGCTGTTCAGATCAGCATATATGTGCGGAAATCGGTGCCGGTTTACTGCAGCAGCAGCCGACGATGATTACACCGCCATTATCTACGATGTACCCAGTACGTCCAATGTCTGTAAGAGGTTAAGTCGCTTGTGGTCATTCCTATGTAGATTTTCTGGCATGGAGACTGGGCGTAATAAATCACGCCCTTAGAAGCACAAATATGTTGGTGATTTATTGTGTAAGTTTGTGTTCCTTCCGATTTTTTAATGGGAATCTGTCACCAGATTTGGGGACTACAAGCTGTGTCCAATACCACTGAGTTCTTATATACAGCATTCCAAAATACTGTATATAAGAGCCTAGGCCGCTCTGTAAAACGGAAAAAGTACTTTTATAATACTCACCTAGGGTGGGTCCAGTCCAATGGGTGTCGCAGCTCTCCAGTGCGGTGCCTCCTCTTTCAGGTCTGACGCATCCTCTCTGCTGCGATCTTCGGCCTCCTTCTTCCTAGTCCGGTGTGGATGATGTGTCTACGTCATCCACACGAGCCGACATTGCGGTCCTGCGCAGGCGCATTCATCTGCCCTGCTGATCAAAGTACTATAATGAGCAGGCGCGAGGAAAGGTTAACCCCTTCACGACCGACCGACTTTACACTTTCCGGTATTTGTGGGGTGCAGGGAGGGTGCTGGGTCTCCCAATACGGAACTATAAGAAAAAGAATTTACGGTAAGTAAACAAAATTCTCTTTTTCTTTATCGTTTCTTTGGGAGACCCAGACCTTGGGACGTTCCAAAGCAGTCCCTGGGTGGGAATAAACAGAAAAACTAAGAAGTAGGCAGAACCTAACTTCACAAATGGGTGACAGCCGCCTGAAGGATGCGTCTGCCCAAGCTCTCATCTGCCGAAGCATGAGCATGCACTTGGTAGTGCTTCGAGAAGGTATGCAGGCTAGTCCAAGTGGCAGCCTGACAGACTTGTTGAGCCGTAGCCTGGTGCCTGAAAGCCCAAGAGGCACCGACAGCTCTGGTCGAATGTGCCTTGATCCCCGGCGGGGGAGGCACCTGAGTACTCTGGTAGGCGTCCGAAATGGTCGATCTAATCCAACGGGCTAAGGTCGGCTTAGAAGCAGGGAGGCCCTTGCGCCGACCTGTGGTTAGCACAAAAAGAGAGGTGCACCGCCTAAGCGCAGCGGTGCGAGACACATAGATCCGGAGAGCACGCACCAGATCCAGAGTATGCAGCGCTTTTTCAAAGCGATGAACAGGAGCCGGACAGAAGGAAGGTAGGGTAATGTCCTGGTTAAGGTAGAAAGGAGAGACCACCTTAGGAAGAAAGTTCGGAGTCGGACGGAGAACCACCTTGTCTTGATGAAAAACTAAAAAAGGTGACTCCGAAGAGAGTGCAGCCAAATCAGAGACTCTCCTGAGGGAAGTTATGGCCACCAGAAAGGCCACCTTCTGAGAAAGACGATACAAAGAAACCTCCCCAAGAGGCTCAAAAGGGGGTTTCTGCAAAACCGTGAGAAATAAGTTAAGGTCCCAGGGATCCAAGGGCCGCCGATAAGGCGGAATGATGTGAGACGCGCCTTGCATGAAGGTGCGGACCTGAGCCAGCCGAGCGAGACACCGCTGGAACAGAACTGACAGAACTGAGACTTGTCCCTTGAGAGAGTTGAGGGACAGTCTTAGCTGCAGACCGGACTGTAGAAAAGACAGAAGGGTCGGCAAGGAGAATGGCCAAGGAGGATGGTCGGTAGAGCGACACCAGGACAGGAAAATTTTCCAAGTCCTGTGATAGATCTTAGCGGAGGAAGACTTACGGGCCCGAGTCATAGTGGAGATGACTTCAGGAGGGATACCAGAAGCCGTCAATATCCAGGACTCAAGAGCCACGCCGTCAATTTGAGAGCCGCAGAATTCGGGCGGAAAAACGGACCTTGCGAGAGTAGGTCTGGACGGTCCGGGAGATGCCACGGCATCTCAGCGGACAGATGGAGCAGGTCTGGATACCAAGCTCGCCTGGGCCAGTCCGGTGCAATGAGGATGACTCGACGGCCCTCCATTCTGATCTTGCGCAGGACTCTGGGCAAGAGAGCTAGAGGGGGAAACACGTAGGACAGACGAAACTGGGACCAGTCTTGAACCAGAGCGTCCGCGGCGAAGGCCTGAGGATCGTGGGAGCGAGCCACGTAAACAGGAACTTTGTTGTTGTGACGGGATGCCATTAGGTCCACGTCCGGAGTGCCCCATTTGCGGCAGATTGACTGAAACACTGCCGGGTGCAGGGACCACTCGCCACCGTCCACGGTTTGACGGCTGAGATAATCTGCCTCCCAGTTTTCCACGCCTGGGATGTGGACTGCGGATATGGTGGACTTGGAGTCCTCTGCCCATTGAAGGATGCGTTGTACCTCCATCATTGCCAGGCGGCTGCGTGTCCCGCCTTGGTGATTGATGTAGGCAACCGCTGTCGCGTTGTCTGACTGGACTCGAATGTGCCTGCCCGCCAGCAGGTGGTGAAAAGCTAGGAGAGCTAGAAGCACGGCTCTGGTTTCCAGCACATTGATTGAAAGGGCTGACTCGGACGGAGTCCAAGTGCCCTGCGCTCTGTGGTGGAGACATACCGCTCCCTAGCCGGATAGACTGGCATCCGTGGTGAGAATCACCCAGGACGGGGCCAGGAAGGAGCGCCCTTGGGACAGGGAGAGGGGCCGAAGCCACCACTGAAGAGAGCTCCTGGTCCGTGACGACAGAGCCACTAACCTGTGTAAGGAGGAAGGCCGCTTGTCCCAACAGCGGAGAATGTCCAGCTGCAGGGGGCGCAGATGGAACTGGGCAAAGGGAACAGCCTCCATGGACGCCACCATTTGACCCAGCACCTGCATCAGACGCCTGAGGGTATAACGGCGGGGCCTCAGCAGAGAGCTGGAGTGACTGCTGTTTGACTAAGGGCAACTTCACAAGTGCCGGCAAAGTCTCGAACTGCATCCCTAGGTACGTGAGACTCTGGGTTGGAGTCAGAGTAGATTTGGGAAGATTGACAAGCCACCCGAATTGGGCTAGAGTGGCGAGAGTGAGGGAGACACTCCGCTGACAGTCTGCGCTGGATGAAGCCTTGACTAGAAGGTCGTCCAGGTAAGGAATCACTGCCAACCCCTGGAGGTGCAGAACCGCAATCACTGCTGCCATGACCTTGGTGAATACCCGAGGGGCCGTGGCTAACCCGAAGGGAAGAGCCACGAATTGGAAATGATCTTCTCCTATTGCAAAACGTAGCCAATGCTGGTGTGAAACTGCAATTGGAACATGCAGATAGGCATCTCTGATGTCGATGGATGCCAGGAAATCCCCTTGGGTCATTGAGGCAATGACTGATCGCAGAGACTCCATGCGAAAGTGCCGCACCTGAACATGCTTGTTGAGAAGCTTGAGATCCAGGATGGGCTGGAAGGTACCGTCCTTTTTGGGAACTAGGAAGAGATTTGAGTAGAAACCTCTGAACCGTTCCCGGGCGGGAACTGGTACAATTACTCCGTTGGCCTGCAAGGCTGCCACGGCCTGTGAGAAGGCGGCGGCCTTGGAGCAAGGGGGCGTTGAGAGAAAAAATCTGTTTGGCGGGCTGGAAGAGAATTCTATCCTGTAGCCGTGGGAGATGATATCTCTCACCCACTGATCGGAGACGTGTTGAAACCAAGCGTCGCCAAAGTGGGAGAGCCTGCCACCGACTAAGGACGTCGCCGGAGCGGGCAGAGAGTCACGAGGAGGCTGCCTTTGTGGCAGCACCTCCTGCGGTCTTCTATGGACGCGCTTTTGGGCGCCAGTTGGATTTCTGGTCCTTGGCTGAGTTAGCGGACGAGGCCGAGAGCTTAGAGGACGACCAGTTGGAGGAACGAAAGGAGCGAAACCTCGACTGACTCCTACCCTGGGCAGGTTTCTTGGTTTTGGTTTGTGGCATGGAAGTACTCTTCCCGCCAGTAGCTTCCTTAATAATTTCATCCAGCTGTTCTCCGAACAGCCGGGACCCAGCAAAAGGGACCCAGCAAGGTACTTCTTAGAAGAAGCATCTGCCTTCCACTCTCGAAGCCACAAGATCCTGCGGATAACGAGGGAATTAGCCGTGCATGTGACACCCCCGGAGCTTGGAAGTGTTCCAGCTGAGGGGGACCAGGGGGCAATGATGCCACAGTGTCCATGGTCTGAGTTACTGGTCTAGACTGCAATGTTTCAAGAATCTTTGACATGGTCATAGACAATCTGTCAGCAAAAGCTGCAAACTCCGTTCCTGTCACCTGGACAGCATTCACAGGTGGTACACCCTGGGTCACGTCCAGCAGAGGCCCCGGCTGTGCAAGTTGCACAGGAGCCGAGCACTGCACACAATGGGGGTCAGTGGAACCTGCCGGTAGAGCAGCCCCACATGCGGTACAGGCAGCATATAATGTCTGTGCCTTGGCACCCTTGCGTTTTGCGGACGACATGCTGTTGCCTCCTTGTAATCTAGGAGGGGGTATAGCCGAGAATCACCAGCGACTGTACAGTACAAAGTATTTGCAAATGCAAAATACTCAGTATACAAACGGCACAAGTGGGGGTGAGCCCTTGAGGCTGCTTACCGCCCGCTGAACAGCGGGTATGAGGCCGTAGAATCCCGTGTCTGGGTCTCCCCGTCTCCCCTCTGCAGCTCAGCTTGCAGGCAGGAATGGCTGCCGGCGTCCTGTGAAGAGGGGCGGACCGTGGGCGTGCCACAAACAAAGAGCGGGAAACTGCGTCCTACTGTGCCTGGTGTGAGGGCTGGAGTATGTAAAAACGACTCCAGCCCTCAGCACTGATGCTCTGTACAGCGTCCCGCCCTCCTCCTGACTGGCAGGTGCGGAGGCGGGAACGAACGAACTAGGCCGCAAAAGCCGGGGACTGTAGTAATAAGCGCGGCCGTGATATATGCATGGCCAGCGCGGAAGTCCCCGGCGCACCACAAGTCCCAGCCGCGTCGCAGTCCCAGCGGCCGGCGCGACCGTTCTCCCTGAGTCTACCCACTCAGCTAAGCTGAAGTGAGGAAATGGCACAAGCGCAGCAGCGCTGTTGTCCCCGGCGCACTAACACACCCAGCAATGCTGCGGTGTGCGCTCGTATGCACGGGGACACAGAGTACCTTGACGGAGCAGGGCCATGTCCCTGACGATACTCAGCTCCATATCCAGCGGCTTCTCCAGGGGCTGCGGATGGAGCACGGTCTCAGTGCCTGGAGACCGGTAAAATCCCACTTCGCCCAGAGCCCTAATGGGGATGGGGAAGGAATCAGCATGTGGGCTCCAGCCTCCGTACCCGCAATGGGTACCTCAACCTTAACAAGCACCACCGACAGAAAGTGGGGTGAGAAGGGAGCATGCTGGGGACCCTAGTATGGGTCCTCTTTTCTTCCATCCGACATAGTCAGCAGCTGCTGCTGACTAAACAGTGGAGCTATGCGTGCGTGTCTGACCTCCTTCGCACAAAGCAAAAAACTGAGGGACCCGTGCTCCCACGGGGGGGTGTATAGCCAGAAGGGGAGGGGCCTTACACTTTTAAGTGTAGTACTTTGTGCGGCCTCCGGAGGCAGTAGCTATACACCCAATTGTCTGGGTCTCCCAATTAGGAGCGAAAAAGAAAGTCGGGGAAAACGCGGCCCCCGCCGCTTCATACACGGATTTGGCCAGAAGGTCAATCTGACGGTCAGTGGAATCCTTAAGGGAGGTGCCATCAGCCACCGACACAACGGTCCGGGCTGAGAGCCTAGACACCGGAGGGTCTACCGTTGGGGAATGAGTCCACTCCTTGACCACCTCAGGTGGAAAGGGAAAACGGTCATCAGAACCACGCTTTGGGAAGCGTTTGTCAGGACAGGCCCTGGGCTTGGTCACAGCAGCCTGAAAACTGGAGTGGTTAAAGAACACACTCTTTGCTCTCTTAGGCGAGGTAAACTGGTGTTTTTCTGCCAGAGAGGGTTGCTCCTCTGATACTGCCGGATTGAGATCCAGTACAGAATTAATGGAAGCAATCAAGTCACTAAGATCTGAGTCACCCTCGGACAGATCAATGGGGTACATGGAGTTAGCCTCCGAGCCCCCTGTAAAGGCATCCTCCTCATCCTGCGAGTCAGCTCTTGAATAAGAGCCGCGGGAGGAGGAGGGAGAGGAAACCCTGCGTCTCCTCTTAGGAGGACGGGGTCTGGGCCCTGATGATGAATCCTCTGTGAGCTCCGGTCCTAAGGGACCCTTAGCAGTAGAGGCACCCTGTGAAGGGGGCTGATGCATATTAATCAAAGTCCTGGACAGAAGTCCCATGGACTCAGCAAAAGACTGGGAGATAGACCTAGAAAAGGATTCTACCCAAGCCGGGGGTTCAGCCACAGGTGCAGGAGCAGCCTGAGAGACCACTGGGGGTGAGACTCCAGGCTGTGGCACCGCCAAGTTAGAGCAGACATCACAATGCGGATAGGTGCTCGGTTCAGGCAGCAGTAGCTTACATGCAGCGCATACAGTATAAAGCTTTGGAGCCTTGCTCCTCGTGTGAGACATGCTGCTGGAGTGGGGGCTCTGCAAGAGAATGAACCCCAGAGAGTATATACAGAGGTCCAGAACCAGAGACCGGTTGTGGCTTACCAGACCGCTGGAGCGGTGCTGTGTGCCCTCCAGATCCCGAAGCCCGGACCCCCAAGCACAGCACCTCAGCAGGGATGCAGAGTGCAGACCAGCGCCGAGTGAACTCTGTCTGAGAAAATGGCCGCCGGAGCGAAGAGAGGGGGCGGGACTTGGCTTGGAGAGCGGGATCTGGAGGGCCATAGAGACCTACAGGGGAGGAGACACGCACAGCAGTGGGGAGTGTCCCTCCCCTGTGCAGAACGGCCGCCGGGAGGAGCCGAGCTTGTTCCTCTGCATGAGTGACATGCGAGGGTAGTGAACAGAAACTAGGCCTCCGGCAAAGCCGGGGCCTAAATTTGAGCGGCGAGGCCGACGCGCAGGCACCATCGGCGCGGTTCTCGGGCGACAGCTAGAGAACCCGCCGGAAATGCCAATAAATACAGTAAGCACACTCTCCCCAAACAATAAAGCACAGGGACCCCCAATATATAAACGTCTCAGGTACTTAGCTGCTGAGACGCAGGGCCAGGTCCCTGGGGATGAGTGCTCCGGTCCAGCAGGGTCCTGAAGGGCTGCGGATGGAGACCGGTTTCCTGCCAGGCATGGAGACCGTGCTGGCTCCCACTTCAAGCCAGACCCAGGATGGATGGTGAAGGAGCACGGCATATAAGGCTCCAGCCTTGGAAATCAACCTTATAACAACGCCGACACAGTGGGGTGAGAAGGGACATGCCGGGGGTCCAGACGTTGACCCGCACTTCTTCAATCTCATTCCAAAAAGGAAAAAATCATATGAGAATGCATGTGTGGATGTATGCCTCCTGAACACAAAGCGATAAACTGGCTGGGTCTGCTCACCAGGGGGTGTATAAGCTCAGAGGGAGGAGCTACACTTTTAAGTGTAGTACTTTGTGTGTCCTCCGGAGGCAGAAGCTAAACACCCAAGGTCTGGGTCTCCCAAAGGAACGATAAAGAAAATGATACTGTTAAAAACGTCAGCTCGAGATACTAAAAACAGCCATCACTGAGCCATAGATTTAAAAAAATGAGAACGCTATGGGTCTCAGAAAATGGCGCAAAACATCCGTCACTTTTTTCGGACAAACTTCTGATTATTTTTTTAACCCCTTAGATTAAAGTAAACCTATTCATGTTTGGTGTCTACAAACTTGCAGTAACCTCAGGCATCTCAACAGCACATCACGTTTACCATATAGTGAACACAGTGAATAAAATGTCTCAAAAACAATAGAGCAATCACACTTTTTTTTGCAATTTCTCCACATTTGGAACTTTTTTGCCATTTTACAGTACACTGCATGGTAAAACTCACGGTTTCATTTAAAATTACAGCTCATTCTGCAAAAAATGAGCCCTCACATGACCATATTGACTGAAAAATAAAAAAGTTACGTCTGTCAGAAGAATGGCAAACCCCCCACAAATACCGGAAAGTGTAAAGTCGGCCGGTCGTGAAGGGGTTAACCTTTCCTCGCGCCTGCACATTACAGTACTTTGATCAGCAGGGCAGATGAATGCGCCTGCGCAGGACCGCAATGTCGGCTTGTGTGGATGACGTAGACACATCATCCACACCGGACTGGGAAGAAGGAGGCCGAAGATCGCAGCAGAGAGGATGCGTCAGACCTGAAAGAGGAGGCACCGCACTGGAGAGCTGCGATACCCATTGGACTGGACCCACCCTAGGTGAGTATTATAAAAGTACTTTTTCCGTTTTACAGAGCGGCCTAGGCTCTTATATACAGTATTTTGGAATGCTGTATATAAGAACTCAGTGGTATTGGACACAGCTTGTAGTCCCCAAATCTGGTGACAGATTCCCATTAAAAAATCGGAAGGAACACAAACTTACACAATAAATCACCAACATATTTGTGCTTCTAAGGGCGTGATTTATTACGCCCAGTATCCATGCCAGAAAATCTACATAGGAATGACCACAAGGGACTTAACCTCTTACAGACATTGGACGTACTGGGTACATCGTAGATAATGGCGGTGTAATCATCGTCGGCTGCTGCAGTAAACCGGCACCGATTTCCGCACATATATGCTGATCTGAACAGCAGACATGTGTAGCTTACAAGAAAGGGTGGATCCACGATTCACCCATGCCTTTTAATGCCTTAGACCGCGCTGTCAATTACTGACAGCGCAATGTAAATGGCCATGGCAGGGAAATTTCCTTTCCTCGACGCTATCGGAGTCCCCGTGACGCGATCACGGGAAGCCGATGGTTGCCATGGTAGCACAGGGTTATGTCATGACTCATGTCGCTATCATGACTCACATCCTGTTACAGCCGGCTGGTTGTAACAGGACAGCAGCATTTCAGCTGATCAGAGCTTTGCCGCTCTGATCAGCAGAAATGAACAAGCGATCAGACAGCTAATCCTTACCCCTAGGGGGACTATTAAAATAAAAAAAGTTTAAAAAAAGTTTTAAAGAATTAAAAAAACCAACTAAAAATTTAAATCACTCCCCATTCGCCCCACTAAAAATAAGAGGGTTAAAAAAATAATAAAAATACACTCATTTGGTATCACAGAGTTCAGAAATGCCCAGTCTATCAAAATCTAAAATGAAGTAATATGATCGGTAGACGGCGTAGCCGTAAAAACAAAATTCCAACCGGCAAAGTTAAGTTTTTTGGTCTTCGCAAATTTTGAGCAAGATGCAATACCAGGGAGTCAAAACGTAGCATCTGCGCAAAAATGGTTCAGCTAAAAATGCAAACAAATAAGCCATCAGTGAGCCCCATATCCTGAAAAATGAGAACACTACAAGTTGCAGAAAATGGCGCTGAAAGTGCTCCAATTTTTTGGACAAACCTTTTTTTAACCCCTTAGATAAAAGTAAACCTAAACATGTTTAGTATCAACGAACTCATACCAACCTGAAGTATCACACCCACCCATCAGTTTTACCATAAAGTGAACATGGTGAATAAAGTACCCCATAAACCATTGTCCAATCACACTTTTTTGTAATTTTTCCGCACGTGGAAATTTTTTGCTGTTTTCCAGTACCATATATGTTAAAACTCATGGTTTCACTTAAAAGACCAATACGTCCCGCAAAAAACAAGCCCTCTTATGGCAAGATTGACGGGAAAAATAAAAAAGTTACGACTCTCGGAAAAAGGGGAGCAAAAAACAAAAACGGAAAAATCGTCCAGGGGTTAGGGGGTTAAAGGTGTGAGTCCGTGAGCACATCAGGGACATTGAGAAGAAGGGAATTTTGTTTACTTACCGTAAATTCCTTTTCTTCTAGCTCCTATTGGGAGACCCAGACAATTGACAATTGGGTGTATAGCTTCTGCCTCCGGAGGCCACACAAAGTATTACACTTTAAAAAGTGTAACCCCTCCCCTCTGCCTATACACCCTCCCGTGGATCACGGGCTCCTCAGTTTTGGTGCAAAAGCAGGAAGGAGAAAACTTATAAATTGGTCTAGGGTAAATGCAATCCGAAGGATGTTCGGAGAACTGCAAACCATGAACCAAAAGAACAATTCAACATGAACAACATGTGTACACAAAAAAACAACCAGCCCGAAGGGTACAGGGGCGGGTGCTGGGTCTCTCAATAGGAGCTAGAAGAAAAGGAATTTACGGTAAGTAAACAAAATTCCCTTCTTCTTTGTCGCTCCATTGGGATACCCAGACAATTGGGACGTCCAAGAGCAGTCCCTGGGTGGGTAAAAGAATACCTCAATAAAAAGAGCCGAAAAACGGCCCCCTCTTACAGGTGGGCAACCGCCGCCTGAAGGACTCGCCTACCTAGACTGGCGTCTGCCGAAGCATAGGTATGCACTTGATAGTGTTTCGTGAAAGTGTGCAGACTAGACCACGTAGCTGCCTGACACACCTGCTGAGCCGTAGCCCGGTGCCGCAATGCCCAGGACGCACCCACGGCTCTGGTAGAATGGGCTTTCAGCCCTGAAGGAAGCGGAAGCCCAGAAGAACGGTAGGCTTCGAGAATCGGTTCCTTGATCCACCGAGCCAAGGTTGACTTGGAAGCCTGCGAGCCCTTACGCTGGCCAGCGACAAGGACAAAGAGCGCATCTGAACGACGCAGGGGCGCCGTGCGAGACACGTAGAGCCGGAGTGCTCTCACAAGATCCAAAGAGTGCAAATCCCTTTCACACTGGTGAATTGGATTAAGACAAAATGAAGGCAAGGAGATATCCTGATTGAGATGAAAAGGGGATACCACCTTAAGCTGGTGTCACACATAACGACGACGACAACGACGTCGCTGCTACGTCACCATTTTCTGTGACGTTGCAGCGACGTCCCGTCGCTGTCGCTGTGTGTGACATCCAGCAACGACCTGGCCCCTGCTGTGAGGTCGCCGGTCGTTGCTGAATGTCCAGCTTCATTTTTTGGTCGTCACTCTCCCGCTGTGACACACACATCGCTGTGTGTGACAGCGAGAGAGCGACGAAATGAAGCGATCAGGAGCCGGCACTGGCAGCTGCGGTAAGCTGTAACCAGCGTAAACATCGGGTAACCAAGGGAAGACCTTTCCCTAGTTACCCGATGTTTACGCTGGTTACCGGCCTCCGCTCTTGCTGCCAGTGCCGGCTCCTGCACTGTGACATGTGGCTGCAGTACGCATCGGGTAATTAACCCAATGTGTGCTGCAGGAGAGCAAGGAGCCAGCGCTAAGCGCGGCTCCCTGCTCTCTGAACTGTGACATGTAGCTGCAGCACACATCGGGTTAATTAACCCGATGTGTGCTGCAGGAGAGCAAGGAGCCAGCGCTAAGCGCGGCTCCCTGCTCTCTGCACATGTAGCACAGCGACGTTATGATCGCTGCTTCTGCTGTGTTTGACAGCTAAGCAGCGATCATAACAGCGACTTACAAGGTCGCTGTTACGTCACCGAAAATGGTGACGTAACAGCGACGTCGTTGTCGCTGTCGTTTAGTGTGACACCAGCTTTAGGGAGAAATTCCGGGACCGGACGCAGAACCACCTTATCCTGGTGAAACACCAGGAAGGGGGCTTTGCATGACAGCGCTGCTAGCTCAGACACTCTCCGAAGTGATGTGACTGCCACTAGGAAGGCCACCTTCTGCGAAAGACGTGATAAAGAGACATCCCGCAGCGGCTCGAAAGGTGGTTTCTGAAGAGCCGTTAGCACCCTGTTAAGATCCCAGGGTTCCAGCGGACGCTTGTAAGGTGGGACTATGTGGCAAACTCCCTGCAGGAACGTGCGGACCTGCGGAAGCCTGGCTAGACGCTTTTGAAAAAACACGGAGAGCGCCGATACTTGGCCCTTGAGAGAGCCCAGTGACAAACCCTTGTCCATTCCGGATTGAAGGAATGAAAGAAAAGTGGGTAAGGCAAGCGGCCATGGAGTAAAACCGTTATTAGCGCACCAAGATAGGAAGATTTGCCAAGACCTATAATAGATCTTGGCGGACGTAGGCTTCCAGGCCTGTCTCATGGTGGCAATGACATCCTGAGATAACCCGGAAGACGCTAGGAGCCAGGACTCAATGGCCACACAGTCAGGTTGAGGGCCACAGAATTCAGATGGAAAAACGGCCCTTGTGACAGCAAGTCTGGACGGTCTGGAAGCGCCCACGGTTGACCCACCGTGAGATGCCACAGATCCGGATACCACGACCGCCTCGGCCAGTCTGGAGCGACGAGAATGGCGCGACGGCAGTCGGACCGGATCTTGCGTAGTACTCTGGGCAGCATTGCCAGAGGGGGAAACACATAAGGCAGTCGAAACTGCGACCAATCCTGAACTAACGCGTCCGCCGCCAGAGCTCTGTGATCCTGAGACCGTGCCATGAATGCCGGGACTTTGTTGTTGTGCCGTGACGCCATGAGATCGACGTCCGGAGTTCCCCAGCGGCGACAGATCTCTCGAAACACGTCTGGGTGCAGAGACCATTCCCCCGCGTCCATGCCCTGACGACTGAGAAAATCTGCTTCCCAGTTTTCTACGCCCGGGATGTGAACTGCGGAGATGGTGGAGGCTGTGGCTTCCACCCACTGCAGAATCCGTCGGACTTCCTGGAAGGCTTGACGACTGCGAGTGCCGCCTTGGTGGTTGATGTATGCGACGGCAGTGGCGTTGTCCGACTGAATACGGATCTGCCTGCCCTCCAACCACCGATGAAAAGCCAATAGGGCTAGATACACTTCAGATGGGAAGGGGTAACGTGTGTCAGTGAGGCGCTTAGTAAAGCGCTTGTCCGGGGCCGCTCTGGGCTTCTGGACAGCGTCCCTGAAGTTAGAGTGATCAAAAAACGTATTGCGTGTACGTTTGGGGAACCGAAACTGGTGTTTCTCCTGCTGAGACGCCGACTCCTCTACAGGAGGAGGCGGGGGAGAGAGATCTAACACCTGGTTGATGGACGAGATAAGATCATTTACTAAGGTGTCCCCCTCAGGTGTATCAAGGTTAAGGGCGACGTCAGGGTCAGAGCCCTGAGCTGCGACGTCCGCCTCGTCCTCCAGAGAGTCCTCAAGCTGGGATCCCGAGCAGCGAGAGGAAGTCGGGGAAGAGTCCCAGCGAGCCCGCTTAGCCGGTCTAGGACTACGGTCCGGGCAGGAGTCCTCCGCCTGAGACCGAGGGGCCAACCTGGGAGCACGCTGCGGCGCGAACCGAGAGGGGCCTGGAGGCGACGAGCCAACAGGGGCCGGGGCCTGTGAAAGGTCCGGTCTGGACTGCAAAGCCTCTAGCAGCTTAGAAGACCATTTGTCCATAGACTGTGCAATAGATTGAGAAAGTGACTCAGAGAGTTTCTCAGCAAAAGAGGCGAACTCTGTCCCTGCAGCCTGGTCAGGGGGAGCAGGGGGGTCTACATGAGCCGAGGGGCCCACCAGTGTCCGAGGCTCCGGCTGAGCAAGCGAAACAGGGGTCGAGCATTGCTCACAGTGAGGGTAGGTGGAACCCGCAGGTAACATAGCCCCACAAGAGGTACAGGCCGCAAAAAAACCCTGTGCCTTAGCAGCTTTGCTCCTTGTGGACGACATGCTGTTGTCTCCTAGGAGAGTGATCACTGAGGGTATATGGGAAGGGGGTATACAGCCCGACCGAACAGATAGATATAGATATATACGTATCTAATCCGGCACCCTAGGGGGACCAGCACCGGGTGACCGGTGTGGCTTACCGACCGCTAACGAGCGGTGTGTGTCCTCCAGATTCCCTGCCTTGGATCTCCCGGAGCTGCAGAGCTGTTCACTGAGAATCCTCCACCGGCAGAATGCCAAAAAATGGCTGCCGGAGCTCTCAGGGGAGGAGTGGAGCCGTGGGCGGCGCCAGAAAAGTGCGGGAATCTGGGGTCCCCACAGTGATCAGTGAGGGGGGAGGAAACATGCAGGATGCTCCAGCCCTCATATCCGACGTCAGGTCGGTAATCCCGATTTTTGAGACTAGGCCGCGATGAAGCCGGGGACTAAATTTTAAACTGCGCACGACAAGCAGGCACGGTCGGCGCGGAAGTCCACCGGCCTCCTGAATTCAGCAGCCGCCGCGGCTTCCGGGAAGAAGGTGCGCTCCCTGCACAGTCCCCTATGGGGACACAGAGTACCTTAGAGTTGCAGGGCCCGGTCCCTGAGGTTGAAGAGGCTCCGGTCCGGCAGGGTCCCACAGGGGCTGCGGATGGAGCACGGTCCCAGTAAATGGATGACCGCTTAGGATCCCACTTCTCCCAGAGCCGCATAAGGGATGGTGAAGGAGACGGCATGTGGCTCCAGCCTCTGTACCCGCAATGGGTACTTCAACCTTAACAACACCGCCGACGTAGTGGGGTGAGAAGGGAACATGCCGGGGGCCCCGTGGGGGCCCTCTTTTCTTCCAACCGACATAACTAAAATGAGAATGCATGAGTGGATGTGTGCCTCCTTCCACACAAAGCATAAAACTGAGGAGCCCGTGATCCATGGGAGGGTGTATAGGCAAAGGGGAGGGGTTACACTTTTTAAAGTGAAATACTTTGTGTGGCCTCCGGAGGCAGAAGCTATACACCCAATTGTCAATTGTCTGGGTCTCCCAATGGAGCGACAAAAAAAACAAAGACTCTACATGAGATGGAACACCTAAAAACCCTACCAAAACATTTCCAATTGTACCATAAATCTGACTCAAGCAAATTAATTATAAAGGCCATAGATCAGAGGTTAGAGGTGGTAACCTATTTAAGGTCCTTGCGCAACTTGAGTCACTTTATTTATAGATTGGACACAAGGACTCCTATTGGGCTCAATGAGAGCTTTGGCTGCTTTCTTAAATTGGGTATTTTTATGTGGTGTGAGAATGGGACTGTTTGTGTTAAAATTATTTTTAATAGTTTTTTTAGCCATAATTTAGAGGTCTGTATATGCTAAAACCATACCTGTGGTGGTCTGCAAATTTTGAGGTACTTCACTCGACCCGCTCAGTGACTTAGATGTTGACTTTGATTGGGTCTTTTCCCTGAATGAAGTGCCTATGAGAAAATAAGAAAAAAGATTATTACCTAAGAAAAGTGGAGAACAACATTGTACAACAATTTAATTATAGTTTGGATACAACTAATATTTAATACATTTACTCAATAATTTAGTTTTTTGCATTTCTTGATTTTGCTTGCCTTATGGCATGTCATTTTTAATTTTGAATATCATATTTCTGTTTACACAACTACATAAACACCATGCACTTTTTTGTTTGTCTATTGATTAGTGATGGACAGACCCGGACTGTAAAATTTAGGATCCGAGCGATTTTAAAAATACCCGAGTACCGGACCCGGGCCTGGAGTTCTCAGGGAACTCCGGATAAAGATCCGGAACCTTTGGAAATAAAAAATAAATAAAGGAAAATTAAATAAAATAAGATTAAAGCAGGCGCGTTATAACAATAGCAGCCCACAGCCACCCAGGATTGTCACATCCATTATATGTGACAATCCTGGCACTTTACCCGACTCTTCCCGATTGCACTGGTGCGGTGGCAATCAGGCTAATAAGGGGTTAATAACAGCTCACAGCTGCCACTAAGCTCTAGATTAGTAATAGCAGGGTCTATGAAAACCCTACCCCCATTACTAATCTGGAAGTGAAAATAAATAAACACAAACACAAAATAAGATAAAAACAATACCCTATTTCACTCCTTTATTAACCTCAAAAACACGCAGGTCTGTGGTAATCCACACGAGGGCCCATGACTATTCCAATTGCCTTTCTACACCGCCATCGGAGGCCCCGTAACGCGATCATGGGAAGCCGATGGTTGCCATGGTAGCACAGGGTTATGTGATGACTCCTGTCGCTATCATGACTCACATCCTGTTTTAGCCGGCTGGCTTTAACAGGACAGCAGCATTTCAGCTGAACAGAGCTCTGCCGCTCTGATCAGCAGAAATGAACAAGCGATCAGACGGCTAATCCTTACCCCTAGAGAGACTATTAAAATAAAAAAAAGTAAAAAAAAAGTTTTATACAATTAAAAAAACAACTAAAAGTTTAAATCATTCTCCATTCGCCCCACTAAAAATCAAAGGGTTGAAAAAATAAAAAATATACACTCATTTGGTATCGCAAAGTTCAGAAATGCCCAGTCTATCAAAATCTAAAATGAATCAATTAGATCGGTAGATGGCGTAGCCGTAAAAAAAATCCAACTGGCAAAGTTACGTTTTTTGGTCTTCGCAAATTTTCAGCAAAATGCAATACCAGGGAGTCAAAACGTAGCATCTGCGCAAAAATGGTACAGCTAAAAATGCAAACAAATAAGCCATCAGTGAGCCCCATATCCCGAAAAATGAGAACACTACAAGTTGCAGAAAATGGAATGCAGAAAAACATGCAGAAAAACATGTTTGGTATCAACGAACGCATACCAACCTGAAGTATCACACCCACCCATCAGTTTTACCATACAGTGAACACGGTGAATAAAGTACCCCATAAACCATTGTCCAATCACACTTTTTTGTAATTTTTCCGCACGTGGAAATTTTGTGCTGTTTTCCAGTACCATATATGGTAAAACTCATGGTTTCACTTAAAAGACCAATACGTCCTGCAAAAAACAAGCCCTCTTATGGCAAGATTGACGGGAAAAATAAAAAAGTTACGACTCTCGGAAAAAGGGGAGCAAAAAACAAAAACGGAAAAATCGTCCAGTGGTTAGGGGGTTAAAGGTGGGAGTCCGTGAGCACATCAGGGACATTGAGAAAACAAAGACTCTGCATGAGACGGAACACCTAAAAACCCTACCAAAACATTTCCAATTGTACCATAAATCTGACTCAAGCAAATTAAAGAAGTTGTCCGACATTAGCTTACCAAAAAATTTTGAGTTTATCTGTGCTGTATTGTCATATAAAACACCCCTATATTGTTATTTTTTATTTTCTAACTTTTGTTCCAGTTGAATTATCCCTTTATTCTCTGCAGTTCTGCAAAACCTCAGTTAGAGCTGGCACTGCCCGGCCTCAGTGTCCAGCCCCGTCCAATGCCCGCCCCCTGCACACACATTCCCTGTCAGTATTCTACCCCAGCACCTGATCTGTTATCACTCTAGCAATGAAAATAACAGCCCCACATCAGGCTCTGTGCCACACACACACACACACACACACACACACATCGGGCTCTGCGCCACACATATCAGGCTCTGCAACCCTCCCGGACACACACACACACACGGCGCTCTGTACCGACCTCCCCCTCACCATCGTTCTGTACCAACCCCTACCCCCATAGGGAAAACATGTAGGCTACATTCACATGACCGTTCCGTTTTTGCGGTACGCAAAAAATTGCCAATTTTTTCACGGATACATCCGTGTGTCATCCGTGTGCCTTCCGGACCGCAAAAAACGGAAGCAGCAAGAAAGATAAATAGATGAGTAGATATAGAGATGAATAGATAGATATAGAGACAGAGAGATAGAGGGATGAATGAATGAACAGAGGGTTAGATAGATAGATAGATAGATAGATAGATAGATGAGAAAGACATATAATGTCCTACCCCCCTGCATATTCTAAGCTGGCACCCTTTAGTGACTTTCATGTGGCACTAAAGTGTGCTTAGCCTTGTATTTATCCAAAAAATAAATAAAAAATAATTAAAAAAAAAACAAACGACAATGGGTCCCCCATACTTTTGTAGCCAGCTAGGGTAAAGCAGATGGCTGCAGCCTGCAAACCACAGCTGGCAGCTTCAGCTTGGCTGGTAATAAAAAACAGAGGGCACCCCACGCTGTTATTTTAAATTAAATAAATAATTTAAAACAAAAAACATGGGGTCCCCCCAAATTGGATCACCAGCCAAGGTAAAGCAGACAGCTGTGGTCTGGTATTCTCAGACTAGGGAGGCCCACTGTTATTGGACACTCCCCAGCCTAAAAATAGCAGGCCACAGCCGCCCCAGAAGTGGCACATCCATTAGATGTGCCAATCCTGGTGCTTCGCCCCAACTCATCCCGTGCCCTGGTGCGGTGGCAAACGGGGTAATATATGGGGTTGATGCCAAATGTGTAATGTCACCTGGCATCAAGCCCTGGGATTAGTGATGTCACGCGTCAATCAGATATCCGACATCACAAACCCAGTCAGTAATAAAAAAATAGACAACAAAAAAAAAGTTTTATTTGAAAAAACACTCCTCAAAACATTCCCTCATTCACCAATTTATTCAAAAGAAAAACAAATCCAGGTCCAGCATAATCCAATAAGGGGGTCCCATGACAATCCATACCATAGTCAATGTCCCAGTCAATGAAGAACAGAATGTTCCTCATTGGCTGGGAGAGTAATGCAGTGACCTGAGCTAACATCAATAGCCCAGGTCACTGCAGGGGATGCCGAGCGCTGCTGTCAGGAGGTTAAATGAAATCATTACCTGCAGTGACGATCTTCGCTTCACTCCTGTCAGCGCTGTCCCTGACTTCTATGCCCGCCGCGTTCTCAGCAGTATCGCCCGAGACGTCACCGCTAGTGACGTGAGAACGCAGCGGCATAGAAGGCAGTGACAGCGCTGACAGGAGTGAAGCGAAGATTGTCACAGCAGGCAATGATGTCATCTAACATCCTGATGGCAGCGCTCGTTATTCCCGCGGCTGCCTGCGCTGCAATGTGAGAGGCTGCTGAGCCTGCAATGAAGGCAGCCGCGGGGCTGGAGCGGGACACAGACTGCACGGGCACTCCTGCTATCCTGAACAGGGGGCCTGGTGCTGGCGTTGACACCGTGGGCGGGGAGAGTACGGGGTGCGGAGGAATGTGTGGGAGGGTGCAGGGAAGAGGTGCGGGGACCCCACGCACTGTACTCGCCCAGCAGGGCGGCAACATGCTGTTCTAGATTTGCATGTCAACATGGTCCTGCCCATGTTGACATGAAATGACCGGAAGCAGCAAAATTGCGGCAAGAGCGATCACATGACCGCACTGAGCCGGGAAAAAAAGGCTGACAGCAGGGCAGGTAAGTGATCACTAGCTACTTACCTGCCCCAATGTAGCCCAATAGGGTAATAATGAAGAAAAGTCAAAATAAGCCGGATAACCCCTTTAATTATAAAGGCCATAGATCAGAGGTTAGAGGTGGTAATCTATTTAAGGCCCTTGCGCAACTTGAGTTATTGGATTTATAGATTGGACACAAGGACTACTATTGGGCTCAATGAGAGCTTTGACTGCTTTCTTTAATTGGGTATTTTTATGTGGTGAGAGAATGGGACTGTTTGTGTTAAATTATTTTTTAATTGTTTCTTTTTCTTTTTATCCATAATATAGAGATCTGTATATGCTAAAACCATACCTGAGGTGGTCTGCAAATTTTGAGGGACTTCACGCGACCCGCTCAGTGACTTAGATGTTGACTTTGATTGGGTCTTTTCCCTGAATGAAGTGCCTATGAGAAGAAGGGAATTTTGTTACTTACCGTAAATTCCTTTTCTTCTAGCTCCAATTGGGAGACCCAGACGATTGGGTGTATAGCTACTGCCTCCGGAGGCCACACAAAGTATTACACTAAAAAGTGTAAGGCCCCTCCCCTTCTGCATATACACCCCCCGTGGGATCACGGGCTCTCAGTTTTAGTGCAAAAGCAAGAAGGAGGAAAGCCAATAACTGGTTAAACAAATTCAATCCGAAGGAACATCGGAGAACTGAAACCATTCAACATGAACAACATGTGTACCCGAAAAACCAAAAAATCCCGAAGGAAAAAGGGCGGGTGCTGGGTCTCCCAATTGGAGCTAGAAGAAAAGGAATTTACGGTAAGTAACAAAATTCCCTTCTTCTTCGGCGCTCCATTGGGAGACCCAGACGATTGGGACGTCCAAAAGCAGTCCCTGGGTGGGTAAATTAATACCTCAAGTTAGGGCCGTAAAACAGCCCTTCCCTACATGGAGGCAACCGCCGCCTGCAGGACTCTTCTACCTAGGCTGGCATCCGCCTAAGCGTAGGCATGCACCTGATAATGCTTGGTGAAAGTGTGCAGACTCGACCAGGTAGCTGCTTGGCACACCTGCTGAGCCTTAGCCTGGTGCCGTAATGCCCAGGACGCACTCACGGCTCTGGTAGAATGGGCCTTCAGCCCTGATGGAACCGGAAGCCCAGCAGAACGGTAGGCTTCAAGGACTGGTTCCTTGATCCATCGAGCCAGGGTGGATTTGGAAGCCTGCAACCCTTTGCGCTGACCAGCGACAAGTACAAAGAGTGCATCCGAGCGGCGCAGGGGCGCCGTGCGGGAAATGTAGATTCTGAGCGCTCTCATCAGAACCAACAAATGCAAATCCAATTCATATCGCTGAACTGGATGAGGACAAAAGGAAGGTAAGGAGATATCCTGATTGAGATGAAAGGGGGATACCACCTTAGGGAGAAACCCCGGAATCAGGCGCAGCACTACCTTGTCTTGGTGAAACACCAGGAAGGGAGCTTTGGATGACCGCGCTGCTAGCCCGGACACTCTCTGAAGAGACGTGACCGCTACCAAAAAGGCCACTTTCTGTGAAAGTCGAGAAAGTGAAACATCCCTCAGAGGCTCAAAGGGTGGCTCCTGGAGAGCAATTAGTACCCTGTTCAGATCCCATGGGTCTAACGGCCTCTTGTACGGAGGGACAATGTGACAAACCCCCTGCAGGAACGTGCGTACCTAAGGAAGTCGTACTATGCGCTTCTGAAAGAATACAGACAGCGCTGGGACTCGTCCGTTAAGGGAGCCGAGCGACATACCTTTTCCCAAACCAGATTGCAGGAAGGAAGGAAAAGTAGGCAATGCAAATGTCCAGGGAGACACTCCCTGAGCAGAGCACTAAGATAAGAATATCTTCCACGTCTTGTGGTAGATCTTGGCAGACGTCGGCTTCCTAGCCCGTCTCATGGTGGCAATGACGTCTTGAGATAATCCTGAAGACGCTAGGATCCAGGACTCAATGGCCACACAGTCAGGTTCAGGGCCGTAGAATTCAGATGGAAAAAACGGCCCTTGGGACAGTAAGTCTGGCCGGTCTGGTAGTGCCCACGGTTGGCCAACCGTGAGATGCCACAGATGCGGTTACCACGACCTCCTCGGCCAGTCTGGGGCGCGAGGATGACGCGGCGGCAATCGGAGCTGATCTTGCGTAGCCCTCTGGGCAACAGTGCCAGAGGGGGAAACACATAGGGTAGCTGGAACTGCGACCAATCCTGAACTAAGGCGCCTGCCGCCAGAGCTCTTTGATCGTGAGACCGCGCCATGAAAATCGGGCCCTTGTTGTTGTGCCGAGACGCCATTAGGTCGACGTCCGGCCTCCCCCAGCGGCTACAGATTTCTTGAAACCCGTCCGGGTGCCGAGACCATTCCCCTGCGTCCATGCCCTGGCGACTGAGGAAGTCTGCTTCCCAGTTTTCTACGCCCGGGATGTGAACTGCGGATATGGTGTATGCTCTGTCTTCCACCCTCATCAGAATCCGCCGGACTTCCTGGGAAGCTTGTCGGCTGCGTGTTCCGCCTTGGTGGTTGATGTATGCCACCGCTGTGAAGTTGTCCGACTGAATTCGGATCTGTTTGCCTTCCAGCCTCTGCTGGAAGGCCAGAACATTGATCTGAAGGGTGGACTCCTCTGAAGAGAGTCCTTGCCCGTCTGAGAAAGGGGTACGTTCCTGTCTAAGGACGTCGATTTCCCATCCCATTGGCGAAGAATGTCCTATAGAAGTGGACGCAGATGAAACTGCGCGAAAGGGACTGCCTCTGCATGAGGCGCCTTAAGGGGTGTGACTGGCCTTGAAGGAGAGACTGCACCCCCGTCTGTAGTGAACGCTGTATGTCCAGCGGGAGCTGCACTATCGCTGAGAGAGTGTGAAGCTCCATGCCAAGATATGTCAGCGATTGGGTCGGTGTCAGATTTAACTTTGAAAGGTTTATGATCCACCCGAAACTGGAGAGTCTCCAGCGCCACGTTCAGGCTGTGTTGGCATGCCTCTTGAGAGGGTGCCTTGACAAGTAGATCGTCCAAGTAAGGGATCACAGAGTGACCCTGAGAGTGCAGGACTGCTACCACTGCTGCCATGACCTTGGTGAAAACCCGTGGGGCTGTCGCCAGACCTAAGGGCAGGTCTACGAACTGAAGATGCTCGTCTTCTATAACGAATCGCAGCAAACGCTGGTGCTCTGGAGCAATCGGCACGTGGAGATAAGCATCCTGATGTCTCTTGATGCTAGGAAATCTCCTTGAGACCTTGAGGCAATGACGGAGCGGAGGGATTCCATCCGGAACCGCCTGGTTTACACTGCTCTTTTGAGCAGTTTTAGGTCTAGAACGGAACGGAAGAGCCGTCCTTTTTTGGCACCACAACCAGATTGGAGTAAAAACCGTATCTTGTTCCTGAGGAGGAACAGGGATTACCACTCCTTCTGCCTGCAGAAGAGCATCGGCTCGGTCGGGAGGTGAGGAATTTCTGAAGATCTAGCCGGAGGACGAGAAAAGACCTCTATCCTGTACACGTGAGACAAAATGTCTCTCACCCACCGGTCTTTGACCTGTGGCAGCTAAATGTCGCCAAAGCGGGAGAGTCTGCCACCGACCGCGGATGCGGAGAGAGAGGGCTGAACGTCATGAGGAAACCGCCTTGGTAGCGGTTCCTCCGGCTGCCTTCCTTGGGCGTGATTGAGCCCGCCAGGAATCTGCGCCTCTCTGAGCCTTTTGAGTCCTTTTGGACGAGGACAATTGGGACCTGCCCGAGCCTGGGAAGGACCGAAAACTGTTGGGTGTTGTTTGATCTGGGCTGGTGTAAGGAAGAGTCCTTACCCTTGGACTGTTTAATGATATCATCCAATCGCTCACCAAACAGTCTGCCACCAGATAATGGCAAACTGGTTAAGCACTTTTTTGGAAGCAGAATCTGCATTCCTTTCCTCAACCACAAGGCTCTGCGTAAAACCACGGAGTTGGCGGACGCCACTGACGTACGGCTTGTAGTGCAGGACAGCATTAATAGCGGAAGTCGCAATGCAGACATTGCGAGGTTAAGGACGCCATCTGCGGCACAGATGTACATGTGACAGTGTCCACGTGCGCAAGACCAGCTGAAATAGCTTGGAATGCCCATACGGCTGCGAATGCCGGAGCAACCGACACGCCGATAGCTTCATAGACAGAATTCAACCAGAGGACCATCTGTCTGTCAATGGCATCTTTAAGTGAAGTCCCATCTTCCACTGCAACTATGGATCTAGCCGCAAGCCTGGAGATTGGGGAATCCACCTTTGGACACTGGGTCCAGCGCTTGACCACGTCAGGGGGAAAAAGGATAACGTGTATCCTTAATACGATTGGAGAACGCTTATCTGGATAAGTGTGGTGTTTCCGGATCGCTTCTCTGAAGTCAGAGTGGCCAGAAAAGTACTCAATATACGCTTGAGATACTGAAAAGGGATTTCTCCTGCTGTGAAGCTGACTCCTCCACCGGAGGAGCTGAGGGAGAAATAGCCAACATTCCATTGATGGATGCTAGAAGATCCTTCACTATGGCGTCACCATCCGGTGTATCCGGATTGAGAGCGGTCTCAGGATCAGAGTCCTGATCAGCTACGTCGGCCTCATCATACAGAGAGTCCTGCTGGGACCCTAACCAGTGATGAAGCCGAGTGCCGCTCCCAGCGAGCTCGCTTAGGCTGTCTGGGACTGTCGTCCGTGTCAGAGCCTGCGCCCTGGGATGCATGGGACCCCCCCGGAGCACTGATTTGTTCCAAATGAGGGTGGCCAGGGAGCATTGTATCAACATTGCCCATGGTCCGTCTGGACTGCAAAGTCTCTAAGATGTTAGTCACAGTCATAGACAATCTATCAGCCGAAACTGCAACTCCGTCCCTGTCCCTGGACAGGGTTCACCGGTGGTTCCTTTGGCCACCTCTAGCAGAGACCCCGGCTGACCAAGTGATACAGGGGAGCATTGCACACAATGGGGACAGTGGAACCTGCCGTGTGGAACAGTATCACGTGCAGTACAAGCAGCATAGAAAGCCTGTGCCTTGGCACCCTTGCTTTTTTGCTGCTGATGTCTAGCCATCTAGAAGTATATAGCCAAGAATAGCGACCGTACAGTGCAATGTATAGCATACAAGCAGAAAGTACAAATGAACACTTCAGCACATGCAGTACAAGCAGCATAGAAAACCTGTGCCTTAGCACCCTTGCTTTTTTGCTGCTGTTGTCTAGCCATCTAGGAGTATATAGCCAAGAATAGCGACCGTACAGTGCAGTGTATATCATACCAGCATGAAGTACAAATGAACACTTCAGCACATGCAATACAAGCAGCCTAGAAAGCCTGTGCCCTAGCACCCTTGCTTTTTGCTGCTGTAGTCTAGCCATCTAGGCATAAAGTACAAATGTACAAATGACATTAGTGGGGTCAGCACTTCAGGTGCCGCTTACCGCCCGCACAAAAGCGGGAATGTGGTTGCCCGAATCCTGTGACTGGTTGCCCAGAGCTTGTCTCCCTTCTCCAGCCCAGACTGAGTGCAGGAATGGCTGCCGGCGTCCTGTGAAGAGGGGCGGGCCGTGGACGTGCCCCAGACAAGAGCGGGAAACTGGCGTCCCACTGTGTCCAGTGAAGGGGGCTGGAGAATGCAAAGCAGACTCCAGCTCTCGGCGCTGACTTTCTGTACAGCGTCCCGCCCCTCTCCTGACTGGCAGGGCTGGGGGCGGGAACGAAGCGAAAACTAGGCCGCAAAGCCGGGGACTCGAGTATAAGCGCGGCCGTCCTATGTGCACGGCCAGCGCGGAAGTCCCCGGCGCACCACAAGTCCCAGCCGCGCCACAGTGTAAAACACCCCGCAGCGGCCGGCGCGGCAGTTTCTAATACATAAATTCACTCAGCTAAGCTGCAGTGAATAATAGCACAAGCGCTCCGCGCTGTTGTGCCCGGCGCACTAGCACTCCCAGCAATGCTGGCGTGTGTGTGCGCGATGTGTACGAGGACACAGAGTACCTTAATGTAGCAGGGCCCTGTCCCTGACGATATCCAGCTCCATATCCAGCAGGTTCTCCGGGTCTGTGGATGGAGCCCGGTCTCAGTGCCTGGAGACCGGTAAGATCCCACTTCACCAGAGCCCCGAGGGGGGATGGGGAAGGAAAGCAGCATGTGGGCTCCAGCCTCCGTACCCGCAGTGGGTACCTCAACCTTAACAAACACCGCCGACAAAAGTGGGGTGAGAAGGGAGCATGCTGGGGGCCCCATATGGGCCCACTTTTCTTCCAACCGACATAGTCAGCAGCTGCTGCTGACTAAAAACAGTGGAGCTATGCGTGGATGTCTGACCTCCTTCGCACAAAGCATGAAAACTGGGAGCTCGTGATCCCACGGGGGGTGTATATGCAGAAGGGGAGGGGCCTTACACTTTTTAGTGTAATACTTTGTGTGGCCTCCGGAGGCAGTAGCTATACACCCAATCGTCTGGGTCTCCCAATGGAGCGCCGAAGAAAATAAGAAAAACGATTATTATCTAAGAAAAGTGGAGAAAAACATTGTACAACAATTTAATTATAGTTAGGATACAACTAATATTTAATACATTTACTCAATAATTTAGTTTTTTGCATTTCTTGATTTTGTTTGCCTTATGGCATGTCATTTTTAATTTTGCATATAATATTTCTGTTTACACAACAACATGAACACTATGCACATTTTTTGTTTGTCTATTGATTAGTGATGGACAGACCCGGACTGTAAAATTTAGAATCCGAGAGGTTTTAAAAATACCCGAGTACCGGACCCGGGCCTGGAGTTCTCAGGGAACTCCGGATAATGATCCGGAACCTTTGGAAATAAAAAAAGGAAAAATAAAGAAAATAAGAATAAAGCAGGCGCGTTATAACAATAGCAGCCCACAGCCACTCAGGATTGTCACATCCATTAGATGTGACAATCCTGGCACTTTACCCGATTCTTCCCGAATCCCCTGGTGCGGTGGCAATCAGGCTAATAAGGGGTTAATAACAGCTCACATCTGCCACTAAGCCCTAGATTAGCAATGGCAGGGTCTATGAAAACCCTACCCCCATTACTAATCTGTAAGTGAAAATAAATAAACACAAACACAAAATAAGATAAAAACAACACCCTCTTTCACTCCTTTATTAACCCCAAAAACACCCAGGTCTAATGTAATCCACACGAGGTCCCATAACGATTCCAGCTCTGCTACATCTGAAGTGACAGCGCGTGGGCATAGAATATGACCACCCGCTGTGATCTTAAGGCAGAGAATGAGTCGCAGCGATGTGTGGTGACGTAAATTAGGTTATTTGCGGTCACAGCTGGAGCTGCCCATTGTCATCCACCTATGATCGCAGATAACCTGACCTCAGGTGACCTCATTGAACTGAGTGACCACTACTATCCATAAAAGTGGCGTAATACTTTGGCAAAATTACTCCCAGAAATAAAATGTGAGTCAGAAATAGATTCAGGCATCTTCCGCATGCTGTTGCCATTCAGTTTCAACAATTTTCCATCAATTGCAATATTTTTACAGCCCTCGCAGGCCTATTTCCAAGGTCCTCTAGAAAATTATTCGAGTTTCCCATTGACTTGGATTGGGTTCGTTATTCGGTATGAATACACAAATGTAGAAATTATTGGATTTGAACATTCCGTACCAGAATATTTTAGCATTCGCCCATATCTAGTCATCACTAATGATAATTTTAAGGATGTCTAAAACTGATCAACTGGGAAAAGGTTGTTGCATTACTCGTAAATCAAATGCCATGTGCTTCTTCAATTTGTCCAATTATTAATACCAGGTTTTGGTTAAAATGAGGCTACCATTTCAAGGTTCATTTTTCATCAAGGAGAAACTACGCTGAAAATCTATCTTTTGAATCATGAGCATTGAATATTTTTTTGGTATGGTATCAGAGGACTCAGAAGGAAAAATGTATGTAACAAAATTAAAACATTGTCATCCATTTGGCTTATCCCTAATCTATTAATTTTACACTAGGTGGTAAGATAGATGACATCTTTATTATCTGGAGGGGTACCGGTGCTGAACTGCAGAGCTTCATGACTTGGTTGAACAATAACCCATATAACATCAAACTAACCTATAAGGCAGATCGGGAGGCAATTGTTTTTCTGGACTATAATATAAAAATGGGGTACCAGACAGAAACGGGTTCTCCACGGGTACAATTATTATCAACAAGTAAGAGGGAAGAATCTTTTTCCTCACAGATACATTTCATCTCCAAGTTAACAGTCAGAGGGGGGCGATCAGGCAGATCTTGAACAAACACTGGTCGTTACTGAAGACCGACCAGAGTTTGAACGACGTTTTACTCATTGCCCACTCTTACCTGTTAGAAGGGGGAAAAGCCTAAAGGATATGCTGGTGAAGAACCATTACGTACCTAGGGTGGTATCTCGCTTTGAGAAAGGGAGTCCCAAATTTGGTTGTTTTCCTTTTGTCTGCCCAGAGATGTTGTCAACTTGGGATGGACCTAAAGAGTATAAAATAAAAAGTTGCAAATCATACAGTAAAAGTCACGTTATCTATTATGCAGTATGTGACTGTAGCCTAATTTATATTGGGTTAACATCAAGGGAACAACGAGTCCGCACGAGGGAACATGTTAGGGACATAATTGCGGTGTGTGATGTTGTGGATCTTGATTCCCTGAGGATGATCCAGAGACATTTCAAGCTGCGCCATGACTGTGGTCCCACAGGATTGAAAATTTGTGGTATCGCAAGGTCCATTTAGAATCTAGGGGTATATATATATACACACATATTACTATATGAATTTTGTCTCTGCATGATATAGGGACATTAGAAAATCTTTTAAGGACTATACATGGTCATATTCTTTAGGCTAAGGCTGATTCTCCTTATGTTTGGATGATTTTCTTACCACCCTGGTCGTGCCCTTTCACTTGCCAGTAGTAGATATGGTCTCGTTGGGTGCGCATGTGCGGGGCTGCCTCAGCATGAGTCCCCGCCAAAGGAGCTTCCTTAGAAGGATGCATGGGTTAACTGACGTTAGTGGAAGTATTCTTCCGATCCACGCTTCCCCTGGAATGACTGGATGAGGCGGACTCTATGTGCAGCGTCCCACCCCCTGCACGCGCCCAAACAGCGACGATCTCGCCCAAGACACCACATAATAAAACATGCACATTACACTTTCCTCAAGCGAGGAAGCCAGGTGAGAAACGCGTGTCAGGGCTACTCAAAACATCCAGTTATAAGTGCACTTTATAGGTGAGTCCGGATCACGATGATTCATGGCTGTTAGCTCTATCGGTAATAGTAATGGTAGCCTTTGAGGCTTAGGCTGCGTTACATGGGTGATATTTTTGTGTTGTTATAGCGCCACCAGGTGGCCATCTGTATTAGTACATGCAGTGGTACCTGCAATGTATTTCAATGACCCCGATCCTGCTGTACCGGAAGTCGCCGGACCCTGATAGACAGAATCCTGTTTTTTGTACTGAGCATGCCCAGAAAGCAGCTTGGCATGGTCAATACAGAAATTTCCCTCTCTCTCAGACAGAAGACCAGGATCGTGAAGGGGTGAGAGGGAGTAATAAAGATGGCGTCCCTAAGTGTGTCTGTGTATTTATTTCTAATAAAGTGTCTGTGTATTTTTTTCTAATAAAGTATTTTTTCTGTGTGATGTCTTATTTTTAACCCTTTATTGGAGATTCTTAATGGCCGGGTCAAACTTGGCCTGACATTAGCAATCTCAGGCTTTATACCAGCAGGTAAAACAAAGCTGGTATTAACCCCTTATTACCCAACGTGCCACCCGGCACCAGGGCCGCTGGGAGAGATGTTGGACACAACGCCAGAAGATAGCGCTTTTAAGAAAGCGCCATATTCTGGGGCGACTGTTGACTGCAATTCGCAGCGGGGGGGCCAAGAAAGCTTGGGCCACCCTGCACTGCATATTCCCATCCCCAGCTGCCTAGTTGTACCTGGCTCGTCACAAAAATTGGCCGAAGCCCATGTCGTTTTTTGTTTTTTTTTAATTATTTCATGAAATTCATGAAATACTTAAAAAATGGCTTCCCTGTATTTTTGGTTCCCAACCGGGTACAAATAGGCAGCTGGGGGTTGGGGGCAGCGCGTACCTGCTTGCTGTACCTGGCTAGCATACAAAAACAGGGTGAAGCTGTCTTTTTTTTTTAGTTTTTGGGCAAAAAACGTTAAAAAAAGGGCTTCCCTGGATTTTCCATTGCCAGTGAAGGTCATATAAGCAGTGGGGGTTAGCAGCCAGTAGCTGCTTGGGTTACCTTAGCAATAGAAAATGCAGCGGGAGTCCACACATTTTATTTTTTTTACCCCCTAACCCTAGAGTTAGGGTTATGTGTTTGGGGTTTTTGTTTATTTTTTAATGAATTTAAAAAAAAAAAATACTCATGGGCTACCGAGAACCCGAGCATTTTAGTGCTCACTCATCCCTACTTCTAACCATTCTGCCAGCAGATCAAGTAATCTGATCAGCTGACTCCAGTGTTGGCCGATTACTTCTTCTGGGTCCCCCTGCATCCATCGCAGCGTGTGCTGCCTGTGAGGTCAGCTGAATTCGGCCGACACTGGAGTCAGCTGATCTGAACTCTGTTGAACTCCAGCCCGAACACTCTGCGATGGATGCAGGGGGACACAGAAAGTAATCGGCCAACACTGGAGTCAGCTGATCTGAACTCAGCTGAACTCATGACCACACAGCCCGAACATGGTCACACGTGATCGGCAGCAGGCAGTGATTGCTGTTAACCTGCATCCATCACAGCGTGTGCGGGCTGTGAGATCAGGAGTTCATCTTATTCCCGATCAGCTGACTCCAGTGCCAGCCGATAAATTCTGTGTTCCCCTTCATCCATCACAAGTAGAAGTAGAAGCATACAATAAAATAACAATTGCGGTTGCATGCGTTGCACATTCAATCCACAGGATCCGGTCATATGCGGTTTGCATCCTGTAAAATGTGAAAGTAGCCTTACAGCTGGAGCAGGAAGAAGAAAGACAAGATGGCAGACTTACTTTGGGAGCTTACAGGAAGAAATCGCACAGACCAATTTTTGGGGCTCCACTCAAGGGGATCTGGGGCTGAGAAAAAAAGGAGACCGTCAGCTGATGATGAAATAGCTAGCAAAGTTATTGATCATTATCTCAAACCCACTGCCTCCTCTCTCTAGTCCGGCATTTCCTCTCTGCGGCGATCGCCATCCTCCTTCTTCTGAGGCCCATGTGCATGACGCGTCGTACATCATGCTCACTAGCTGGCATTGAGGTCCTGCGCAGGCGCACTTTGATCTGCCCTGCTCAAAGCAGATCCATGTATTGTAGTGCATATGCGTAAGAGATCTTTAACCCCTTAACAATCTGGTGGCTATCATGATAGCACAGGGTCATGTGATGACTCCTGTAGCTCACATGACTCAGGTCCTGTAAGAAAAAGCCAAATACTGGCTGTTACAAGAGATGATAATTTCTCCGAGTCTAAATTGTGCTGCTCTGATTGGGATAAATAAATGAGTGATCAGACAGCTGATCCTAATAGCCCCCTAGGGGTACTAGTCAAATTTAAAAAAAAATTTAAGAAAAAGTTTTGAAAAAGTAAAAAAAAGTAAAAACACCTAAAAGTTCAAATCATCCCTCTTTTGCCCCACTGAAAAATAAAGGGTTAAAAAAAAATATATTCACACATTTGGTATCGCTGTCTTCAGCCCAAATATATATCAAAATATAAAATCATTTGTTCTGTTTGGTAAACGGCGTAGCAGCAAAAAAATTCCAAATGCCAAAATTACGCTTTTTGGTTGCCACAAATTTTAAGCAAAATGCAATAACAGGCAATGAAAACATAGCATCTGCGCAAAAATGATACTGTTAAAAACGTCAGCTCGAGATACAAAAAATAGCCATCACTGAGCCATAGATTTAAAAAAATGAGAAAGCTATGGGTCTCAGAAAATGGCGCACAACGTCTGTCACTTTTTTCGGACAAACTTCTGATTATTTTCTTAACACCTTAGATAAAAGTAAACCTATTCATGTTTGGTGTCTACAAACTTGCAGTAACCTCAGGCATCACAGCAGCACATCAGGTTTACCATATAGTGAACACAGTGAATAAAATCTCTCAAAAACAATAGAGCAATCACACTTTTTTTTTTTAATTTCTCCACATTTGGAATTTTTTTGCCATTTTACAGTACACTGCATGGTAAAACTCACGGTTTCATTTAAAATTACAGCTCATTGTGCAAAAAATGAGCCCTCACATGACCACATTGACTGAAAAATAAAAAAAAGAGAATTTTGTTACTTACCGTAAATTCTTTTTCTTATAGTTCCGTATTGGGAGACCCAGACCATGGGTGTTTAGCTTCTGCCTCCGGAGGACACACAAAGTACTACACTTAAAAGTGTAGCTCCTCCCTCTGAGCTTATACACCCCCTGGTAGCCAGTCCTAGCCAGTTTAGTGCAAAAGCTGAAGGAGAATAGCCACTCACAAGTAGAACCGAGTAAGAACCGGAACAACCGGAGACTCTGTCCACGACAACAGCCGGTCATAACACACGGAACAAGAAAATTGCCAACAGGCAACAGGGAGGGAGCTGGGTCTCCCAATACGGAACTATAAGAAAAAGAATTTACGGTAAGTAACAAAATTCTCTTTTTCTTTATCGTTCCTTTGGGAGACCCAGACCATGGGACGTTCCAAAGCAGTCCCTGGGTGGGAAAAATAGAAAAAAACTAAGAAGTAGGCGGAGCCTAACTTCACAAGTGGGCGACAGCCGCCTGAAGGATGCGTCTGCCCAAGCTCGCATCTGCCGAAGCATGAGCATGCACTTGGTACTGCTTCGAAAAGGTATGCAGGCTAGTCCAAGTGGCAGCCTGACAGACTTGTTGAGCCGTAGCCTGGTGCCTAAAAGCCCAAGAGGCACCGACAGCTCTGGTCGAGTGTGCTTTGATCCCCGGCGGGGGAGGCACCTGAGTACTCTAGTAGGCGTCCGAAATGATCGATCTAATCCAACGGGCCAAGGTCGGCTTAGAAGCAGAGAGACCCTTGCGCCGCCCTGTGGTTAGCACAAAAAGAGAGGTCCACCGCCTAAGCGCAGCGGTGCGAGCCACATAAATCCGGAGAGCACGCACCAGATCTAGAGTATGCAGCGCTTTCTCAAAGCGATGAACAGGGGCTGGACAGAAGGAAGGCAAGGAAATATTAGGCAAAGAGAGAAAAAAGGAACCGCACTCACCGGTAATTGCTGTGAAGTATTCAGGTTTATTTCATGGTCGGAGGATACATGCTTCGGCGTAACAGGGAGGGAATGAGGATGGTTAGCACAAAAAAGACTACGGCCGTTTCGCCCCTGTAGGTGGGGCTTCGACGGGTCTTACCAGCCCCACCTACAGGGGCGAAACGGCCGTAGTCTTTTTTGTGCTAACCATCCTCATTCCCTCCCTGTTACGCCGAAGCATGTATCCTCCGACCATGAAATAAACCTGAATACTTCACAGCAATTACCGGTGAGTGCGGTTCCTTTTTTCTCTCTTTGCCTAATGTTTCATGCTCTGATGCTTTTGGAACAAGCACCCCGTAGCTGTATTCAGTATAGTCCGACCTGATAGTTTTCTCCTGCCACAGCAGAGATCAAATAGCACTGTGTGTGCCTCCTGCAACTAGCCGCTGATTGTTTAATGTGGACAGTCCTCAGTGAAAGTAGTGCCCCGCAAATCCTCCTTGCTATGAAGGCAAGGAAATATCCTGGTTAAGGTGGAAGGGAGAGACCACCTTAGGAAGAAAGTCCGGGGTCGGACGGAGAACTACCTTGTCTTGGTGAAAAACCAAAAAAGGTGACTCCGAGGAGAGCGCAGCCAAATCAGAGACTCTCCTGAGAGAAGTTATGGCAACTAGAAAGGCCACCTTTTGAGAAAGACGATACAAAGAAACCTCCCTAAGAGGCTCAAAGGGGGTTTCTGCAATACCGTGAGGACCAAGTTAAGGTCCCAGGGATCCAAGGGCCGCCGATAAGGCGGAATGATGTGAGACGCACCTTGCATGAAGGTGCGGATCTGAGCCAGCCGGGCAAGACGCCGCTGGAACAGCACTGATAGAGCTGAGACTTGTCCCTTGAGAGAGTTGAGGGACAGTCCTAGCTGCAGACCGGACTGTAAAAAAGACAGAAGGGTCGGCAACGAGAATGGCCAAGGAGAATGGCCGGAAGAGCGACACCAGGACAGGAAAATTTTCCAAGTCCTGTGATAGATCTTGACGGAGGAAGCCTTACGGGCCCGAGTCATAGTGGAGATGACTTCAGGAGGAATACCAGAAGCCGTCAAAATCCAGGACTCAAGAGCCACGCCGTCAATTTGAGTGCCGCAGAATTCGGGCGGAAAAATGGACCTTGCGAGAGCAGGTCTGGACGGTCCGGAAGATGCCACGGCATCTCCACGGACAGTTGGAGCAGGTCCGGATACCAAGCTCGCCTGGGCCAGTCCGGTGCAATGAGGATGACTCGACGGCCCTCTATTCTGATCTTGCGCAGGACTCTGGGCAAGAGAGCTAGAGGGGGAAACACGTAGGACAGACGAAACTGGGACCAGTCTTGAACCAGAGCGTCCGCGGTGAAGGCCTGAGGATCGTGGGAGCGAGCCACATAAACCGGAACCTTGTTGTTGTGACAGGATGCCATTAGGTCCACGTCCGGAGTACATCACTTGCGGCAGATTGACTGAAACACTGCCGGGTGCAGGGACCACTCGCCACCGTCCACGGATTGACGGCTGAGATAATCTGCCTCCCAGTTTTCTACGCCAGGGATGTGGACTGCGGATATGGTGGACTTGGAGTCCTCCGCCCATTGAAGAATGCGTTGGACCTCCAACATTGCCAGGCGGCTGCGTGTCCCGCCTTGGTGATTGATGTAGGCAACCGCTGTCGCGTTGTCTGACTGGACTTGAATGTGCCTGCCCGCCAACAGGTGGTGAAAGGCTAGGAGAGCTAGAACCACAGCTCTGGTTTCCAGCACATTGATTGAAAGGGCTGACTCGGACGGAGTCTAAGTGCCCTGCGCTCTGTGGTGGAGATGTACCGCTCCCCAGCCGGATAGGCTGGCATCCGTGGTGAGAATCACCCAGGACGGAGCCAGGAAGGAGCGCCCTTGGGACAGGGAGAGGGATCGAAGCAACCACTGAAGAGAGCTCCTGGTCCGTGGCGACAGAGCCACTAACCTCTGTAAGGAGGAAGGCCGCTTGTCCCAACAGCGGAGAATGTCCAGCTGCAGAGGACGCAGATGGAACTGGGCAAAGGGAACCGCCTCCATGGAAGCCACCATTTGACCCAGCACCTGCATCAGGCGCCTGAGGGAATAACGGCGGGGCCTCAGGAGAGAGCGCACCGCTAGCCGGAGAGACTGCTGTTTGATTAAGGGCAACTTCACAAGTGCCGGCAAAGTCTCGAACTGCATCCCTAGGTACGTGAGACTCTGAGTCGGAGTCAGAGTGGATTTGGGAAGATTGACAATCCACCCGAATTGGGCTAGGGTGGCGAGAGTGAGCGAAACACTCCGCTGACAGTCTGCGTTGGATGGACCCTTGACCAGAAGGTCGTCCAGATAAGGAAGCACTGCTAACCCCTGGAGGTGCAGGACCGCAATCACTGCCGCCATGACCTTGGTGAATACCCGAGGGGCCGTGGCTAACCCGAAGGGGAGAGCCACGAATTGGAAATGATCCTCTCCTATCGCAAAACGTAACCAACGCTGATGTGACACTGCGATTGGCACATGTAGATAGGCATCTCTGATGTCGATGGATGCCAGGAAATCCCCTTGGGTCATAGAGGCAATGACTGATCGCAGAGACTCCATGCGAAAATGCCGCACCCGGACATGCTTGTTGAGAAGCTTGAGATCCAGGATGGGCCGGAAGGTACCGTCCTTTTTTGGAACTAGGAAGAGATTTGAGTAAAAACCTCTGAACCGTTCCTGAGCGGGAACTGGGACAATCACTCCGTTTGCCTGCAAGGACGCCACGGCCTGCGAGAAGGCAGCGGCCTTGGAGTTGAGAGAAAAAATCTGTTTGGAGGGCTGGAAGAGAATTCTATCCTGTTGCCGTGAGATATGATGTCTCTCACCCACTGATCGGAGACTTGCTTTAACCAAGCGTCGCCAAAGTGGGAGAGCCTGCCACCGACTAAGGACATGGCTGGAGCGGGCCGAGAGTCATGAGGAAACTGCCTTAGTGGCAGAACCTCCTGCGGTCTTCTACGGACGCGCTTTTGGGCGCCAATTGGATTTCTGATCCTTGGCTGAGTTAGCGGTCGAGGCGGAAGGCTTAAAGGATGACCAGTTGGAGGAACGAAAGGAACGAAACCTCGATTGATTCCTACCCTGGGCGGGTTTCCTGGTCTTGGTTTGTGGCATGGAAGTACTCTTCCCGCCAGTAGCTTCTTTAATGATTTCATCCAGCTGTTCACCAAACAGCCGTGACCCAGCAAAAGGGAGCCCAGCAAGAAACTTCTTGGAAGAAGCATCTGCCTTCCACTCTCGAAGCCACAAAATCCTGCGGATAACAAGAGAATTAGCTGAAGCCACCGCAGTGCGGTGAGCAGCCTCTAGCATGGCAGACATGGCATAAGATGAAAAGGCTGAAGCCTGAGCAGTTAAGGTAACCATCTCAGGCATAGATTCCTTGGTGAGGGAATGCATCTCCTCTAGAGAAGCAGAGATGGCTTTGAGAGCCCACACTGCTGCAAAAGTCGGGAAAAACGCGGCCCCCACAGCTTCATACACAGATTTGGCCAGAAGGTCAATCTGACGGTCAGTGGAATCCTTAAGTGAGGTGCCGTCAGCCACCGACACAACGGTCCGGGCTGATAGCCTAGACACCGGAGGGTCTACCTTTGGGGAGTGAGACCACTCCTTGACCACCTCAGGTGGAAATGGAAACCGGTCATCACAACCACGCTTTGGAAAGCGTTTGTCAGGGCAGGCCCTGGGTTTGGTCACAGCGGTCTGAAAACTGGAGTGGTTAAAGAACACACTCTTCACTCTCTTAGGCGAGGTAAACTGATGTTTTTCTGCCAAAGAGAGTTGCTCCTCTGACACTGGCGGATTGAGATCCAGCACAGAATTAATAGAAGCAATCAAATCACTAAGATCTGAGTCACCCTCAGAGAAATCGATGGGATTCATAGCCTCCGAGCCCCCAGTGAGGGCATCCTCCTCATCTTGAGAGTCAGCTCTTGAGACAGAGCCGTGGGATGGGCAGGGGGAGGAAACCCTGCGCCTTCTCTTAGAAGGACGGGGTCTGAGATCAGATGATGAATCCTCCGTGAGCTCTGATGGACGGAGGTCAGAGGATAGGAGTCCTCTGTCAAGAGTATTAGAGGCACCCTGTGAGGGGGGCTGATGCATATTCATCAAAGTCCTGGACAAAAGTCCCATGGACTCAGCAAATGGCTGGGATATGGACCTAGAAAAGGACTCTACCCAGGCCGGGGGTTAAATCACAGGTGCAGCAGCAGCCTGAGAGACCACTTGGGGTGAGACTCCAGGCTGTGGCACCGCCAAGTTAGAGCAACCATCACAGTGTGGATAAATGCTCGGCTCAGGCAGCAGGAGCTTACATGCAGTGCATGCAGAATAAAGCTTTGGAGCCTTGCTCCTTGTGTGAGACATGCTGCTGGAGTGGGGGATTTGCAGAGAATGAACCCCAGGGAGAATATACAGAGGTCCACAATCGGAGACCGGCTGTGGCTTACCAGACCGCTGAGCGCGGTGTTGTGTGCCCTCCAGATCCCGAAGCTCGGTCCCCCAGAGCGCAGCACCTCAGCAGAGATGCAGAATGCAGGATGTCCCAGAGCAGAGTGAACTCTGCCTGAGAAATGGCCGCCGGAGCGAAGAGAGGGGGCGGGACTAGGGCGCTCCTATAAAAGAGCGAGAACTGGAGGGCTATAGAGACCTGCCGGGAAGGAGGGACGCCCCAGCAGTGGGGAGTGTCCCTCCCCTGTGTAGAACGGCCGCCGGGAGGAGCCGAACCTGTCCCTCTGCATGAGTGACATGCGAGGGCAGGAAAACGAAACTAGGCCTCCGGCGAAGCCGGGGCCTAAATTTAAGCGGCGAGGCCGACAAGCAGGCACCATCGGCGCGGTTCTCGGGCAAAAGCTGGAGAACCCGCCGGAAAAGTTAAAAACAATCACATACAGCATACTCTCCCCTTACAATAAAGAACCGGGACCCCCAACAAAAACGTCTCAGGTACTTAGCTGCTGAGACGCAGGGCCATGTCCCTGGGGATGAGTGCTCCGGTCCAACAGAATCCTCAAGGGGCTGTGGATGGAGACCGGACTCCTGCCAGGCATGGAGACCGTGCTGGCTCCCACTTCAAGCCAGAGCCCAGAAGGGATGGTGAAGGAGCGCGGCATGTAAGGCTTCAGCCTTGTAAATCAACATTAACAACACCGCCGACACAGTGGGGTGAGAAGGGACATGCCGGAAGTCCAGACATGGACCCGCTTTTCTTCAAACTCTTTCCAAAAGTCAAACAATCAGATGAGAATGCATGTGTGGATGTATGACCTCCTGAACACAAAGCGATAAACTGGCTAGGACTGGCTACCAGGGGGTGTATAAGCTCAGAGGGAGGAGCTACACTTTTAAGTGTAGTACTTTGTGTGTCCTCCGGAGGCAGAAGCTAAACACCCATGGTCTGGGTCTCCCAAAGGAACGTTAAAGAAAGTTACGTCTGTCAGAAGAATGGCAAACCCCCCACAAATAACGGAAAGTGTAAAGTCGGCCAGTCGTGAAGGGGTTAACCTTTCCTCGCGCCTGCACATTACAGTACTTTGATCAGCAGGGCAGATGAATGCGCCTGCGCAGGACCGCAATGTCGGCTCGTGTGGATGACATAGACACATCATCCACACCGGACTGGGAAGAAGGAGGCCGAAGATCGCAGCAGAGAGGATGCGTCAGACCTAAAAGAGGAGGCACCGCACTGGAGAGCTGCGACACCCATTGGACTGGACCCACCCTAGGTGAGTATTATAAAAGTACTTTTTCCGTTTTACAGGCTCTTATATACAGTATTTTGGAATGCTGTATATAAGAACTCAGTGGTATTGGACACAGCTTGTAGTCCCCAAATCTGGTGACAGATTCCCATTAAAAAATCGGAAGGAACACAAACTTACACAATAAATCACCAACATATTTGTGCTTCTAAGAGCGTGATTTATTACGCCCAGTATCCATGCCAGAAAATCTACATAGGAATGACCACAAGGGACTTAACCTCTTACAGACATTGGACGTACTGGGTACATCGTAGATAATGGCGGTGTAATCATCGTCGGCTGCTGCAGTAAACCGGCACCGATTTCCGCACATATATGCTGATCTGAACAGCAGACATGTGTACCTTACAAGCAAGGGTGGATCCACGATTCACCCATGCCTTTTAATCCCTTAGACCGCGCTGTCAAATACTGACAGCGCAATGTAAATGTCCATGGCAGGGAAATTTCCTTTCCTCGACGCCATCGGAGTCCCCGTGACGCGATCACGGGAATCCGATGGTTGCCATGGTAGCACAGGGTTATGTCATGACTCATGTCGCTATCATGACTCACATCCTGTTACAGCCGGCTGCTTGTAACAGGACAGCAGCATTTCAGCTGATCAGCAGAAATGAACAAGCGATCAGACAACTAATCCTTACCCCTAGGGGGACTATTAAAATAAAAAAAAATTAAAAAAAAGTTTTAAAGAATTAAAAAAACCCACTAAAAATTTAAATCACTCCCCATTCGCCCCACTAAAAATCAAAGGGTTAAAAAAATAATAAATATACACTCATTTGGTATCACAGAGTTAAAAAATGCCCAGTCTATCAAAATCTAAAATGAATTAATATGATCGGTAGACGGCGTAGCCGTAAAAAAAAATTCCAACCGGCAAAGTTAAGTTTTTTGGTCTTCGCAAATTTTGAGCAAAATGCAATACCAGGGAGTCAAAACGTAGCATCTGCGCAAAAATGGTTCAGCTAAAAATGCAAACAAATAAGCCATCAGTGAGCCCCATATCCCGAAAAATGAGAACACTACAAGTTGCAGAAAATGGCGCTGAAAGTGCTCCAATTTTTTGGACAAACCTTTTTTTAACCCCTTAGATAAAAGTAAACCTAAACATGTTTAGTATCAACGAACTCATACCAACCTGAAGTATCACACCCACCCATCAGTTTTACCATACAGTGAACACGGTGAATAAAGTACCCCATAAACCATTGTCCAATCACACTTTTTTGTAATTTTTCCGCACGTGGAAATTTTTTGCTGTTTTCCAGTACCATATATGTTAAAACTCATGGTTTCACTTAAAAGACCAATACGTCCCGCAAAAACAAGACCTCTTATGGCAAGATTGACGGGAAAAATAAAAAAGTTACGACTCTCGGAAAAAGGGGAGCAAAAAACAAAAACGGAAAAATCGTCCACGGGTTAGAGGGTTAAAGGTGTGAGTCCGTGAGCACATCAGGGACATTGAGAAAACAAAGACTCTACATGAGATGGAACACCTAAAAACCCTACCAAAACATTTCCAATTGTACCATAAATCTGACTCAAGCAAATTAATTATAAAGGCCATAGATCAGAGGTTAGAGGTGGTAACCTATTTAAGGCCCTTGCGCAACTTGAGTCACTTTATTTATAGATTGGACACAAGGACTCCTATTGGGCTCAATGAGAGCTTTGGCTGCTTTCTTTAATTGGGTATTTTTATGTGGTGTGAGAATGGGACTGTTTGTGTTAAAATTATTTTTAATAGTTTTTTTAGCCATAATTTAGAGGTCTGTATATGCTAAAACCATACCTGTGGTGGTCTGCAAATTTTGAGGTACTTCACTCGACCCGCTCAGTGACTTAGATGTTGACTTTGATTGGGTCTTTTCCCTGAATGAAGTGCCTATGAGAAAATAAGAAAAAAGATTATTATCTAAGAAAAGTGGAGAACAACATTGTACAACAATTTAATTATAGTTTGGATACAACTAATATTTAATACATTTACTCAATAATTTAGTTTTTTGCATTTCTTGATTTTGCTTGCCTTATGGCATGTCATTTTTAATTTTGAATATCATATTTCTGTTTACACAACTACATAAACACCATGCACTTTTTTATTTGTCTATTGATTAGTGACGGACAGACCCGGACAGTAAAATTTAAGCTGGTGTCACACTAAACGACAGCGACAACGACGTCGCTGTTACGTCACCATTTTCGGTGACGTAACAGCGACCTTGTAAGTCGCTGTTATGATCGCTGCTTAGCTGTCAAACACAGCAGAAGCAGCGATCATAACGTCGCTGTGCTACATGTTCAGAGAGCAGGGAGCCGCGCTTAGCGCTGGCTCCTTGCTCTCCTGCAGCACACATCGGGTTAATTAACCCGATGTGTGCTGCAGCTACATGTCACAGTTCAGAGAGCAGGGAGCCGCGCTTAGCGCTGGCTCCTTGCTCTCCTGCAGCACACATCGGGTTAATTAACCCGATGTGTGCTGCAGCTACATGTCACAGTGCAGAGAGCAGGGAGCCGCGTGCACTGCTTAGCGCTGGCTCCTTGCTACAGTATACATCGGGTTAATTACCCGATGCATACTGCAGCCACATGTCACAGTGCAGGAGCCGGCGCTGGCAGCAAGAGCGGAGGCTGGTAACCAGCGTAAACATCGGGTAACCAGGGAAAGGTCTTCCCTTGGTTACCCGATGTTTACGCTGGTTACAGCTTACCGCAGCTGCCAGTGCCGGCTCCTGATCGCTTCATTTCGTCGCTCTCTCGCTGTCACACACAGCGATGTGTGTGTCACAGCGGGAGAGTGACGACCAAAAAATGAAGCTGGACATTCAGCAACGACCGGCGACCTCACAGCAGGGGCCAGGTCGTTGCTGGATGTCACACACAGCGACAGCGACGGGACGTCGCTGCAACGTCACAGAAAATGGTGACGTAGCAGCGACGTCGTTGTCGTCGTCGTTATGTGTGACACCAGCTTTAGGATCCGAGCGATTTTAAAAATACCCGAGTACCGGACCCGGGCCTGGAGTTCTCAGGGAACTCCGGATAATGATCCGGAACCTTTGGAAATAAAAAATAAATAAAGGAAAATTAAATAAAATAAGATTAAAGCAGGCGCGTTATAACAATAGCAGCCCACAGCAACCCAGGATTGTCACATCCATTATATGTGACAATCCTGGCACTTTACCCGGCTCTTCCCGATTGCACTGGTGCAGTAGCAATCAGGCTAATAAGGGGTTAATAACAGCTCACAGCTGCCACTAAGCTCTAGATTAGTAATGGCAGGGTCTATGAAAACCCTACCCCCATTACTAATCTGGAAGTGAAAAGAAATAAACACAAACACAAAATAAGATAAAAACAATACCCTATTTCACTCCTTTATTAACCCCAAAAACACGCAGGTCTGTGGTAATCCACACGAGGGCCAATGACTATTCCAATTGCCTTTCTACACCGCCATCGGAGGCCCCGTAACGCGATCATGGGAAGCCGATGGTTGCCATGGTAGCACAGGGTTATGTGATGACTCCTGTCGCTATCATGACTCACATCCTGCTACAGCCGGCTGGCTTTAACAGGACAGCAGCATTTCAGCTGATCAGAGCTCTGCCGCTCTGATCAGCAGAAATGAACAAGCGATCAGACGGCTAATCCTTACCCCTAGAGAGACTATTAAAATAAAAAAATAGTAAAAAAAAAGGTTTATAGAATTAAAAAAACAACTAAAAGTTTAAATCATTCTCCATTCGCCCCACTAAAAATCAAAGGGTTAAAAAAATAATAAATATACACTCATTTGGTATCGCAGAGTTCAGAAATGCCCAGTCTATCAAAATCTAAAATGAATCAATTAGATCGGTAGATGGCGTAGCCGTAAAAAAAAATCCAACTGGCAAAGTTACGTTTTTTGGTCTTCGCAAATTTTCAGCAAAATGCAATACCAGGGAGTCAAAACGTAGCATCTGCGCAAAAATGGTACAGCTAAAAATGCAAACAAATAAGCCATCAGTGAGCCCCATATCCCGAAAAATGAGAACACTACAAGTTGCAGAAAATGCCGCAGAAAGTGCTCCAATTTTTTGGACAAACCTTTTTTTAACCCCTTATATAAAAGTAAACCTAAACATGTTTGGTATCAACGAACTCATACCAACCTGAAGTATCACACCCACCCATCAGTTTTACCATACAGTGAACACGGTGAATAAAGTACCCCATAAACCATTGTCCAATCACACTTTTTTGTAATTTTTCCGCACATGGAAATTTTGTGCTGTTTTCCAGTACCATATATGGTAAAACTCATGGTTTCACTTAAAAGACCAATACGTCCCGCAAAAAACAAGCCCTCTTATGGCAAGATTGACGGGAAAAATAAAAAACTTACGACTCTCGGAAAAAGGGGAGCAAAAAACAAAAACGGAAAAATCGTCCAGTGGTTAGGGGGTTAAAGGTGGGATTCCGTGAGCCCATCAGGGACATTGAGAAAACAAAGACTCTGCATGAGACGGAACACCTAAAAACCCTACCAAAACATTTTCAATTGTACCATAAATCTGACTCAAGCAAATTAAAGGAGTTGTCCGACATGACGTTGGCATAGTGGAGTCCTGGTGACCCCTTAACTGCTACCATACCCCCTAATACTTAACCCCTTATTGAAATGACCACAGACACATAGTTGGATAAAATGGCCACAGCAGCCTTTTATTTAACATAACTTATAAAAAACATTTATAAAACAGGGGGTTGTGGTCCTCGAAGCTCAAACAATCTGGTGATCACCCAATACTCCAATCCTACCTTCCCCCTCAAACCCCATTACTCCCAGCCGCAACCACAAACTCGGGAGCACCAAACAAATATGAGGGGAAAGGGTTAAACCACCAAACCGGGAACCGACCCCACCAAGCCGATGTTCCCCCCATGATCACCAGACCACTCCCCAAACCAGTAATTAACGGGGGGGATTCCACCTCCATTGGGACCCCCCAATCCAATTTTCACCAACTTCGAGGACCCCACCCCCACCACCCCTGCCACTATGACCCAGACAAACAAAACAAAATAAAACAAAACAAAACAAAAGGGGAGGGTGGGCGGGACAACTACTTCAGCTGCAGCCGCAGCAATGCCTGGCTTTTCCCCGCTCCCAACTAACGGTCCCTAAACCCCCACCCCTTTTCCCTCTTCACCCTATCCCCCCTAGCCACGTCATGCCGGCCTCCACCTACCCCCTGGGGAGGGGGTGGAGGTTCCAGCCGGGCACTTGACGTTGGCATAGTGGAGTCCTGGTGACCCCTTAACTGCTACCATACCCCCTAATACTTAACCCCTTATTGAAATGACCACAGACACATAGTTGGATAAAATGGCCACAGCAGCCTTTTATTTAACATAACTTATAAAAAACATTTATAAAACAGGGGGTTGTGGTCCTCGAAGCTCAAACAATCTGGTGATCACCCAATACTCCAATCCTACCTTCCCCCTCAAACCCCATTACTCCCAGCCGCAACCACAAACTCGGGAGCACCAAACAAATATGAGGGGAAAGGGTTAAACCACCAAACCGGGAACCGACCCCACCAAGCCGATGTTCCCCCCACGATCACCAGACCACTCCCCAAACCAGTAATTAACGGGGGGGATTCCACCTCCATTGGGACCCCCCAATCCAATTTTCACCAACTTCGAGGACCCCACCCCCACCACCACAACGAGAGCGTTTTAACCCCCTCAAACGCTCGAGACCCCCCCTCTACCGGGCAATGCCATGGCCCGCTCAATACCCTCCTGAATTCCCAAAGACCACAAATCTGTCCCCACTGCATTCAGGTGAACCCCATCTGCCAACCAGTAATCCTGATCCACCGCCTCCAACTCAAAATGACGGACCGCCACCCCCCCATTCCTCACTACAAAACCCGAAATGGCCCGATTGATTTTTATACGGGTCTTATTCAGCCTTTCAACTGACCGAGCCCTACGCCATGTCCGCCTCGGGACAATCTCTGACCAGACCGTCCGAAGTCCTGGTACAGCCACCCACAGCCGAAGCAAATCATGTTTTATATCCCTAATCAACTCCCGGCCCGCCACCATTCCCACATCATTCCCCCCAACGTGCAGGACCAGAATATCCGGCGCCCGGTCCAATCGCATTGCCCTGTGCACCTCGGGCAACACCCGCATCCACCGCATGCCCCGGATACCCAACCACCGGAGTACCGCCACATTTCGTGCAAAGCCCAGCTGACGACCCTCCGATCGGATGTCTGCCCGGATCGCTGCCCAGTGCACAAAGGAGTGGCCCAATATCCAGACCAAAAGGGAAAAGTCCCCTGCAAAGGAAGACAACAAAAACATTACAGTACCATACCATAACACAACAAATCCAAAACTCCCCACCTCATAAGCCATGCTAAGGGCGCACATAACTCAAATATCTCCTGGATTCCCACCGACCTATCCTCCGTACTATCTCCGGACTCAACCCGCACACAGCCGCCTCAGTTGCCGCTCCAATCCTAAAAGAATGAGGCGCATAACAACCGGGATCCAAGCCAAGACCTTCCACACACCTCCGGAAAACTGCCCGAAACTGATAATTCGACAAGAAAGAACCATCCTCATGACAAAGCAACGGCCCATCTTCCCGCGGTCGCAACCCCCGAAACTCCCGCAAACACCGCACCGGACACATTGCCGATTCCGCCACCATCCCCAGTAACACCCGCCGTCCTCTGCCGGATTGATCCGTCTTGGACCTCCGGAGCCAAAATTCCACGCTGGTGTCAAATAAAAGAACATCTCGCGCCTGAATCCCCCCGGAACCTTGCCGACTAACCGCCACCAATTCCCCAATCCGGAGCGCCCCGAAAAACGCAAACGAAAACGCCAGCCGAAACAAAATAACCTCAAAAACAGACGAACACACCGCACTCAGGTGGGCCCCCAATCGCTCCAAGAGAGCAAAAGACACTGGCCTCCTTCTATCCCCACAACTCTGCCCCCGGCGAAACCCCCTCAACGCCTGCCGCACCAAAAAGTTTTTTGTCAAATCCGGCCTATTCCGCAACTTAAACCCAAAGGCCAGGCCCGCCACCACCCGACCCACCTTCGCCTGGGACCAACCCCATGCCGACCACCGCCCAATCCACAAGAGTAACACGCCTACCTGATCCTCCACCGACCGAATCAAACCAAAAGACTGCACCCAAAACTCCCATTGCTGCCACGCCTGCTGATAAGCCGTCCAGGTCGCCTCAGCCAACGATCCTCTGATCAAATGTCCAACTGCCCTCATACCACACTCCAAAGTTCGGGAGGGCACTGCAATCCCACGGCCATCGCCCCCGGCGCCAATTCCCTGAAGCGATCCCACTGGAAACGAGAGAGAGCATCAGCAATAGAGTTCAACACCCCCGGCACATGCGACGCAGACACACAAGCATTGATAGACAAACAGGCCAGCACTAATCTCCGCAAAACTTTAATCACCGGAGGGGAATTGGCCGAGATATTGTTAATTGCTAACACGACCCCCATGTTATCACAGTAAAACCGCACCCGCCTGTTCCGAAAATGCTCCTGCCACAGAGTCACTGCCACCAAAATAGGAAAGATTTCCAACAGCACCAAATTCTTCACCAGCCCTGCCGACCGCCAAACCTCCGGCCATCCCTCTGCACACCACTCTCCTCCAAAATAAGCCCCAAAACCCTGACCCCCAGATGCATCAGTAAACAAGTCCAACTCCGAATTACCCACTAGAGGCTCCATGAAGAGGGACCGCCCGTTATAGTCCGCCAAAAAACGCCCCCACACCTCTAAATCCGCCTTGACGTCGGCCGACAGACGCACAAAATGATGAGGCACTAGCACCCCCGCAGTGGCCATCGCAAGCCGCCGTGAAAAAATCCGCCCCATCGGCATCACCCGACACGCAAAATTGAGTCTGCCCAGCAACGATTGCACCTCCCTCAGGGAAAGCTTTTTGACCCTCAGTGCCCTCGCTACCTGCTCCCTGAGAGCGACCACCTTATCCGCCGGTAACCGAAACTCCCACTTGTCCGAATCAATAACAATGCCAAGAAAAGAAATACATGTCCCCGGACCCTCTGTCTTCCCCGGCGCCAACGGGACTCCAAAACGCTGAGCTACCCACTCGATCGTTGCAAGCAAACTCTGGCAAACCCCCGCATCCCCTGGACCAACACAGAAAAAAATCGTCTAAATAGTGAATAACAGACTGCAAACCCGAAACATCCCTAACCACCCACTCCAAAAAGGAACTAAATGCCTCAAACAATGAACAGGACAACGAGCATCCCATGGGCAGGCATCTGTCAACAAAATAATTCCCTTCCCAAAAACAGCCGAGCAAGCGGACACTGTCCGGATGAACCGGCAACAACCGAAATGCGGATTCAATGTCCGTCTTAGCCATCAGAGCCCCCCGTCCACACCGCCGCACCCAGGCCGCCGCTTCATCAAACGACGTATACACCACCGAGCATAGCTCAGGATCTATACCATCATTCACCGATCCCCCCCCCCCGCGGGTAAGATAAGTGGTGAATCAGCCGAAACTTATTCGCCTCCTTCTTCGGCACCACCCCCAACGGTGAAACCACCAGATCCGGAAAAGGCGGGGACCGAAACGGCCCCGCCATACGCCCCAAAGACACCTCTTTTTCCAACTTCTCCCGTACCACCTCCGGATGCTGGCTTGCCGACTGTAAATTCTTAAAACACCCCTGCCCCGGACCTGCTCCCGAAGGAATGCGAAAACCGAATTGAAAACCCTTCGCTAGCAACTCTGCCTCCTCCCTCCTAGGAAACCTATTTAGGTAAGGGAGCATCTCTCGAAGCTTCACTGGAGTCTCCCCCTTTTGAATTACCAGGCCCCCCCTTGACCCTGCTACGTCGGAAACACTTTGACGCCCCGTGATTGGTGCCGCTACAGTGTGAGCAGTGGTGTTTAAACTTACACTGCTCCCCAAACTTGCACTGGCCCTCATTGAAGAGCCAGCAAAGTCCTGATTTCTGCGATCCCTGTTGACCTCCGGCTCCCCCGCCGGCCTGCTGGCCGTACCGCCCCCCAGCCTGGCCGGAAGCCCCGGCCGCCCCTGGAAAGGATTGCCCATACCGAGTCGGTGCCATGACCCGCAACCAGAGCCCAATATCCTTCTGGTCCCATCTTATGGATGGCCGAATGGCTTTCCGCTGACGAAACTGTTCGTCGTACCGCAACCAGGCCTGCCCCCCATACACCCTATAAGCTTCCCCTATAGAATCCAAATAGCAGAAAAGGTGCGAACAGTTGTCCGCCGCCTTTTCCCCTATTACACTGGCTAAAATTGCAAACGCTTGCAGCCAGTTTGTGAACGTCTGAGGGATCAACCGCCACCGCCGCTTCTCCTCATCCTCTTTTTTGTTGTCGTCTTTCTTGGGCTTGTCCAAATTAAATTTCTCTAACGGCAACAAAGAGAAGATTTCCACATAATCATCCCTCCAAATTTTTTCCCTAACTTCCTTCTTTAAATGCGAGCCCAGCGGCCCCTCAAAACACACATAAACCTCCCCCCTTGCCTTATCATCCAAATGAATCCGATCCTTGTCTTTTTCCGTCTGCACAGAAACCGACACTGGATCGGACCCCCGCCGTACCTCCGCCGCACTCGCCGCCGCCACCCCCACACCCGGGACCCCGGATCCCACCCACGCCGACGCACAACTTCCGACACTCCCGCTCCCCTCCAGCCGCGCCAACAACTGCCTTACTTCCGACAAAACCTCCACAACCCCTAGTGACCCCGGCGGCGCCGCCTGCCCCTGAGCCGTCCCAGCCCCAGCCGGACCCACTGCACTACCTAACACATCATTAGTCAAAGAAGACAAACAAGACACAGAGCTGTACTCACCAAGCTGCGCAGGAGCTGTGATCCCGCCAGCCGTCACTCCAGAATCCTGCCGTCCAGCCGTCACTGGCCCCGTGTCCCTCTCCTGTCTGACGTCCTCCACTGGTCCGATCGGCGAAGGGAACCTCGGATCGGTCGGTCCCGAGCCCAATCCAGGTGGTCCACGCACCGCCGCTCCTGGATCCCGACCACCAGGCTGCTGTTGAGACCCAGAGCAGTCCTGCCCTGGCCCGCCGACCTCCTGCCAGGGATCCCGCCGTCCGTCCTGCGTGTCCCGTGCCGACCAGCCAGGCCGCCCGACCGGAACATCGCCAGTGCGGCCCGCCGCAGCCTCCAGGTCCTCCTGACGCCAGGTAGCAGCAGGCCCCTCCCCCCTATCGGGCCGAGGCCTGCTAACCACCGCCGACCTCAGCCGCGGACGTGAATTCCTCCCGGCCCGGAGGGGGCTCCCAAGGCTGGACACCCCCCCCACCGCCGGAGGGTCCCTAATGGGGCTTCTCCGCTGCCGCTGAGGCCCCGCAGGCACTGCACTGGGCAGCCCCGACTCTAACCGCGGCCTGCGAGCAGGCCGCGCCTGCCCTGTGGCCCGCCCGGAACCGCCGGGAGAGAGACGCTCCGGAGGCCTGGACCGACGGCATGGCCGCTCCCTGATAGCCGGAGAGACCTCCGCGGCCGGCCCCGGAGCCCCCCCCGACCGCCGACCGCAACGAGCGGGCCGCGCCTGCGGCCTGGCCGGGGGAGCCGCACCCGACACCACGCCACCAGCCAGCACTGACCGCAGCTGCTCCTCCAGCCAGCCGGATGGATGGCGCCGGGCCGCCCCCCGCAGCTCCTCCAACAGACCGTCCATGGTAGGTGAAACGGTCACTTTTTTTTTTTTTTTTTTCTTTTGACAGCAGTGTCTGTGACGCCAGACAACTACTTCAGCTGCAGCCGCAGCAATGCCTGGCTTTTCCCCGCTCCCAACCTAACGGTCCCTAAACCCCCACCCCTTTTCCCTCTTCACCCTATCCCCCCTAGCCACGTCATGCCGGCCTCCACCTACCCCCTGGGGAGGGGGTGGAGGTTCCAGCCGGGCACTTTAGCTTACCAAAAAATGTTGAGTTTATCTGTGCTGTATTGTCATGTAAAACACCCCTACATTGTTATTTTTTGTTTTCTAACTTTTGTTCCTATTGAATCATCCCTTTATTCTCTGCAGTTCTTTGTTTACATTTTGCTCCAGCAAACTGACCACTTCCTGTGCAAAACCTCAGTCAGAGCTGGCACTGCCCGGCCTCAGTGTCCAGCCCTGTCCCCTGCCCGCCCCCTGCACACACATTCCCTGTCAGTATTCTACCCCAGCACCTGATCTGTTATCACTCTAGCAATGAAAATAACAGCCCCACATCGGGCTCTGCGCCACACACACACACACACACACACACACACACACACAACGCATGCACGCACACATCGGGCTCTGCGCCACACACACACACATCGGGCTCTGCGCCACACACATACACACACACACAAACACACACACATCGGGCTCTGCGCCACACACATCAGGCTCTGCAACCCTCCCCCACACACACACACACACACACAAACACACACACGGCGCTCTGTAGCGACCTCCCCCTCACCATCGTTCTGTACCGACCCCTACCCCCATAGGGAACACATGTAGGCTACATTCACATGACCGTTCCATTTTTGCGGTCCGCAAAAAATGGCCAATTTTTTCACGGATACATCCGTGTCCTCCTTCTTTTTGCGGACCGCAAAAAACGGAAGCAGCAAGAAAGATAAATAGATGAGTAGATATAGAGATGAATAGATAGATATAGAGACAGAGAGATAGAGGGATGAATGAATGAACAGAGGGTTAGACAGATAGATAGACAGATAGATAGATAAATAGATAGATAGATAGATACATAGATAGATAGATGAGAAAGACATATAATGTCCTACCCCCCTGCATATTCTAAGCTGGCACCCTTTAGTGACTTTCATGTGGCACTAAAGTGTGCTTAGCCTTGCATTTATCCAAAAAATAAATAAAAAATAATTTAAAAAAAACATACTTTTGTAGCCAGCTAGGGTAAAGCAGATGGTTGCAGCCTGCAAACCACAGCTGGCAGCTTCACCTTGGCTGGTAATCCAAAACAGAGGGCACCCCACGCTGTTATTTTAAATTAAATAAATAGTTTAAAATAAAAAACATGGGGTCCCCCCCAAATTGGATCACCAGCCAAGTTAAAGCAGACAGCTGTGGTCTGGTATTCTCAGACTAGGGAGGCCCACTGTTATTGGACACTCCCCAGCCTAAAAATAGCAGGCCACAGCCGCCCCAGAAGTGGCACATCCATTAGATGTGCCAATCCTGGTGCTTCGCCCCAACTCACCAACTCATCCCGTGCCCTGGTGCGGTGGCAAACGGGGTAATATATGGGGTTGATGACAAATGTGTAATGTCACCTGGCATCAAGCCCTGGGGTTAGTGATGTCACGCGTCTATCAGATATCCGACATCACAAACCCAGTCAGTAATAAAAAAAAAAAAAAAAAAAAAATAGTTTTATTTGAAAAGAAGGGAATTTTGTTACTTACCGTAAATTCCTTTTCTTCTAGCTCCTATTGGGAGACCCAGACGATTGGGTGTATAGCTACTGCCTCCGGAGGCCACACAAAGCATTACACTAAAAAGTGTAAGGCCCCTCCCCTTCTGGCTATACACCCCCCGTGGGATCACGGGATGCTCAGTTTTAGTGCTGAAGCAAGAAGGAGGAAAGCCAATAACTGGTTTAAACAAATTCACTCCGAAGTAACATCGGAGAACTGAAAACCGTTCAACATGAACAACATGTGTATCCAAAAAAACCCAAAAATCCCGAAGGACAACAGGGCGGGTGCTGGGTCTCCCAATAGGAGCTAGAAGAAAAGGAATTTACGGTAAGTAACAAAATTCCCTTCTTCTTCGGCGCTCCATTGGGAGACCCAGACGATTGGGACGTCCAAAAGCAGTCCCTGGGTGGGTAAAGAAATACCTCACGTTAGAGCTGCAAGACAGCCCTCCCCTATGGGGAGGCAACTGCCGCCTGCAGGACTCTTCTACCTAGGCTGGCGTCCGCCGAAGCATAGGTATGCACCTGATAATGTTTGGTGAAAGTGTGCAGACTCGACCAGGTAGCTGCCTGGCACACCTGTTGAGCCGTAGCCTGGTGTCGTAATGCCCAGGACGCACCCACGGCTCTGGTTGAGTGGGCCTTTAGCCCTGAAGGAACCGGAAGCCCAGCAGAACGGTAGGCTTCAAGAATTGGTTCTTTGATCCATCGAGCCAGGGTGGCTTTGGAAGCCTGCGACCCTTTGCGCTTACCAGCGACAAGGACAAAGAGTGCATCCGAGCGGCGCAGGGGCGCCGTGCGGGAAATGTAGATTCTGAGTGCTCTCACCAGATCTAACAAATGTAAATCCTTCTCATACCGATGAACTGCATGAAGACAAAAGGAAGGCAAGGAGATATCCTGATTTAGATGAAAAGAGGATACCACCTTAGGGAGAAACTCCTGAATGGGGCGCAGCACTACCTTGTCCTGGTGGAAGACCAGGAAAGGAGCCTTGGATGACAGCGCTGCTAGCTCAGACACTCTCCGAAGAGATGTGATCGCTACCAGAAAAGCCACTTTCTGCGATAGTCGAGAAAGTGAAACATCCCTCAGAGGCTCGAAGGGCGGCTTCTGGAGGGCAACTAGTACCCTGTTCAGATCCCATGGATCTAACGGCCGCTTGTACGGGGGTACGATATGACAAACCCCCTGCAGGAACGTGCGCACCTTAGAAAGTCGTGCTAGACGCTTCTGAAAAAAGACGGATAGCGCCGAGACTTGCCCTTTAAGGGAGCCGAGCGACAAACCTTTTTCTAACCCAGATTGCAGGAAAGAAAGAAAAGTAGGCAATGCAAATGGTCAGGGAGACACTCCCTGAGCAGAGCACCAGGATAAGAATATCTTCCACGTTCTGTGGTAGATCTTAGCAGACGTGGGCTTCCTAGCCTGTCTCATGGTGGCAACGACCCCTTGGGATAATCCTGAAGACGCTAGGATCCAGGACTCAATGGCCACACAGTCAGGTTCAGGGCCGCAGAATTCCGATGGAAAAACGGCCCTTGGGACAGTAAGTCTGGTCGGTCTGGTAGTGCCCACGGTTGGCCGACCGTGAGATGCCACAGATCCGGGTACCACGACCTCCTCGGCCAGTCTGGAGCGACGAGTATGACGCGGCTGCAATCGGATCTGATCTTGCGTAGCACTCTGGGCAAGAGTGCCAGAGGTGGAAACACATAAGGGAGCCGGAACTGCGACCAATCTTGCACCAAGGCGTCTACCGCCAGAGCCCTTTGATCGCGAGACCGCGCCATGAAGGTCGGGACCTTGTTGTTGTGCCGAGACGCCATTAAGTCGACGTCCGGCACCCCCCAGTGGCAACAGATTTCCTGAAACACGTCCGGGTGAAGGGACCACTCCCCTGCGTCCATACCCTGGCGACTGAGGAAGTCTGCTTCCCAGTTTTCCACGCCCGGGATGTGAACCGCGGATATGGTGGATGCTCTGTCCTCCACCCACATCAGAATCCGCCGGACTTCCTGGAAGGCTTGCCGACTGCGTGTCCCTCCTTGGTGGTTGATGTATGCCACCGCTGTGGAGTTGTCCGACTGAATTCGGATCTGCTTTCCTTCCAGCCACTGTTGGAAGGCTAGTAAGGCCAGATACACTGCCCTGATTTCCAGAACATTGATCTGAAGGGTGGACTCCTGCTGAGTCCACATACCCTGAGCCCTGTTGTGGAGAAAAACTGCTCCCCACCCTGACAGACTCGCGTCTGTCGTGACTACTGCCCAGGATGGGGGTAGGAAGGATCTTCCCTGTGATAATGAGGTGGGAAGAAGCCACCATTGCAGAGAGTCCTTGGCCGTCTGGGAAAGGGAGACTTCCCTGTCCAGGGATGTTGACTTTCCGTCCCATTGGCGGAGAATGTCCCACTGAAGTGGGCGCAGATGAAACTGCGCAAACGGGACTGCCTCCATTGCTGCCACCATCTTCCCTAGGAAGTGCATGAGGCGCCTTAAGGGGTGCGACTGACCTTGAAGGAGAGACTGCACCCCTGTCTGTAGTGACCGCTGCTTGTCCAGCGGAAGCTTCACTATCGCTGAGAGAGTATGAAACTCCATGCCAAGATACGTTAGTGATTGGGTCGGTGACAGATTGGACTTTGAAAAGTTGATGATCCACCCGAAAGTCTGGAGAGTCTCCAGCGCAACATTCAGGCTGAGTTGGCATGCCTCTTGAGAGGGTGCTTTTACAAGCAGATCGTCTAAGTAAGGGATCACCGAGTGTCCCTGAGAGTGCAAGATTGCTACCACTGCCGCCATGACCTTGGTGAAAACCCGTGGGGCTGTCGCCAGACCAAATGGCAGAGCTACGAATTGAAGATGGTCGTCTCCTATCACGAAACGTAGAAAGCGTTGGTGCTCTGTAGCAATCGGCACGTGGAGATAAGCATCTTTGATGTCTATCGATACAAGGAAATCTCCTTGAGACATTGAGGCAATGACAGAGCGGAGGGATTCCATCCGGAACCGCCTGGCGTTCACATGCTTGTTGAGCAGTTTTAGGTCCAGAACAGGACGGAATGAGCCGTCCTTTTTTGGCACCACAAAGAGATTGGAGTAAAAACCTTGCCCTTGTTCGGGATGTGGGGAAGTTCTGAAGAACCGAGACGGAGGACGAGAACTGAATTCTATCCTGTACCCGTGAGACAAAATGTCTGTTACCCACCGGTCCTTGACCTGTGGCAGCCAAATGTCGCAAAAGCGGGAGAGCCTGCCACCGACCGAGGATGCGGAGAGAGGAGGCCGAAAGTCATGAGGCAGCCGGCTTGGAAGCGGTTCCTCCGGTTGCTTTCTTGGGGCGTGAGTGAGCCCGCCAGGCATCTGAGCTCCTTTGCTCCTTCTGAGTCCCTTTGGACGAGGAGAATTGGGGCTTGCCCGAGCCTCGAAAGGACCGAAACCTCGACTGCCACTTCCTCTGTTGAGGTTTGCTTGATCTGGGCTGGGGTAAGGAGGAGTCCTTACCCTTGGACTGTTTAATGATTTCAGCCAATTGCTCACCAAACAGTCTGTCTCCAGATAGTGGCAAGCTGGTTAAACATTTCTTGGAAGCAGAATCTGCTTTCCATTCCTTTAACCACAAGGCTCTGCGCAAAACCACAGAGTTGGCGGACGCCATTGAGGTACGGCTCGTAGAGTCCAGTACCGCATTGATAGCGTAGGTCGCAAACGCAGACATTTGCGTAGTTAAGGACGCCACTCGCGGCACTGCTGGACGTATGATAGAGTCCACCTGTGCCAGACCAGCGGAAATAGCTTGGAGTGCCCACACGGCCGCGAATGCTGGAGCAAACGACGCGCCGATAGCTTCATAGACAGATTTCAACCAAAGGTCCATCTGTCTGTCATTGGCATCTTTAAGTGAAGCCCCATCCTCCACTGCAACTATGGATCTAGCCGCAAGCCTGGATATTGGGGGATCCACCTTTGGACACTGGGTCCAGCGTTTGACCACGTCAGGGGGAAAGGGATAACGTGTATCCTTAAGACGTTTGGAGAAACGCTTGTCTGGATAAGCATGATGTTTCTGGACTGATTCTCTGAAGTCAGAGTGGTCCAGAAAAGTACTCAATTTACGCTTGGGATACCGGAAATGGAACTTCTCCTGCTGTGCAGCTGCCTCCTCTGCTGAAGGGGCTGGGGGAGAAATATCCAACAGTCTATTGATGGCCGCTATAAGGTCATTTACCATAGCGTCACCATCAGGGGTATCTAGATTGAGAGCGGTGTCAGGATTAGATTCCTGATCACCCACCTCTGCCTCCTCATACAGAGACTCTTCTCGCTGAGACCCTGACCAGTGTGATGACGTCGAGGGTCTTTCCCAGCGAGCCCGCTTAGGCTGCCTGGGACTCTCATCCGAGTCAGAGTCTTCAGCCTGTGATGCCTGGGACCCCCTTGAAGTACGGATTAGTTCCAACTGAGGGGGACCGGGGAGCATAGACACAGCCGTGTCCATGGTCTGAGTAACTGGCCTGGACTGCAAGGTCTCCAGGATTTTTGTCATAGTCACAGACATCTTATCAGCAAAAATTGCAAATTCTGTCCCCGTCACCGGGGCAGGGTTCACAGGCGTCTCTGCCTGGGCCACTACTACCATAGACTCTGGCTGCCGAAGTGGCACAGGGATTGAACATTGCACACAATGGGGGTCATTGGAACCTGCCGGTAGATTAGCCCCACATGCGGCACAAGCAGTGCATACCGCCTGTGCCTTGGCACCCTTGCGTTTTGCGGATGACATGTTGTTGTCTCCTCAGAGCAATATAGGGTATAAGCCAAGAAGCGACTGTACAGTGCAATATAAATATATATGGTACAGGGAAAAAGTGCACCAAATAACACTGTGGCACTAGTGGGGCCAGCACTTATGTGCAGCTTACCGCCCGCATAAACGCGGGTGTGTGGTCGCCAGAGCCCCTTGTCTGAGTCCCCCAGAGCCTGTGTCCGTTCTCCAGCCAGACTGCATGCAGGAATGGCTGCCGGCGTCCTGTGGAGAGGGGCGGGCCCTGGGCGTGTTGAGACCAAGATTGGGAAACTTGCGTCCCCACTGTGCCCAGTGAGAGGGCTGGAGTATGTAAATAAGACTCCAGCCCTCGGCGCTGACTATAGACCAGCGTCTCTCCCTTTCCCTGATTGACAGGGTGGGGGCGGGAACGAAGCAGAGCTAGGCCGCAAAAGCCGGGGACTAGATTTATGAGCGCTGCCGCCGTAAAAGCGCGGTCAGCGCGAGTCCCCGGCGCACTACAAGTCCCAGCCGCGCCGCCGCTCCCGGAGCGGCCGGCGCGGTAGTTCCCCAACACTTAAAATCACTCAGCTAAGCTGCAGTGACTCTAACCCGAGCGCGCAGCGCTACTGCCCCCGGCGCACTAGCACACCCAGCAAGTCTGGAGTGTGCGTGGCCTGTCTGTGCGGGGACACAGAGTACCTGAATGTTGCAGGGCCTTGTCCCTGACGGTACTCAGCTCCTTCAGCAGGGTCTCTGGGTCTGTGGATGGAGCCCGGCCTCAGAGTTTGGGGGCCGGTAAGATCCCACTTCCACAGAGCCCCTCAGGGGGATGGGGAAGGAAAGCAGCATGTGGGCTCCAGCCTCCGTACCCGCAATGGGTACCTCAACCTTAACAAACCGCAAGTGGGGTGAGAAGGGAGCATGCTGGGGACCCTATATAGGCCCTCTTTTCTTCCATCCGATATAGTCAGCAGCTACTGCTGACTAAACAGTGGAGCTATGCGTGGATGTCTGACCTCCTTCGCACAAAGCTTGAAAACTGAGCATCCCGTGATCCCACGGGGGGTGTATAGCCAGAAGGGGAGGGGCCTTACACTTTTTAGTGTAATGCTTTGTGTGGCCTCCGGAGGCAGTAGCTATACACCCAATCGTCTGGGTCTCCCAATGGAGCGCCGAAGAAAACACTCCTCAAAACATTCCCTCATTCACCAATTTATTCAAAAGAAAAACAAATCCAGGTCCGGCATAATCCAATAAGGGGGTCCCATGACGATCCATACCATAGTCAATGTCCCAGTCAATGAAGAACAGAATGTTCCTCATTGGCTGGGAGAGTAATGCAGTGACCTGAGCTAACATCAATAGCCCAGGTCACTGCAGGGGATGCCGAGCGCTGCTATCAGGAGGTTAGATGAAATCATTACCTGCGGTGACGATCTTCGCTTCACTCCTGTCAGATCTGTCCCTGACTTCTATGCCCACCGCGTTCTCAGCAGTATCGCCTGAGACGTCACCGCTAGTGACGTGAGAACGCTGCGGCATAGAAGGCACTGACAGCGCTGACAGGAGTGAAGCCAAGATCGTCACAGCAGGCAATGATATCATCTAACATCCCTGCCTGCGCTGCAATGTGAGAGGCTGCTGAGCCTGCAATGAAGGCAGCCGCAGGGCTGGAGCGGGACACAGACTGCACGGGCACTCCTGCTATCCTGAGCAGGGGGCCTGGTGCTGGCGGTGACACCGTGGGCGGGGAGAGTACGGGGTGCGGAGGAATGTGTGGGAGGGTGCAGGGAAGAGGGGCGGGGACTCCACACACTGTACCCGCCCAGCAGGGCGGCAACATGCAGTTCCAAATTTGCATGTCAACATGGTCCTGCCCATGTTGACATGAAATGACCGAAGCAGCAAAATCGCGGCAGGAGCGATCACATGACCGCTCTGAGCCGGGGGAGAAAGGCTGACAGCAGGGCAGGTAAGTGGTCACTAGCTACTTACCTGCCCCAATAGGGTAATAATGAAGAAAAGTCAAAATAAGCCGGATAACCCCTTTAATTATAAAGGCCATATATCAGAGGTTAGAGGTGGTAACCTATTTAACCTCATAACGACGGCCGTACGACTTAAAGCGGCGGCAAAACAGGGTACTTATTCTGTTCCGCCGCTTTAAAGCGGCGGCCCGAAAAAACCCTGTAGCGCCCCCCAGCGACCGAAAATCTCGGGGGTTTCAGCTACCGGGGGTAGCTGAGACCCCCCAGATTATGAATCGGGGTGTTTTTTTTGGACCCCGATCATGTGATCGGCGGTATACACCGTATACCGACGAACACATGAAAAAAAAAGAAATGGCCGGTAAAACTGATTTCTTTTTCATCTGACATGATCAAACATGTCAGATGAGAAAGAAATCTAACCCCCTAGTGCCCCCAAAGCCCCCGGTACCGGAGAGTCCCCCCACCCCCACCCCTACCCCCACCGGACATCCAAAATGGCGCCGAAGCGCACAGAAAACTGCCGCCGGCGCCGGCTCTGCAGTCATTTCCCTCCGATCTGAAATGATCAAACATTTCAGATCGGAGGGAAATGTCCTCCCCCTGACCCCTCCTCCGGTCCACCGGAGCCCTCTGGTCACCGGAGCCCCCTCCGGTTCTCCAGAGCCACCACCCCCCTCCCCCCTCCGGAGCGTGGAAGATGGCGGCGCACAGCGCGCGGCCGCCTTCATTCTGCTCTTTCTGCCGCATGTGACACGTCACATGCGGCAGAAAGGTGTCCCCAGGTCCCACTAGGTCACCCCCCGTCACCCCCCGTCACCCCCCCCCCCAAGCCCCCGGTTATACGTTACCTGTCTGCCGCTCCGGGCCCGCGATCGCCGCCTCCTTCTTCAATGCTGGCGGCGCATGCGCAGACAGCGGCTGTCAGCTGGATCCCTGCAAGCAGGAATCCTGCTGACGTCGCTGATGCACAGGCTCCACTGTGGACCGGGGGAGGGTGAGTGCAGTGATCTGCAGCCACACTCCTCACATGGAGAGGCTGCTGTTCCAGAAAATGGGGGGTACGTTCTGTGAGCGTGCCCCTCATATTCTGGAATGAGGTTACTGCAGGTCACTCTGCCCTAGGTTGGACCGGAGCAGTGTGAGTGCAGTATTCTCAGATTACTGCACCCACACTGCTCATGGAGAGCTTGCTCTTCCAGAAAATGGGGGATACGTTCCCTGAACGTGCCCCCCATATTCTAGAAGATCCAGAGCCGGCGTGGGACCTCCAAAATGGATTACAGCGACCGGAATTTCTTTATTTTCAATAAATTGGTAAAAGAGGAATGTTTCGGGGAGTGTTTTTTCAAATAAATTTTTTTTTTGTCTTTTTTTTTTCTATTACTGACTGGGTTAGTGATGTCGGGTATCTGTTCAGATGCCGTGACATCACTAACCCCAGGGCTTGATGCCAGGTGACATTACAGCTGGTATCAACCCCATATATTACCCCGTCTGCCACCGCACCAGGGCGCGGGATGAGCTGGGGCGAAGCGCCAGGATTGGCGCATCTAATGGATGCGCCACTTCTGGGGCGGCTGCGGCCTGCTATTTTTAGGCTGGGAAGAGTCCAATAACCATGGCTCTTCCCACCCTGAGAATACCAGACCCCAGCTGTCCGCTTCACCTTGGCTGGTGATCTAATTTGGGGGGGACCCCACGTTTTTTTTTTTTTTTAAAAAACGCCTGGGGAGCCCTCCAAATTGATCACCAGCCAAGGTGAAGCTGTCAGCTGTGGTTTGCAGGCTACATGGGTTCTCGGTAGCCCATGAGTATTTTTTTTTTTTAAATTCATTAAAAAATAAACAAAAACCCCAAACACATAACCCTAACTCTAGGGTTAGGGGGTAAAAAAAATAAAATGTGTGGACTCCCGCTGCATTTTCTATTGCTAAGGTAACCCAAGCAGCTACTGGCTGCTAACCCCCACTGCTTATATGACCTTCACTGGCAATGGAAAATCCAGGGAAGCCCTTTTTTTAACGTTTTTTGCCCAAAAACTAAAAAAAAAAGACAGCTTCACCCTGTTTTTGTATGCTAGCCAGGTACAGCAAGCAGGTACGCGCTGCCCCCAACCCCCAGCTGCCTATTTGTACCCGGTTGGGAACCAAAAATACAGGGAAGCCATTTTTTAAGTATTTCATGAATTTCATGAAATAATTAAAAAAAAACAAAAAACGACATGGGCTTCGGCCAATTTTTGTGACGAGCCAGGTACAACTAGGCAGCTGGGGATGGGAATATGCAGTGCAGGGTGGCCCAAGCTTTCTTGGCCCCCCCGCTGCGAATTGCAGTCAACAGTCGCCCCAGAATATGGCGCTTTCTTAAAAGCGCTATCTTCTGGCGTTGTGTCCAACATCTCTCCCAGCGGCCCTGGTGCCGGGTGGCACGTTGGGTAATAAGGGGTTAATACCAGCTTTGTTTTACCTGCTGGTATAAAGCCTGAGATTGCTAATGTCAGGCCAAGTTTGACCCGGCCATTAAGAATCTCCAATAAAGGGTTAAAAATAAGACATCACACAGAAAAAATACTTTATTAGAAAAAAATACACAGACACTTTATTAGAAATAAATACACAGACACACTTAGGGACGCCATCTTTATTACTCCCTCTCACCCCTTCACGATCCTGGTCTTCTGTCTGAGAGAGAGGGAAATTTCTGTATTGACCATGCCAAGCTGCTTTCTGGGCATGCTCAGTACAAAAAACAGGATTCTGTCTATCAGGGTCCGGCGACTTCCGGTACAGCAGGATCGGGGTCATTGAAATACATTGCAGGTACCACTGCATGTACTAATACAGATGGCCACCTGGTGGCGCTATAACAACACAAAAATATCACCCATGTAACGCAGCCTAAGCCTCAAAGGCTACCATTACTATTACCGATAGAGCTAACAGCCATGAATCATCGTGATCCGGACTCACCTATAAAGTGCACTTATAACTGGATGTTTTGAGTAGCCCTGACACGCGTTTCTCACCTGGCTTCCTCGCTTGAGGAAAGTGTAATGTGCATGTTTTATTATGTGGTGTCTTGGGCGAGATCGTCGCTGTTTGGGCGCGTGCAGGGGGTGGGACGCTGCACATAGAGTCCGCCTCATCCAGTCATTCCAGGGGAAGCGTGGATCGGAAGAATACTTCCACTAACGTCAGTTAACCCATGCATCCTTCTAAGGAAGCTCCTTTGGCGGGGACTCATGCTGAGGCAGCCCCGCACATGCGCACCCAACGAGACCATATCTACTACTGGCAAGTGAAAGGGCACGACCAGGGTGGTAAGAAAATCATCCAAACATAAGGAGAATCAGCCTTAGCCTAAAGAATATGACCATGTATAGTCCTTAAAAGATTTTCTAATGTCCCTATATCATGCAGAGACAAAATTCATATAGTAATATGTGTGTATATATATATACCCCTAGATTCTAAATGGACCTTGCGATACCACAAATTTTCAATCCTGTGGGACCACAGTCATGGCGCAGCTTGAAATGTCTCTGGATCATCCTCAGGGAATCAAGATCCACAACATCACACACCGCAATTATGTCCCTAACATGTTCCCTCGTGCGGACTCGTTGTTCCCTTGATGTTAACCCAATATAAATTAGGCTACAGTCACATACTGCATAATAGATAACGTGACTTTTACTGTATGATTTGCAACTTTTTATTTTATACTCTTTAGGTCCATCCCAAGTTGACAACATCTCTGGGCAGACAAAAGGAAAACAACCAAATTTGGGACTCCCTTTCTCAAAGCGAGATACCACCCTAGGTACGTAATGGTTCTTCACCAGCATATCCTTTAGGCTTTTCCCCCTTCTAACAGGTAAGAGTGGGCAATGAGTAAAACGTCGTTCAAACTCTGGTCGGTCTTCAGTAACGACCAGTGTTTGTTCAAGATCTGCCTGATCGCCCCCCTCTGACTGTTAACTTGGAGATGAAATGTATCTGTGAGGAAAAAGATTCTTCCCTCTTACTTGTTGATAATAATTGTACCCGTGGAGAACCCGTTTCTGTCTGGTACCCCATTTTTATATTATAGTCCAGAAAAACAATTGCCTCCCGATCTGCCTTATAGGTTAGTTTGATGTTATATGGGTTATTGTTCAACCAAGTCATGAAGCTCTGCAGTTCAGCACCGGTACCCCTCCAGATAATAAAGATGTCATCTATCTTACCACCTAGTGTAAAATTAATAGATTAGGGATAAGCCAAATGGATGACAATGTTTTAATTTTGTTACATACATTTTTCCTTCTGAGTCCTCTGATACCATACCAAAAAAATATTCAATGCTCATGATTCAAAAGATAGATTTTCAGCGTAGTTTCTCCTTGATGAAAAATGAACCTTGAAATGGTAGCCTCATTTTAACCAAAACCTGGTATTAATAATTGGACAAATTGAAGAAGGACATGGCATTTGATTTACGAGTAATGCAACAACCTTTTCCCAGTTGATCAGTTTTAGACATCCTTAAAATTATCATTAGTGATGACTAGATATGGGCGAATGCTAAAATATTCTGGTACGGAATGTTCAAATCCAATAATTTCTACATTTGTGTATTCATACCGAATAACGAACCCAATCCAAGTCAATGGGAAACTCGAATAATTTTCTAGAGGACCTTGGAAATAGGCCTGCGAGGGCTGTAAAAATATTGCAATTGATGGAAAATTGTTGAAACTGAATGGCAACAGCATGCGGAAGATGCCTGAATCTATTTCTGACTCACATTTTATTTCTGGGAGTAATTTTGCCAAAGTATTACGCCACTTTTATGGATAGTAGTGGTCACTCAGTTCAATGAGGTCACCTGAGGTCAGGTTATCTGCGATCATAGGTGGATGACAATGGGCAGCTCCAGCTGTGACCGCAAATAACCTAATTTACGTCACCACACATCGCTGCGACTCATTCTCTGCCTTAAGATCACAGCGGGTGGTCATATTCTATGCCCACGCGCTGTCACTTCAGATGTAGCAGAGCTGGAATCGTTATGGGACCTCGTGTGGATTACATTAGACCTGGGTGTTTTTGGGGTTAATAAAGGAGTGAAAGAGGGTGTTGTTTTTATCTTATTTTGTGTTTGTGTTTATTTATTTTCACTTACAGATTAGTAATGGGGGTAGGGTTTTCATAGACCCTGCCATTGCTAATCTAGGGCTTAGTGGCAGATGTGAGCTGTTATTAACCCCTTATTAGCCTGATTGCCACCGCACCAGGGGATTCGGGAAGAATCGGGTAAAGTGCCAGGATTGTCACATCTAATGGATGTGACAATCCTGAGTGGCTGTGGGCTGCTATTGTTATAACGCGCCTGCTTTATTCTTATTTTCTTTATTTTTCCTTTTTTTATTTCCAAAGGTTCCGGATCATTATCCGGAGTTCCCTGAGAACTCCAGGCCCGGGTCCGGTACTCGGGTATTTTTAAAACCTCTCGGATTCTAAATTTTACAGTCCGGGTCTGTCCATCACTAATCAATAGACAAACAAAAAATGTGCATAGTGTTCATGTTGTTGTGTAAACAGAAATATTATATGCAAAATTAAAAATGACATGCCATAAGGCAAACAAAATCAAGAAATGCAAAAAACTAAATTATTGAGTAAATGTATTAAATATTAGTTGTATCCTAACTATAATTAAATTGTTGTACAATGTTTTTCTCCACTTTTCTTAGATAATAATCGTTTTTCTTATTTTCTTCGGCGCTCCATTGGGAGACCCAGACGATTGGGTGTATAGCTACTGCCTCCGGAGGCCACACAAAGTATTACACTAAAAAGTGTAAGGCCCCTCCCCTTCTGCATATACACCCCCCGTGGGATCACGAGCTCCCAGTTTTCATGCTTTGTGCGAAGGAGGTCAGACATCCACGCATAGCTCCACTGTTTTTAGTCAGCAGCAGCTGCTGACTATGTCGGTTGGAAGAAAAGTGGGCCCATATGGGGCCCCCAGCATGCTCCCTTCTCACCCCACTTTTGTCGGCGGTGTTTGTTAAGGTTGAGGTACCCACTGCGGGTACGGAGGCTGGAGCCCACATGCTGCTTTCCTTCCCCATCCCCCCTCGGGGCTCTGGTGAAGTGGGATCTTACCGGTCTCCAGGCACTGAGACCGGGCTCCATCCACAGACCCGGAGAACCTGCTGGATATGGAGCTGGATATCGTCAGGGACAGGGCCCTGCTACATTAAGGTACTCTGTGTCCTCGTACACATCGCGCACACACACGCCAGCATTGCTGGGAGTGCTAGTGCGCCGGGCACAACAGCGCGGAGCGCTTGTGCTATTATTCACTGCAGCTTAGCTGAGTGAATTTATGTATTAGAAACTGCCGCGCCGGCCGCTGCGGGGTGTTTTACACTGTGGCGCGGCTGGGACTTGTGGTGCGCCGGGGACTTCCGCGCTGGCCGTGCACATAGGACGGCCGCGCTTATACTCGAGTCCCCGGCTTTGCGGCCTAGTTTTCGCTTCGTTCCCGCCCCCAGCCCTGCCAGTCAGGAGAGGGGCGGGACGCTGTACAGAAAGTCAGCGCCGAGAGCTGGAGTCTGCTTTGCATTCTCCAGCCCCCTTCACTGGACACAGTGGGACGCCAGTTTCCCGCTCTTGTCTGGGGCACGTCCACGGCCCGCCCCTCTTCACAGGACGCCGGCAGCCATTCCTGCACTCAGTCTGGGCTGGAGAAGGGAGACAAGCTCTGGGCAACCAGTCACAGGATTCGGGCAACCACATTCCCGCTTTTGTGCGGGCGGTAAGCGGCACCTGAAGTGCTGACCCCACTAATGTCATTTGTACATTTGTACTTTATGCCTAGATGGCTAGACTACAGCAGCAAAAAGCAAGGGTGCTAGGGCACAGGCTTTCTAGGCTGCTTGTATTGCATGTGCTGAAGTGTTCATTTGTACTTCATGCTGGTATGATATACACTGCACTGTACGGTCGCTATTCTTGGCTATATACTCCTAGATGGCTAGACAACAGCAGCAAAAAAGCAAGGGTGCTAAGGCACAGGTTTTCTATGCTGCTTGTACTGCATGTGCTGAAGTGTTCATTTGTACTTTCTGCTTGTATGCTATACATTGCACTGTACGGTCGCTATTCTTGGCTATATACTTCTAGATGGCTAGACATCAGCAGCAAAAAAGCAAGGGTGCCAAGGCACAGGCTTTCTATGCTGCTTGTACTGCACGTGATACTGTTCCACACGGCAGGTTCCACTGTCCCCATTGTGTGCAATGCTCCCCTGTATCACTTGGTCAGCCGGGGTCTCTGCTAGAGGTGGCCAAAGGAACCACCGGTGAACCCTGTCCAGGGACAGGGACGGAGTTGCAGTTTCGGCTGATAGATTGTCTATGACTGTGACTAACATCTTAGAGACTTTGCAGTCCAGACGGACCATGGGCAATGTTGATACAATGCTCCCTGGCCACCCTCATTTGGAACAAATCAGTGCTCCGGGGGGGTCCCATGCATCCCAGGGCGCAGGCTCTGACACGGACGACAGTCCCAGACAGCCTAAGCGAGCTCGCTGGGAGCGGCACTCGGCTTCATCACTGGTTAGGGTCCCAGCAGGACTCTCTGTATGATGAGGCCGACGTAGCTGATCAGGACTCTGATCCTGAGACCGCTCTCAATCCGGATACACCGGATGGTGACGCCATAGTGAAGGATCTTCTAGCATCCATCAATGGAATGTTGGCTATTTCTCCCTCAGCTCCTCCGGTGGAGGAGTCAGCTTCACAGCAGGAGAAATCCCTTTTCAGTATCTCAAGCGTATATTGAGTACTTTTCTGGCCACTCTGACTTCAGAGAAGCGATCCGGAAACACCACACTTATCCAGATAAGCGTTCTCCAATCGTATTAAGGATACACGTTATCCTTTTTCCCCCTGACGTGGTCAAGCGCTGGACCCAGTGTCCAAAGGTGGATTCCCCAATCTCCAGGCTTGCGGCTAGATCCATAGTTGCAGTGGAAGATGGGACTTCACTTAAAGATGCCATTGACAGACAGATGGTCCTCTGGTTGAATTCTGTCTATGAAGCTATCGGCGTGTCGGTTGCTCCGGCATTCGCAGCCGTATGGGCATTCCAAGCTATTTCAGCTGGTCTTGCGCACGTGGACACTGTCACATGTACATCTGTGCCGCAGATGGCGTCCTTAACCTCGCAATGTCTGCATTGCGACTTCCGCTATTAATGCTGTCCTGCACTACAAGCCGTACGTCAGTGGCGTCCGCCAACTCCGTGGTTTTACGCAGAGCCTTGTGGTTGAGGAAAGGAATGCAGATTCTGCTTCCAAAAAAGTGCTTAACCAGTTTGCCATTATCTGGTGGCAGACTGTTTGGTGAGCGATTGGATGATATCATTAAACAGTCCAAGGGTAAGGACTCTTCCTTACACCAGCCCAGATCAAACAACACCCAACAGTTTTCGGTCCTTCCCAGGCTCGGGCAGGTCCCAATTGTCCTCGTCCAAAAGGACTCAAAAGGCTCAGAGAGGCGCAGATTCCTGGCGGGCTCAATCACGCCCAAGGAAGGCAGCCGGAGGAACCGCTACCAAGGCGGTTTCCTCATGACGTTCAGCCCTCTCTCTCCGCATCCGCGGTCGGTGGCAGACTCTCCCGCTTTGGCGACATTTAGCTGCCACAGGTCAAAGACCGGTGGGTGAGAGACATTTTGTCTCACGTGTACAGGATAGAGGTCTTTTCTCGTCCTCCGGCTAGATCTTCAGAAATTCCTCACCTCCCGACCGAGCCGATGCTCTTCTGCAGGCAGAAGGAGTGGTAATCCCTGTTCCTCCTCAGGAACAAGATACGGTTTTTACTCCAATCTGGTTGTGGTGCCAAAAAAGGACGGCTCTTCCGTTCCGTTCTAGACCTAAAACTGCTCAAAAGAGCAGTGTAAACCAGGCGGTTCCGGATGGAATCCCTCCGCTCCGTCATTGCCTCAAGGTCTCAAGGAGATTTCCTAGCATCAAGAGACATCAGGATGCTTATCTCCACGTGCCGATTGCTCCAGAGCACCAGCGTTTGCTGCGATTCGTTATAGAAGACGAGCATCTTCAGTTCGTAGACCTGCCCTTAGGTCTGGCGACAGCCCCACGGGTTTTCACCAAGGTCATGGCAGCAGTGGTAGCAGTCCTGCACTCTCAGGGTCACTCTGTGATCCCTTACTTGGACGATCTACTTGTCAAGGCACCCTCTCAAGAGGCATGCCAACACAGCCTGAACGTGGCGCTGGAGACTCTCCAGTTTCGGGTGGATCATAAACCTTTCAAAGTTAAATCTGACACCGACCCAATCGCTGACATATCTTGGCATGGAGCTTCACACTCTCTCAGCGATAGTGCAGCTCCCGCTGGACATACAGCGTTCACTACAGACGGGGGTGCAGTCTCTCCTTCAAGGCCAGTCACACCCCTTAAGGCGCCTCATGCAGAGGCAGTCCCTTTCGCGCAGTTTCATCTGCGTCCACTTCTATAGGACATTCTTCGCCAATGGGATGGGAAATCGACGTCCTTAGACAGGAACGTACCCCTTTCTCAGACGGGCAAGGACTCTCTTCAGAGGAGTCCACCCTTCAGATCAATGTTCTGGCCTTCCAGCAGAGGCTGGAAGGCAAACAGATCCGAATTCAGTCGGACAACTTCACAGCGGTGGCATACATCAACCACCAAGGCGGAACACGCAGCCGACAAGCTTCCCAGGAAGTCCGGCGGATTCTGATGAGGGTGGAAGACAGAGCATACACCATATCCGCAGTTCACATCCCGGGCGTAGAAAACTGGGAAGCAGACTTCCTCAGTCGCCAGGGCATGGACGCAGGGGAATGGTCTCGGCACCCGGACGGGTTTCAAGAAATCTGTAGCCGCTGGGGGAGGCCGGACGTCGACCTAATGGCGTCTCGGCACAACAACAAGGGCCCGATTTTCATGGCGCGGTCTCACGATCAAAGAGCTCTGGCGGCAGGCGCCTTAGTTCAGGATTGGTCGCAGTTCCAGCTACCCTATGTGTTTCCCCCTCTGGCACTGTTGCCCAGAGGGCTACGCAAGATCAGCTCCGATTGCCGCCGCGTCATCCTCGCGCCCCAGACTGGCCGAGGAGGTCGTGGTAACCGCATCTGTGGCATCTCACGGTTGGCCAACCGTGGGCACTACCAGACCGGCCAGACTTACTGTCCCAAGGGCCGTTTTTTCCATCTGAATTCTACGGCCCTGAACCTGACTGTGTGGCCATTGAGTCCTGGATCCTAGCGTCTTCAGGATTATCTCAAGACGTCATTGCCACCATGAGACGGGCTAGGAAGCCGACGTCTGCCAAGATCTACCACAAGACGTGGAAGATATTCTTATCTTAGTGCTCTGCTCAGGGAGTGTCTCCCTGGACATTTGCATTGCCTACTTTTCCTTCCTTCCTGCAATCTGGTTTGGGAAAAGGTATGTCGCTCGGCTCCCTTAACGGACGAGTCCCAGCGCTGTCTGTATTCTTTCAGAAGCGCATAGTACGACTTCCTTAGGTACGCACGTTCCTGCAGGGGGTTTGTCACATTGTCCCTCCGTACAAGAGGCCGTTAGACCCATGGGATCTGAACAGGGTACTAATTGCTCTCCAGGAGCCACCCTTTGAGCCTCTGAGGGATGTTTCACTTTCTCGACTTTCACAGAAAGTGGCCTTTTTGGTAGCGGTCACGTCTCTTCAGAGAGTGTCCGGGCTAGCAGCGCGGTCATCCAAAGCTCCCTTCCTGGTGTTTCACCAAGACAAGGTAGTGCTGCGCCTGATTCCGGGGTTTCTCCCTAAGGTGGTATCCCCCTTTCATCTCAATCAGGATATCTCCTTACCTTCCTTTTGTCCTCATCCAGTTCAGCGATATGAATTGGATTTGCATTTGTTGGTTCTGATGAGAGCGCTCAGAATCTACATTTCCCGCACGGCGCCCCTGCGCCGCTCGGATGCACTCTTTGTACTTGTCGCTGGTCAGCGCAAAGGGTCGCAGGCTTCCAAATCCACCCTGGCTCGATGGATCAAGGAACCAGTCCTTGAAGCCTACCGTTCTGCTGGGCTTCCGGTTCCATCAGGGCTGAAGGCCCATTCTACCAGAGCCGTGAGTGCGTCCTGGGCATTACGGCACCAGGCTAAGGCTCAGCAGGTGTGCCAAGCAGCTACCTGGTCGAGTCTGCACACTTTCACCAAGCATTATCAGGTGCATGCCTACGCTTAGGCGGATGCCAGCCTAGGTAGAAGAGTCCTGCAGGCGGCGGTTGCCTCCATGTAGGGAAGGGCTGTTTTACGGCCCTAACTTGAGGTATTAATTTACCCACCCAGGGACTGCTTTTGGACGTCCCAATCGTCTGGGTCTCCCAATGGAGCGCCGAAGAAGAAGGGAATTTTGTTACTTACCGTAAATTCCTTTTCTTCTAGCTCCAATTGGGAGACCCAGCACCCGCCCTTTTTCCTTCGGGATTTTTTGGTTTTTCGGGTACACATGTTGTTCATGTTGAATGGTTTCAGTTCTCCGATGTTCCTTCGGATTGAATTTGTTTAACCAGTTATTGGCTTTCCTCCTTCTTGCTTTTGCACTAAAACTGAGAGCCCGTGATCCCACGGGGGGTGTATATGCAGAAGGGGAGGGGCCTTACACTTTTTAGTGTAATACTTTGTGTGGCCTCCGGAGGCAGTAGCTATACACCCAATCGTCTGGGTCTCCCAATTGGAGCTAGAAGAAAAGGAATTTACGGTAAGTAACAAAATTCCCTTCTTCTCATAGGCACTTCATTCAGGGAAAAGACCCAATCAAAGTCAACATCTAAGTCACTGAGCGGGTCGCGTGAAGTCCCTCAAAATTTGCAGACCACCTCAGGTATGGTTTTAGCATATACAGATCTCTATATTATGGATAAAAAGAAAAAGAAACAATTAAAAAATAATTTAACACAAACAGTCCCATTCTCTCACCACATAAAAATACCCAATTAAAGAAAGCAGTCAAAGCTCTCATTGAGCCCAATAGTAGTCCTTGTGTCCAATCTATAAATCCAATAACTCAAGTTGCGCAAGGGCCTTAAATAGATTACCACCTCTAACCTCTGATCTATGGCCTTTATAATTAAAGGGGTTATCCGGCTTATTTTGACTTTTCTTCATTATTACCCTATTGGGCTACATTGGGGCAGGTAAGTAGCTAGTGATCACTTACCTGCCCTGCTGTCAGCCTTTTTTTCCCGGCTCAGTGCGGTCATGTGATCGCTCTTGCCGCAATTTTGCTGCTTCCGGTCATTTCATGTCAACATGGGCAGGACCATGTTGACATGCAAATCTAGAACAGCATGTTGCCGCCCTGCTGGGCGAGTACAGTGCGTGGGGTCCCCGCACCTCTTCCCTGCACCCTCCCACACATTCCTCCGCACCCCGTACTCTCCCCGCCCACGGTGTCAACGCCAGCACCAGGCCCCCTGTTCAGGATAGCAGGAGTGCCCGTGCAGTCTGTGTCCCGCTCCAGCCCCGCGGCTGCCTTCATTGCAGGCTCAGCAGCCTCTCACATTGCAGCGCAGGCAGCCGCGGGAATAACGAGCGCTGCCATCAGGATGTTAGATGACATCATTGCCTGCTGTGACAATCTTCGCTTCACTCCTGTCAGCGCTGTCACT